>NC_057807.1:112453253-112779135 GCF_018294505.1 Triticum aestivum
GGGGGTGCTGCTTGGGGGAGGGGGCAAGGCAAGGGGCGGCGGTGGTGGCTGAGTCCGAGTAGGACTCGGCGGCGGCGGCGGCGGTGCACGCGGGCGCGCGAGGCGAGGGGCGGCTGGGCCGGCTGGGCCCTTGGCCTAGGCGGGGCGCTGTAGTTTTTTTTTTATAAATAATGCGCGTAGAAAACGAATAAAATAAAATCTAAACGAACTCCAAAATTTATAAAGTAAATTTTCCCCGACTCCTAAAAATGAGTCGAACAAAATGAACTTTTACTCCGGGCCTAAAATGCAATTTTTGGAAACACGCATTTTTCCCTAGGGCAAATAAACTCTGAAAAATCCTAAATTTGATTTATTTATTAAATCTTCATTTTTCCTAAATTTGGGAAAGTCATATTATTCCCTCTCTTGTTTTTGATATTGGAAAAATATTTGAAGATAAAATAAATAAATTCAAATGATCCTCTTTTCATTATTTGAGAGAACCCAAATATGAAAATTTTGAAATCTCCAACTCTCTCCGTGGGTCCTTGAGTTGCGTGAAATTTCTAGGATCGACAAAATGCAAGAAAATATGATATGCATGATGATCTTATGTATAACATTCCAAATTGAAAATTTGGGATGTTACACACATGAAGCAAGAGGCTCATTGAGCAACACCTCATCCCTCCTTGATAGTATTGGCTTTTCCTATAGACTCAATGTGATCTTGGATCACTAAAATATAAAATGAAGAGTCTTGAACTTTTGAGCTTGAGCCAATCCTTTGTCCTTAGTATTTTGAGGGATCCACTTTCATCATCCATGCCATGCCATTCATTGAGCTTCCCTGAAATAATAGTCTTGGAATAGCATTAGCTCAATGAGCCATATGTTGTTATGAATTACCAAAACCACCTAGGGATAGTTGCACTTTCAAAGGTGCCGAAGATTTATTCTTCGGCGTAGTATTTTTTGGTGATCCGAAGACTAGAGTGGTGGGCCAATAAAACTTGGCCTTTGCGCCTGGCATCTTTTAGAAGATGTTATTTGTGGCTTCATACCCGTGGGGGCTTTATGTGTTATGGAGGCCCCGGACTACTAGGTCTAGAGGTACTACAATTGAATTGTTGTGGTTGATGTGATCAGGGGCGATCGACCATATTTTTATGCTCTAGGGGGTGGGGTGGTCTCTTGACTAGACGCCTTCCCTTATTGTTTCCGGCACATGACCATCCGCTTTGTTTTGAGGATCCGACATTCTCTATTGGTATGCTTTGCTGTCCTTCTAGGAGTACCATGAATTTCACATGGTTGATCGAGTATGTTGCTCGGGCCGGATAGGTTTGAGTTGTTCTTAGTCCGCTGACCGGACTGGCAATTGCTGGACTTGGCACCAGCTTCTTTGACTTGACGTTTATGACCATTGCGCCGGGGCTTGAGGATGCCTCTTTGTGTATCCTTCATATTGTCTTGGCCTGTAGTGGTGTGTTGACATCGGGGTATGTGCCTTGGGTTCTCCTGCTTACGTTGAGGTAGCCAGTTGTGTCGCGTATGCCCTTTGTTCGGGCGGTCGAGTCCGTACTTTTCGGAGGCCAGGATCTTGGTCCACCTATCCACTAGCAAATCTTGGTCAGCTTTAAGCTTCTCTTGCTTTCTTTGCAGGCTCCTTGCCGTGGCCATGAGCCGCCGCTTGAAGCGAACTTATTCCACTGGATCTTCAGGCACGCTGAATTCTTCATTGCCGAGGCTTAGCTCGTCTTCGGAGGGGGGTGTATAGTTGTCCCTCTCCAAGTATCCCACCGTGGCCAGTCTGGACTGCTTGAAGGTAGGCTGATCAGGGTTGTATTCATCTTTAGCGTCATTTGTATTGTTTTCATCTCCTGGGCCAGTGTCGCTGTGGCGGGGCTTGGGGCGGCGCCGACAACTCCCATGCTTTGTTTTTCTCCCTGAGGGGTTATCCTCCATTGCCTCATTGCCATTGGTTTCCTTCGGAGTGTTCGCCATGTATATATCGTATGAGGAGGTGGCCGTCCACCGCCCGGCGAGCGGTGGCTCCTGTACTTCTCCTGCATCGTCGTCCATACTATCGATGTCTTCGGAGTCGAAGTCAAGCACGTCGGCTAAATCGTCGATCGTGGCAATGAAGTGGGTGGTGGGTGGGCAGCGAATTCCTTCGTCGCCTGCTTCCCACTCAAGCCGGGCATAGTTCGGCCCAGAGCCTCCTGACAAAGAGAGAGACTTTAATGAGTTCAGCATGTCGCCAAAGGGCGAGTGCTGGGAGATGTCTGTAGTAGTAAACTCCATTACCGGATCCCAACCTGGCTCGGCTCGCTCGAGGGTGTGTGGACTGGAACCAAGAACCGGATACGAGTCCGGGGGCCCGGGGTTACAGGCCTCCATAAAGGTGTGACCTGTGTTCGGCTCCACCGCCGATGAGTGTGCGGCCTGCAGGGCGGGATCCACCCCTCCGTCCTTAGACGACGCAACCTGCTCCGGATTTAGATCCGAGGCTTCTGCAGGTGTGATATCCCTAGCTTCGTCCGACAACAGGTCTAAGCTGTGCTCATCGTGACTGTTCGGTGCTCCTGGCACAGGCCCAAATCCGTCGAAGATCAAGTCTCCGCGAATATCCGCTGTGTAGTTCAAGTTTCCGAACCTGACCTGGTGGCCGGGGGCGTAGCTATCGATCTACTCCAGACGGCCAAGCGAATTGGCCCGCAGCGCGAAGCCGCCGAACCCGAAGATCTGTCCAGAGAGAAAAGCCTCCCCCTGGACCGTGTTGTTGACGATTGAAGGCGCCATCAAGCCCTGCAGCGACGACACAGAGGAACTCTTAATGAAAGCACCAATGTCGATGTCAAAACCGGCGGATCTCGGGTAGGGAGTCCCGATCTGTGCATCTAGGCTGATGGTAACAGGAAGCAAGGGACACAATGTTTACCCAGGTTTGGGCCCTCTCGATGGAGGTAAAACCCTACTTCCTGCTTGATCAATATTGAAGATATGGGTAGTAAGAGACTAGATCTACCACGAGATCGTAGAGGCTAAACCCTAGAAGCTAGCCTATGATGGTATGATTGTAATTGTGATCGGCCTTCTAAGACCAACCTCTCCGATTTACATAGACACCGGAGAGGGCTAGGGTTTACATGGAGTCGGTTATAAGGAAGGAAATATAACATCCGGATCGCCAAGCTTGCCTTCCACACCAAGGAGAATCCCATCCGAACACGGGACGAAGTCTTGAGTCTGGTATCTTCACGCTTCGATAGTCCGGATGATGTATATAGTCCGACCGTCCGGATACCCCCTAATCCAGGACTCCCTCAGCCCCCACTGTTCCCGCGGCCAATTAAACATCTACTAGCAAATATTACATAGTAACGTAGAACAGGAAAATGTATGCTAGTAGTTCTTGCATGTGACACTTTTCTGGTTTCCCCTACAGTAATTTCATCAATAAATTCTGCCACATCACTAGGATGTGGTTCCTCGACGATGCCTTCAAAAGGCAATTTGCAAACCCCACAAAAATCATAGAGTGACATCTCCTTAAATTCATCATATAAATAAAAAACTACTGAAGGTGGTGACCTCCTAGCATGGAAATGAAAATTTTGCACGAAAATATTAGTGAGTAGGAGGTATTGATCACACTTATCGTGGATGAATTCAGTGATGCCTGCATTCTCAGCCAAGTAATAAAAGTCTTCATAAATTCTGGCGGCCTTCAAGAATGCATCATCAGGCCATTCACACGGCCGAACCACCGCGGTGTGAGGAAGGTTGTACTTGGGTTTTTCATTCTCCTTTTCCTTCGAACCCTGGCTCGAAGAGCCTCTCAGCAATGTCTTCAACATTTTCTTCTTCTGAAAATTTCTGAAATTTTTAGTGACTCAAAATAAAAGTGAACCAAACTCAACAAGATTGATAGCAACTACTCCCACAAGTGCCTAGAGGCTATATCATGCATTAAATCTACTTTCGACAATATAAATTTGACATGCAAGCTCAAGAAGAGGGTCACCTCAACAGCAAAAATCTGTAATAAATAAAGCACTAGTAAACTAATTGGACCATTGGAGGAGTTACATACTGAAGAACAATCCCCCAAATAAGTTTTGTGAATGGAGATTTGAGCAAGGAGATCGAAAATGACAGCAAAACGAGTAAGAGCACAAGTTTGAGGTATGGGATGGTTTTTCTGGAGGAAGACGAAGTGTGTGGGTGCTGGAATAAGTGGAGGGGGGCCACGTGGGACCCACGAGGCAGGGGATGCGCCCAGGGGGTAGGGCACGCCCTCCACTCTCATGGCTAGCTGGTGTGGCCCCCTGGTGTGTTCTAAGTGCCAGAAATTCTCAAATATTCTATAAAAAATCATACCAAATTGTCACGGCATTTGGAGAACTCTTATTTTTGGGGTATTTTTTTATTGCATGGATAATTCAGAAAATAGACATAAAATACTATTTTTACTTTATTTAAACTAAATAACAGAAAGTAAAAGGAGGGTACAGAAGGTTGTCTTTTCTAACTTCATCCATCTCATGCTCATCAAAAGGAATCCACTAACAAGGTTGATCAGGTCTTGTTAACAAACTTCTTCCGAATAACATGAAACCGGAGAATTTTCGAATAATACTAGGTTACCTCAACGGGGATATGCATGTCCCCAACAATAAGAATATCATATTTCTTTTTGACAGTAGGAAGAGGGAATTCAAAACTTCCAATAGTAATAGTTGAAAATTTTCCAATAGAGTTGATACTATGAACTTGAGGTTGTTTCTTTGGAAAGTGTACCATATGCTCATTACCATTAACATGAAAAGTGACATTGCCTTTGTTGCAATCAATAACAGCCCCTGTAGTATTCAGAAAAGGTCTACCAAGGATGATCGACATATTGTCGTCCTCGGGAATATCAAGTATAACAAAGTTCACTAAAATAGTAACATTTGCAACCACAACAGGCACATCCTCACAAATACCGATGGGTATAGCAATTGATTTATCAGCCATTTGCAAAGATATTTCATTAGGTGTCAATTTATTCAAATCAAGTCTATGGTATAAAGAGAAAGGCATAACACTAACACCGGCTCCAAGATCACATAAAGAAGTTTTAACATAGTTTCTTTTAATGGAGCATGGTAGAGTTGGTACTCCTGGATCTCCTAATTTCTTTGGTATTCCACCCTTAAAAGTATAATTAGCAAGCAAGGTGGAAATTTCAGCTTCAGATATCTTTATTCTATTGGTGACAATATCTTTCACATACTTAGCATAAGGATGCATCTTAAGCATATCAGTCAAACGCACACGCAAAAAGATAGGTCTAATCATTTCAGCAAAGCGCTCAAAATCCTCATCATCCTTTTTCTTGGATGGCTTAGGAGGAAAATGCATGGGCTTTTGAACCCATGTTCTCTTTCTTTACCGTGCTTCCTAGCAACAAAGTCTCTCTTATCATAACGATGATTCTTCGATTGTGGGTTATCAAGATCAGCAACAGGTTCAATATCTACATCATTATCATTACTAGGTCGAGCATCAACATGAACATCATCATTAACATTATCACTAGGTTCATGTTCATTACAGATTGTGTTTCAGCATCAGAAATGGAAATATCATTGGGATTCGCAGGTGTGTCAATAACAGGTTCACTAGGAGCATGCAAAGTCTTATCCTTATTCTTTTTCTTTTTATTAGAAGGACAAGGTGTATCAGTATTAATTCTCTGAGAGACTTTCTCAACTCTCTTAGGATGGCCCTTAGGATACAAAGGTTCCTGGGTCATTTTGGCACCTCTAGTCATAACTCTAACAGCATTATCATTGTTCTTATTATTCAACTCATTTAGCAAATCATCTTGTGCCTTAAGTACTTGTTCTACTTGAGTTGTAACCATGGAAGCATGTTTACTAATAAGCTTAAGATCACTTTTAACTCTAGACATATAATCACTCAAGTGTTCAACCATATAAGCATTACATTTCAATTGTCTGCCAACATAAGCATTGAAGTTCTCTTGTTTAACAATGAAATTATCAAATTCATCCAAGCATTGACTAGCAAACCTAGTATATGGGATATCACCCTTATCAAATCAATAAATAGAATTTACCTCTACTACTTGTGTCGGGTTATCAAGATCATGTATTTCTTCAATAGGCGATAAATTCTTAACATCTTGAGCTTTAATACTTTTTTCTTTCATAGATTTCTTTGCCTCTTGCATATCTTCAGGACTGAGAAATAGAATACCCCTTTTCTTCGGAGGTGGCTTAGGAGTTGGTTCAGGAAGTGTCAAATCATTATCATTACTCAATATGTTATTCAATAGCAATTCAGCTTGCTCAACAGTTCTTTCACTGAAAACACAACCAGCACATCTATCCAGGTGGTCTCTGAAAGCATCGGTTAGTCCATTATAAAAGATAACAAGTATTTCATTTTTTTGAGGGTATGATCAGGCAAATCATTAAGTAAGAACATCGACACCATCAAAATCAAGCTACCTTTGCACAAGCACAAGAAAGGCAACGTCAATGCCAACAAGAAGAGGAAGAGCAAGCGCGACAACACCAAGATGCACAAGATGCCAAGGCACAACGTCAAGAACAACAATGACGTGAAGCTCAAGCACTTGAGGCGCAACGTTCCCTCCGAGAATCAAGTCGAGCCGTAGCCACGCGCAATCGGCATACTCGTGAGCAAAAAGAAGCGCATCGCGAAGAAGTCCAAGAGAGGAACTATCAAGCAAGAGTACATCGACAAGTCCCACAAGCTCGACAAGAACCTCAAGTTCATCAAGAGCACCTTCAAGTTGAAAATCCTCCACGCCAAGAGCAACATGAGGTTGACAACCATCCACGTCAAGGGCGTCATCATCCCCGACCCCAACGCAATGAAGAGCAACGCTATGGCAATCTCAAATTCACCATGCCCAAGTTTACCGGAAGCAACGATCCCGAAGAATACCTATCATGGGCATTGAAGGTCGACAAGATCTTTCTCTTGCACAACTATGAGGAAGAGAAGAAGATCGCCATGGCATCCCTTGAGTTCCAAGACTATGTACTCATATGGTGAGAACAAGTCCTTGAGAACCGAGAAGTAAGAGGTGAACCACCCATCACAACATGGGATCAAATGAAGGATGTCTTGCGAGCACGCTTTGTCCCAACATACTACAACCGCGACCTCTTCAAGAAACTCCAACTCCTCAAGCAAGGAACAAAGACCATTGAAGAATACTACAAAGAAATGGAGATTGCCATGATAAGAGCCAATGTCACGGAAGATGATGAGCAAACTATGGCCCGTTTCTTGAATGACCTCAATCACCCTATCAAGAAGATTGCCGACTTCCAACCCTACTCCAACCTCGTTGAGCTAGTGCATCAAGCTACCAAAGCAGAACGTCAAGTGGAAGATGACTTCAAGTATGCCAAGTACTCTTCCAAGAGCTATGGCTTCTCCAACAACCAAGCTTCAACGACTCCAACACCTTCTACAACCACTGGCGACAAGTCAACTTAAAAGAAGACTTTGACAACTTCAAGTCATCCTCCTACTACAAACAACTTCAAGGAAAAAAGCTTCATCATCATCTACTCCAACCGATGAGACCGTCAAGACATGTTCAATCAAGTGCTTCAATTGTGGCGGCCGAGGCCACAAGTCCTTCGAGTGCACCAACAAGTGCACCATGATCCTCAATGACGATGGAACATATGACTCCATGAGTGAAGAGGAGATGGAAGCCCTTGAGCAAGTATCCATGCACCGACGCATGAACGAAGATGAAGATGATCAAGTCTTTTGTGACGAAGATTCGAGCCCCGCTCTTGTCGTCTCCAAGGTTTTGACTCTTCAACATCAACAAGACAAAGACCAAAGATGCCATATCTTCCACACCAAGGACGGCATCAATGGAAGGTCCGTGAAGGTCATCATCGATGGAGGGAGTTGCCATAACTTGGCAAGTGAAGAGCTATGTTCCAAGCTTCAATTGGTCAAGATGAAGCACCCGCATCCCTACAAGGTCCAATGGCTAAGTGACCCCGACACAATCCCAGTTGAGCATATGGTGCAAGTTTCCTTCAAGACAGGGGCATATGAAGACACTTTGTAGTGTGATATCGTCTGATGTTCGTTTGCCACCTCCTTCTTGGACGTCCATGGCAATTTGACCGAGGCGTATCCAAAATGGGAATACCAATCTATATAGCTTCAAGATGAAAGTAAAGGAGTACGTGTTACGACCTATGTCTCCAAGTCAAGTGATCATCAACAAGCAAGCCACCCATTGCTACCTCTTGAGCACTGCGTTGGATTTCCTCGAAGAGGAGAGGATGATGCAGCAAAGTAGCGTAAGTATTTCTCTCAGTTTTTGAGAACCAAGGTATCAATCCAGTAGGAGACCACGCACAAGTCCCTCGTACCTACACAAAACGATAGCTAATCGCAACCAACGCGATTAGGGGTTGTCAATCCCTTCACGGTCACTTACGAGAGTGAGATCTGATAGAGATGATAAATAATATTTTTGGTATTTTTGATAGATAGATGCAAAGTGAAAAGTAAAAGGCAAAGTAAAAAACAAAGCAAGTAATAAAGCGATAGAGATTGATATGATGAGAATAGACCCGGGGGCCATAGTTTTTACTAGTGGCTTCTCTCAAGAGCATAGATATTCTACGGTGGGTGAACAAATTACTGTTGAGCAATTGACAGAACTGAGCATAATTATGAGTATATCCAGGTAATGATCATGTATATAGGCATCACGTCCGAGACAAGTTCTGCATCTACTACTATTACTCCACCAATCGACCGCTATCCAGCATGCATCTAGAGTATTAAGTTAAAAACAGAGTAACGCCTTAAGCAAGATGACATGATGTAGAGGGATAAATTCATGCAATATGATAAAAAAAAACATCTTGTTATCCTCGATGGCAACAATACAATACGTTCCTTGCTGCCCCTTCTGTCACTGGGAAAGGACACCGCAAGATTGAACCCAAAGCTAAGCACTTCTCCCATTGCAAGAACTACCAATCTAGTTGGCCAAACCAAAAAGGATAATTCGAAGAGACTTGCAAAGATAACTCAATCATACATAAAAGAATTCAGAGAAGATTCAAATATTGTTCATAGATAAGTTGGATCATAAACCCACAATTCATCGATCTCAACAAACACACTGCAAAAAGGAGATTACATCGAATAGATCTCAACGAGAGAGGGGAGAATATTGTATTGAGATCCAAAAAGAGAGAACAAGCCATCTAGCTACTAGCTATGGACCCGAAGGTCTGAAGTAAACTACTCACACTTCATCGGAGGGGCTATGGTGTTGATGTAGAAGCCCTCCGTGGTGGATGCCCCCTCCGGCGGAGCTCCGGAACAGGCCCCAAGATGGGATCTCATGGATACAGAAGGTTGCGGCGGTGGAATTAGGTTTTTGGCTCCTGTTCTGATCGTTTGGGGTTACGTAGGTATATATAGGAGGAAGGAGTACGTCGGTGGAGCAACAGGGGGGCCACGAGGCAGGGGGCGCGCCCTCCACCCTCGTGACCCACTCTTCTGCTTCTTGGAGTAGGTTCCAAGTCTCCTGGATCATGTTCGGTGAGAAAATCACGTTCCCGAAGGTTTCATTCCGTTTGGACTCCGTTTGATATTCCGTTTCTTCGAAACACTGAAATAGGAAAAAAAAACAACAATTCTGGGCTGGGCCTCCGGTTAATAGGTTAGTCCCAAAAATAATATAAAAGTGGAAAATAAAGCCCAATATAGTCCAAAACAGTAGATAAAGTTGCATGGAACAATCAAAAATTATAGATACATTGGAGACGTATCAGGCATCCCCAAGCTTAATTCCTGCTCGTGCTCGAGTAGGTAAATGATAAAAAAGAATTTTTGATGCGGAGTGATACTTTGTCATAATTTCAATGTAAATCTACTTAATTGTGATATGAATATTCAGATCCGAAAGATTCAAGACAAAAGTTCATATTGACATAAAAATAATAATACTTCAAGCATGGCAAAAGAAAGTTCATCCCTACAAAATCATATAGTTAGGCTATGCTTCATTTTCGTCACACAAAGATGTTCCCAACTTCTATACCCCCAATGACAAGCCAAGCAATTGTTTCATACTCAAATAATCTCAAACTTTTTCAACCTTCACGCAATACATGAGCGCGAGCCATGGAATAGCACTATGGGTGGAATAGAATATGATGATGGGGATTGTGTGGAGAAGACAAAAAAGGAGAGAGTCTCACATTGACGAAGATAATCAACGGGCTATGGAGATGCCCATTAATTGATGTCAACATGAGGAGTAGGGATTGCCATGCAACGGATGCACTAGAGCTACGAATGCTCAACAAAAGAAAACTAGTGGGTGTGCATCCAACTCGCTTGCTCATGAAGACCTAGGGAATTTGAGGAAGCCCATCATAGGAATATACAAGCCAAGTTCTATAATGAAAAATTCCCACTAGTATGAAAAGACAACTTATGAGACTCACTACACGAAGAACAAGGTGCTACTTTGAAGCACAATATATGAGACTCACTACATGAAAAACAAGGTGCTACTTTGAAGCACAAGTGTTGCAAAAGAGATAGTAGCATTGCCCCTTTTTTCTTTCTTTTTTCTTTTGGGCCTTTCACTTTTTTTTCTTTTCTTTTGGCCTTTCTTTTTTTTCCTGTTTCTCTTTTTTTTCTTTTTGGGCAGTGCTCTAACAATGATGATCATCACACTTCTATTGATTACAACATAAGGATTACAACTCGAAACTTAGAACAAGATATGACTCTATATGAATGCCTCCGGCGGTGTACCGGGATGGTACAATGAATCAAGAGTGACACGTATGAAAAATAATGCATGGTGGCTTTGCCACAAATACGATGTCAACTACATGATCATGCAATGGCAATATGACAAAAGTAATGTATGTCATGATGAAGATTATGGAAGTTGCATGGCAATATATCTCAGAATGGCTATGGAAATGCCATAATAGGTAGGTATGGTGGCTGTTTTGAGGAAGATATAAGGAGGTTTATGTGTGATAGAGCGTATCGTATCACGGGGTTTGGATGCACCGGCGAAGTTTGCACCAACTCTCAAGGTGAGAAAGGGCAATGCACGGTACCGAAGAGGCTAGCAAAGGCGCAAAGGTGAGAGTGCGTATAATCCATGGACTTAACATTAGTCAAAAGAACTCATATACTTATTGCAAAAATTTAGAATCCATCAAAAATCAAGTACTACGCGCATGCTCCTAGGGGGATAGATTGGTAGGAAAAGACCATCGCTCGTCCCCGACCGCCACTCATAAGGATGCACAAGCCAGGTACACTTCATGTTTCAAATTTGTTACACAACTTTAACCATACGTGCATGTTACGGGACTTGCAAACTTCAACACAAGCATTTCTCAAATTCACAATTACCCAACTAGCACGACTTTGATATTATCACCTCCATATCTCAAAACAATTATCAAGCATCAAACTTATCTTAGTATTCAATTCACTCAAAAGAAAGTTTCACATATCTTGAACACTAAGTATATTAACATTAAGCAAATTACCATGCTATTAATGACTCTCAAAATAATCTAAGTGAAGCATGAGAGATCAATAGTTTCTTTAAAACAAATCCACCACCATGATCTAAAAGATATAAGTGAAGCACTAGAGCAAAAATTATCACGCTCAAAAGATATAAGTGAAGTACTATGAGCAAAACTACCAAGCTCAAAAGATATAAGTGAAGCACATAGAGTATTCTAACAAATTACAATTCATGTATGGCTCTCTCAAAAGGTGTGTACAGCAAGGATGATTTTTGTAAACTAACAAGCAAATACGCAAATAATACAAGACGCTCCAAGCAAAACACATATCATGTGGTGAATAAAAATATAGCTCCAAGTAAATTACCGATGGAAGTGGACGAAAGAGGGGATGCCTTCCGGGGCATCCCCAAGCTTTGACTTTTTGGTGTCCTTGGATTATCATGGGGGTGCCATGGGAATCCCCAAGCTTAGGCTCTTTCCACTCCTTGTTCCATAATCCATCAAAAGAATTCACCCAAAACTTGAAAACTTCACAACACAAAACTCAATAGAAATCTCGTGAGCTCCGTTAGAGAAAGAAAACAAAAGACTACTTCAAAGTACTGTAATGAACTCATTCTTTATTTATATTGGTGTTAAACCTACTGTATTCCAACTTCTCTATGGATTATAAACTATTTTACTAGCCATAGATTCATCAAAATAAGCAAACAACACACGTAAAACAGAATCTGTCAAAAACAGAACAGTCTGTAGAAATCTGTAACTAACGCAAACTTCTGGAACTCTAAATATTCCACCAAAATAGGAAGTCCTGGAAAATTTGTTTATCGAACGGAAGCAAAAAGAATCAACGCAAAATCACGTTCTGTGATTTAACAAAATTATATTCGTGCGCGCAAAGTTTCTGTTTTTCAGCAGAATCAAATCAACTATCATCGTAGGTTATCCTATAGGTTCTACTTGGCACAAACACTAATTAAAAGATAAAACCACATACAAACATAGGCTAGATGGATTATTTATTCCTCAACAGAAGCAAAAACAAAAAAACAAAAATAAAATTGGGTTGCCTCCCAACAAGCGCTATCGTTTAACGCCCCTAGCTAGGCATAAAAGTAAGGATAGATCTAGGTATTGCCATCTTTGGTAGGCAATCCATAAGTGGCTCTCATGATAGATTCATATGGTAATTTTATTTTCTTTCTAGGGAAGTGTTTCATGCCCTTCTTTAAGGGGAATTGGAATCTAATATTCCCTTCCTTCATATCAATAATTGCATCAATCATTCTAAGGAAAGGTCTACCAAGAATAATAGGACATGAAGGATTGCAATCTATATCAAGAACGATAAAATCTACGGGCACATAATTCCTATTTGCAACAATAAGAACATCATTAATTCTTCCCATAGGCTTTTTAATAGTGGAATCCGCAAGATGCAAGTTTAGAGAGCAATCATCAAAGTCACGGAAATCTAGCAAATCACACAAAGTTTTGGGAATAGTAGAGACACTAGCACCCAAATCACACAAAGCATGAAACTCATAATCTTTAATTTTAATTTTAATAGTAGGTTCCCACTCATCATAGAGTTTTCTATGGATAGAAACTTTCAACTCAAGTTTTTCTTCATAAGATTGCATCAAGGCATCAACAATGTGTTCGGTAAAGGCCTTATTTTGACTATAAGCATGAGGAGAATCTAGAACGGATTGCAACAAGGAAATACAACCAATTAAAGAGCAATTTTCATAATTAAATTCCTTGAGATCCAAAATAGTGGGTTTAGCAATATCTAGGTTTTTATTTCTTTCAATCCCACTTTCATCAATTTCATCATCAAGATCTAGAAACTCCGAATTCTTAAAACGCCTTCTAGGTAAAGGAAGATCATCTTCAGTTTCATCAAGATTCATATTGCAAAGCAAAGATTTAATGGGGGACACATCAATAACTTTTAGATCTTCATCTTGATTTTCATAGGAATTGGAAGAAAACGTTTTAATAAAGGCATCTTTGGAAGCACGCATCCTAGTGGTTCTTTCCTTGCACTCATCAATGGAAATTCTCATGGCTTTGAGAGACACATTGATATCATGCTTAGGAGGAATAGATCAAATCTTTAAAGAATCAATTTCAAGAGAAATTCTATCAACGTTCCTAGCCAAATCATCAACTTTAAGCAATTTATCTTCAAGCAAAGCATTAAAATTCTTTTGTGAATTCATAAACTCTTTAATGCTACTCTCAAATTCAGAGGGCATCTTATTAAAATTTCCGTAAGAGTTGTTGTAGGAATTTCCATAATTATTAGAAGGATTACTAGGATAAGGCCTAGGATTAAAATTCCCTCTATAAGCGTTGTTTCCAAAACTATTCCTACAAACAAAATTCACATCCATAGATTCATTATTATTCTCAAGCAAAGTAGATAAAGGCATATCATTGGGATCAAGAGGAGTATTTTTATTAGCAAACATCTTCATAAGTTCATCCATCTTTTCACTCAAAACATTGATTTCTTCTATAGCATGCACTTTTTTACTAGAAGATCTTTCGGTGTGCCATTGAGAATAATTAGCCATAATATTATCAAGCAATTTGGTAGCATCTCCTAACGTAATTTCCATAAACATGCCTCCCGCGGCTGAATCTAAAAGATTTCTAGAAGCAAAATTCAATCCGGCATAAAAAATTTGTATGGTCATCCATAAATTCAAACCATGAGTATGGCAATTGCGAAGCATCAATTTCATTCTTTCCCAAGATTGGGCAACATCCTCATGATCAAGTTGTTTAAAATTCATAATATCGTTCCTAAGAGTGATGATCTTAGCGGGAGGAAAATACTTAGAGATAAAAGCATCTTTGCACTTGTTCCAAGAATCAATACTATTTTTAGGCAAAGACGAAAACCAAACTTTAGCACGATCTCTAAGTGAAAACAGAAATAATTTCAATTTGACAATATTGTTATCCGTATCTTTCTTCTTTTGCATATCACACAAATCAACAAAATTGTTTAGATGAGTAGCGGCATCTTCACTAGGAAGGCCGGCGAATTGATCTTTCATAACAAGATTCAACAAAGCGATATTGATTTCACAAGACTCATCATTATTAAGAGGAGCAATCGGAGTACTAAGGAAATCATTATTATTGGTATTCGAGAAGTCACACAATTTGGTATTATCTTGTGCCGTGGCAACAAGTAATCCAACACACAAGCAAACAAAAAGGCAACGGGGAAAAGGCAAACGGGAAAGAGAGGAGGAGATTGGGAAAGAGAGGGCGAATAAAACGGCAAGGGTGAAGTGGGGGAGAGGAAAACGAGAGGCAAATGGCAAATAATGTAATGCGAGAGATAGGATTGTGATGGGTACTTGGTATGGTTGACTTGCTTGCGTGAGCCTCCCCGGCAACGTCGCCATAAATTCTTCTTGCTACCTCTTGAGCACTACGTTGGATTTCCCCGAAGAGGAGAGGATGATGCAGCAAAGTAGCGTAAGTATTTCCCTCAGTTTTTGAGAACCAAGGTATCAATCCAGTAGGAGACCACGCACAAGTCCCTCGTACCTACACAAAACGATAGCTACTCACAACCAACACGATTAGGGGTTGTCAATCCCTTCACGGTCACTTACGAGAGTGAGATCTGATAGAGATGATAAATAATATTTTTGGTATTTTTGATAGATAGATGCAAAGTGAAAAGTAAAAGGCAAAGTAAAAACAAAGCAACTAACAAAGCGATAGAGATTGATATAATGAGAATAGACCCGGGGGCCATAGATTTTACTAGTGGCTTCTCTCAAGAGCATAGATATTCTACGGTGGGTGAACAAATTACTGTTGAGAAATTGACAGAATTGAGCATAATTATGAGTATATCTAGGTAATGATCATGTATATAGGCATCACGTCCGAGACAAGTAGATCGAAACAATTCTGCATCTACTACTATTAGTCCACTCATCGACCGCTATCCAGCATGCATCTAGAGTATTAAGTTAAAAACAGGGTAACGCCTTAAGCAAGATGACATGATGTAGAGGGATAAATTCATGCAATATGATAAAAAAACATCTTGTTATCCTCGATGGCAACAATACAATATGTGCCTTGCTGCCCCTTCTGTCACTTGGAAAGGACACCGCAAGATTGAACCCAAAGCTAAGCACTTCTCCCATTGCAAGAACTACCAATCTAGTTGGCCAAACCAAAAAGGATAATTCGAAGAGACTTGCAAAGATAACTCAATCATACATAAAAGAATTCAGAGAAAATTCAAATATTGTTCATAGATAAGTTGGATCATAAACCCACAATTCATCGGTCTCAACAAACACACCGCAAAAAGAAGATTACATCGAATACATCTCCATGAGAGAGGGGGAGAACATTGTATTGAGATCCAAAAAGAGAGAAGAAGCCATCTAGCTACTAGCTATGGACCCGAAGGTCTGAAGTAAACTACTCACACTTCATCGGAGGGGCTATGGTGTTGATGTAGAAGCCCTCTGTGGTGGATGCCCCCTCCGGCGGAGCTCCGGAACAGGCCCCAAGATGGGATCTCGTGGATACAGAAGGTTGTGGTGGTGGAATTAGGTTTTTGGCTCCTGTTCTGATTGTTTGGGGTTACGCAGGTATATATAGGATGAAGGAGTACATCGGTGGAGACACAGGGGGGGCCACGAGGCAGGGGGGCGTGCCCAGGGGGCGCCCTCCACCCTCTCGACCGACTCTTCTACTTCTTAGAGTAGGGTCCAAGTCTCCTGGATCACGTTCAGTGAGAAAATCACGTTCCCGAAGGTTTCATTCCGTTTGGACTTCGTTTGATATTTTGTTTCTTTGAAACACTAAAAAAGGCAAAAAACAACAATTCTGGGCTGGGCCTCCGGTTAATAGGTTAGTCCCAAAAATAATATAAAAGTGGAAAATAAAGCCCAATATAGTCCAAAACAGTAGATAAAGTAGCATGGAGCAGTCAAAAATTATAGATACGTTGGAGACGTATAACCCATCGTGGAGAGAATAGTGAGAGAGCGAACCACCATAAAGAGAGTGATCGCCACAAGCCAAAATGGAGTGCGTCCATGATTAGTGACAAGAAAAACTTAGTCCTATTCGCTACCAAAAGTGAGATGAGAGAAGTGTGTGAGAACCCATCAAGTGTTATGCACTATGTCCTTTTGTGCAAGGATGAGGCACCAAAAACTAACACCTCTCACAATCTACCTCTAGTGTTGTCTTCTCTTTTGCAGGAATTCCAAGACAATTTTGTAAGTGCTAGTTATCGACTAGAGGGGGTGAATAGGGAATTTTTATGAGAGTCTTCAAAACACGGGGCTTTGAAGACAAACAAGTAAACTGAACCTATATAGTAAGCAGCGGAATGAAAACTACACTAGGAAAGCATTAGTTAAGCATACATATAGTTGCAGCACGAAGACTAACTGCAGCTAGGTAGACAGGATTAGGATGGAAGACAGTACGAAGCCAAACAGATATAAGTCTTCACACAGTGAAGTCAAATGAATCAGACAGCAAGGCAATGACTACATGAAGACAAACTAAAGAGTAATGAGAGTAGGGGATAGAACCAGTTGTTTGGTGAAGACAAGGATTTGGTAGACCAGTTCCAGTTGTGACAACTATACGTCTGGTTAGGGAGGCTGAGATTGAACTCAGAAGACCGTGTCTTCACCTTATTCCCCTCAACCTAAGGACACTCAGTCCTCGCCCAATCACTCTGGTAAGTCTTCAAGGTATACTTCCAAACCTTAACAGAATTCGTTCACCGATAATCCACAATGACTCTTGGATGCTCAGAACGCGATGCCTAACCGGCTGGAGGATTCATAGTCCTCAAGTGTAACAAGTCTTCAAATCACACGGACAGAAAGACTTCAGTGATGCCTAACACTCTTTGGCTCTAGGTGTTTTGGGCTTAGTCCTCGCAAGGATCTCTCTCTCAAATGCTTCACAGGTGGGTTGCTCTCAAGTGACAAAAGTCGTGCGCTAACTCTGAGCAGCCACCAATTTAGGGTGTAGGGGGTAGTCTATTTATAGCCAAGTGCCAACCCAACCTGATATGTCCAAAATGACCCTAGGTCATTAAGGAACCGACACGTGTCCAACGGTCGGCAAACACACGCGACAGCTTGGCTTGGGCTACAAGCAAAGCTGACTCATCCAGCTCTGGATGAGGTTTGCTCTTATTGTCTTGGCACGAAGACATAGGATTTTGTTGAGCATCACATTAGTCACTCTGACTTTGTTCACTTGGACCCCACTTAACAGTACGATGGTTCCTATGACTCAATAAAGAAGAAAGGAATCTACGAAATAGCTATGTCTTCGCACTCCATAGTCTTCAAGTGAATATCTTCACACATCATAATCGTCATCGTGAATGTCTTCACGAACCACCATTGTCTTCAATGTCTTCACACATTTTTAGGGGTCATCTCTAGTAGGTAAACCGAATCAATGAGGGACTACTACCTGTGTTATCCTGCTATTCTCACAAACACATTAGTCCCTCACCACGTTTGTCATCAATACTCCAAAACCAACTAGGGGTGGCACTAGATGCACTTACAATCTCCCCCTTTTTGGTGATTGATGACGAACTGGTTGAAGTTTTCAACGGGGATAAAAGTATGTGAAAGTTCAGTTTTGTGAGCATTGCCTTCATAGAACAAAAGAGGCTCCCCCTGAAGATGTGCATATAAGTAGTTTGCTTTTGAATGCAAATGCACATGGCAGGTTTTGCTTTGTGGAGGCCATCTTCAATGTATGAAGATAAATCATCATGCATATATAAAAGTAATGAAGATAATGATATGCATAATGAAAAATGGACGTCTGCAAAATGACTTCATGCGGAATTTATCATCGCATCACAACGTAGTAGCAAAAGTAGTAGATGACCATCAAGTTTAAGTGTTCAACTCAAGAGCAGAATAGTTTCAAAAATGAGAGTTGCAAGCACTTAGCAAATATTAAGGCAACCACCCCATATGGACCCACTTGAAGACTACCAACCTCATATGATTGTCCCCCTTTTGTCAGTAAGGACCAAAAAGGTTTGAAGACATAGAGTTTCTATGTCTTCCCAGGTGGAGACGAAGTTGGAGCAGCAAGGTCGATGTTGGAGTTAGGTGGAGTAGAGGGGCCTGGGGCAGCATATTGATGCAATGAAGCTAATGCTACGCTGTCGGCTCCAAAACCTGACAGAGGAGATCTTGGGCTTCGTGTATGGGTTCTTGGCACTGTCGAAGAATGTGTTGTGCTCTCTGAAGCTGAGCACACTAAACGAGTCATGTGTTGTTGCAGCACTAGGAAGCCTTGGTAGTCTTGGCTTTGGCTTCAAAGTTTGAGGCCTCTGCTCCACGTGATAATCATATTGTGGTCCGGGAGCGGTGGGTGGAACCAATATAGGCCATCTGACAGTTACCAACTCACCTTAATAGAATGCGCGTTCCATGGTATGTGTCCTTGGTGGAGGAACAGCATCATCAAAAGTGATTGGGTGTTCACCAACATTGTCATTGGCTTCAGTATTGATGTTGGTGGCAGCCACATTGGTTTCAACCTCAATCTCTTCAATGACTGGAGGGTCTGGCACAAGCACATTCTCGGCTTGTATGACTGGATCACTGGCAGGGGGATTGGATTCTCTTTCTTCATTGGCTCATGCAGCCGGATTGTCTTCAGCAGCTTTTGCTTCGGACTCTTGAGCAGTCGCAGAGGGGATGGCGTCAGGGAACACTTGATGTGCTACTGAGCCAGCTTGTTGCACATCCTCCTCTGGTATGCTTGACATGGATGCCTGAGACCTGGGACCTCTGTGAAGCCTCCTGAAGGAAGGCGATGCCTGTGGTGAGGGGATAGTGAAATCAAAGTCGTCAGGACTTTCTTGCTGAGTCTCAAGCACCGGAGTGGTGACTTGAGCTGGAGGAGTGTGCAGAATAGATTCATCATCCATTGGCATATCCTGAGTGATTGGTATCATAGGACGAGGAGTTAGAGGATCGCGTTTATGTGCCCAATGATTCTGCAGGAGGCACATGATTCGCCATATTTGATTCACCCAGGAAACACTAAGATGTACCTGGATTTAAAGGAAAGTCTCTGGTGGACAGGAATGAAGAAGGATATAGCCGAGTATGTAGCAGTATGTGATGTATGTCAAAGTGTTAAGGCAGAGCATCAGAAGCCAGCTGGATTGCTATAGCCATTGTCGATACCCGAATGGAAGTGGGATAAGCTTGGCATGGATTTTATCACTGGATTGCCCAGGACTCGTTCAGGCTATGACTCTATCTGGGTTGTAGTCGATAGTGTGACGAAAGTAGCTCATTTCATCCCGGTGAAGACCACATATACGAGTGCTAAGTTGGCAAAGATATACATAACCAGGATCGTATGTCTACATGGAGTTCCGAGGACCATTGTATCAGATAGAGGAACCCAGTTTACTTCAAAGTTTTGGAATCAGTTGCATGAAACTTTGGGTACCAGGCTAGAGTTCATTACAGCCTTTCATCCATAGACATATGGACAGACCGAGAGAGCCAAAAAAGATTCTATAGGACATGTTGAGAGCTTGTGCACTAGATTATGGACCTAGTTGGGATGACAGTTTGCCATATGCAAAGTTTTCTTATAACAACAGTTATCCAGCCAGTTTGAAGATGGCCCCTTTCGAAGCCTTGTACGGAAGGAGCTGCAGGACACCGTTATCGTGGGATGAAGTTGGAGATCGACAGTTGTTTGGACCGGATTTAATCAAAGACTCTGAAGAGAAGGTTAAGTTGATTCACGAGACACTCAAGGTAGCCCAGTCTAGGCAGAAGAGTTATGTAGATACTAAACGCAAGGAGATAGTTTACAAAGTCGGAGACAGAGCCTATCTTCATGTGTTCCTGCTTCGAGGAGTTAAGCATTTTGGAGTCAAGGGAAAGCTAGCACCACGTTTTGTGGGACCATACAGAGTTTTGGAACGCATGGGAGAGGTTGCCTACAAGCTAGAATTGCCAGAAGGATTGTTAGGAGTTCATGATGCGTTTCATGTTTCCCAGTTGAAGAAGTGCCACGCAGAGATGGCCGATATTCCTCTGAGAGATGCAGTGCCACTGGAAGCTATTCAGTTAGATAGTGATTTGGCTTAGGAAGAGAAGCCAGTCAAGATTCTCAAGTTTTCCAGCCGAGTTACTCGCAGCAAGGTTATCAAGTTTTATAAAGTCCAGTTGAGCCACCATATCGAGGAGGAAGCCACCTGGGAGCGAGAGGAAGATCTCTATAGAGACCACCCAAACTTTTTTGCTGACCAGCCCGAATCTCGAGGGCGAGATTCATCTTAAGGGGAGTAGGTTTGTAATATCCCAAATTTCAATTTGGATGTTATACATAGATCATCATATGCATATCATATTTATTCTTGTGTTTTGTTGTGATCCTGGAAATCTTAAGCAACTCAAGGACCCAAGGAGAGAGTTGGAGGTTTCACAAAAATCATATCTGAATTTATTTCAAATTTGAAGAAATGATCAATTTGATTTTATTTATTTTCTCTCCAATTATTTCCAATATTAAAAATAAATGAGAGAAGATGATATGACTTCTTCAAATTAAGAGAAATATTGGAGAAAGAATTTTAAAATCAAATTATGATTTATTTGGTATTTTATTTGCTATTTTATTTGAATTAGAAAAATATGCAGTTTTGAAAATTGCATTTTTAGGCTAGAAAAATGTTCACTTTGTTCTAGATATTTTACTTAGAGAGTGAAAATTGTTTTTGGCATATTTTTAGATTTGTTTTATATTTTATTAGAATTTTTTTCCTTTCAGGCAAAATCATTTAAAAAAAATCTTCCCGCCTGACTGGGCCGAAGGCCCAGCCGAGCACGCGAGCCCAGCTGCCGCGCCACCCTCCTCCCCCGTGCGAGGCATGAACGCCGAGGGGAATCTGAGCCGGACTCCACCCACGCCGGCCCCTTCCCCAAGCCGCCGCCCCGGAGGCCCCCTATAAAGCCGCCGCCACACCCCGCTCGCAGCAGCAGCAGTGCCCGCAGCCGCCGCCGCTACCCGCGCTGTCGCCCCACCGCCTCGCCGCCGCAGACGCCCGCGCCGCCGACGCCATCGTCCAATCCTGCCACCGCCGCCGGTTTGCTCGTTAACCGGTAAACCGTCGAACCGTCCCGTTTTTTTCGGTTTAGCCCGGTTTGTTTTATTAGATCGGTTTTTCGTTAGGGTTTATTCACTTAACGAATGCCCGTTCGTTCATTCGTTTTAACCAACGCTTTTCATTGGTTAAGTTCTGATAGCGAACTTTCGTTCGTTAGCGTTTTTCTTTTCAGTTTATTTTCGGTCAGGAACCTATCCGCGAATAGTTTTCTCGTGATTTAGCCCCTGATATTTAAACTAGCATAACGTTTTACTCATTTATCCAAATTAGATGAAACCAGCGCCAAAATCTCCGTATCGTTCTGTTCTTTCCAATTAACCAACTTGAACATGATTTTGGTACTGTAAAATTTGAGTTTAGTCCAGATTAGTGAATGATCTTGTTTCGTTTGTATTTTGAGTTTCGTTACTCCGTTTGAGTTGAATTTTTGCAAATTGTAGCTAATACATGTACCTACTGCTAAGATCTACTTCACATGTTAATAGCGTTGTGAGGTTTTGACTTTTGTTAGTTTAAGCCGTTTGCTTGTTTCGTGTTTGATTTGGATCTTTTCTCGGTTTTTCTCGTGTTTCGTTTGAGTGATTGCTTATGTATGCTATTGTTTGTCTATGCTAGATTACCCGGAGTGCGAAGCTTGTTAATACGAATCTCTAGAGTTTGCAGATCGTTAGCAAGGCAAGTTACACTTTGATCATACTCTTTTATACCCAGTTTTTACTATGCATTAGTTCTGCCCCTCAAATATTTGCATGAGTAGGATTAGGAACATGTGGTTTTGGTTGTAGTGCTTGAGGTAGGAACCTAATACCTTTTGATCACCCCGAGAATATACGTTATGCTTATTATTGCTTAGCCATGCTAGTAGACGGGGATTGGATCGTGATTCACACATGGAAGTTTGAGAGTTATTTAATCATGGATAACATTAAGGTGGCAACTTTAATATACCTCTGGGTGGATTGGTTGAGGCACCTGGGGAACCCAGTGTTGCCTGTTTTTGGAAATACCGGATTACCCGTGTGATTATCCTATGGAATGCCACCCAGGCTCAAAGGGATCATAAGATTATTCATGCGAGAAACTTCTGTGCGCAGCCACAAGCCATTATGGGCTCTGGCATAGTTGAGTAAGTTGTGTGAGCTCTTGAAGAGGTAGACTAGCAGATGTAGGGGAAAGTAGGTGGTACTGTCTACCCGGAGTAGAGAGTTAATGCTTCAGAAAGGCCATGTCTCGATCATCCGATCATGGATGCGATCGAGTCTTGTGGGGAAAAGTGTGCGGACCTCTGCAGAGTGTATAAACTAATCATGGTTAACTGTGTCCCCGGTTATGGACATCTTGAGTATCTGGTACTTGAACCTATTGATGTGATCTCATCATGTTACTTTAATTAATTTGAATTGGGTTAATGATGATAGTTTTACTTGGGATTTGAGTTGGGGTTACCTTCTCAAATAATGGGCAACTGGGAGTAGTTAAAATAATTTTTTTCCTTTCTTGTAGGGAAAAACTAGCTTTATGCAAAATCATAAACTTACAGCCTCCACCAACCAAATATTGCATGTAGATGTAGTTCTTGCATGTCATTGCTTTATAGTATAACTCTGCCAGCATATTCCATGTGCTGGCCCGTTTCGGGCTGCAACATTTCATGTTGCAGACTACTCAGACAACGAATAATGTGCAATAGGTCATTGTTTTGCACTCAGCTATGCCGTTGGAGTTGATGGACTCATTTACCTTCGAAGCTTCTGCAGTTATCTAGTTTAGTTGGCCTTCACCCATACTATTTTTGTGTAATTATACTCTTTATGAGGACTCAATGTAATAAGTGTGTGATTGAAACTCCGTTATAATTCTTTGAGTACTGTGTGTGTCAGCATTACCGATCCAGGGATGACACTGATGCACAAAGACTTGACCGTTTGAGGTCTGGTCGCTACAAGATGGTACCAGAGCACACGCTGACTGTAGGACGCGACCACTAGAATGAGCCACAGGATTTCTCTTCTCTACTCATTTCTAATTCTCCTCTCTTTCTACTCTTTAGATGGCGGATCCCAGGAACAAGTTCACTCAGCCGGATGACGACACCCCTTTTGGAAAGCACTTGAAGGAAGTCACTAAGTATCTGAACAACGGATTACCAAGTTTCACGGGGACTTTCTCTACATCGGTACCGGAAGAGGAGCGCTGGAAGATCAAAGTCTGGATACCTGGGAGGACCTTTGCGCCAACAATAGAACCTATTGATTTCTACCTAGATGCACCAAGCTGGAGTATAGGAAAGAGCATGGCCGCACATATCACCTTTGGACGCATATGTGAGGTGTATCACAAGGAGCTAGAGAATACCATTTACCAGATATGTGGCAGCTGAGATGACAAATGGGAGATGATTCGTACCAGGAGGGATGGATCAATTGCAGCTTACATTCAAGAGATGGGAGATCACATTCGCCGATAGGAGAATCAACAAATTATGCACATGAAGAAGATCAAGAAACTGGTGAGGAGAAACAACAAGCTAGAAGAGGAACTCAAGTCTACGCGCGATGGATACGAGGAAGAGATTGTTGTACTACTGGAGAAGAATGAAGACATGAAGAAGAAGCTGGGTATATTCATGGGAGATCCTGCGCCAGAGGAGGATAACCACTCAGGAGACTGCATCATCATCGACAACACCGACTCCGACCCTGATAGTGATGATGATTTTTAAGACAAAGCTGGAGCAGATATCATGGAGTCTTCATCTGATGAAAATTTCTAGATGACCACCATTGTAACTAGTAGTATTTTCCTCCAAGTAGTTAGCAATGGTCGAGTTTGTAATCATAGGTTAGACCGCTTTGTGTGTTCTTGTGTGCTATTGATTGAAGTGAAATTGATTGTGTTTGTCTCATGAGCATTATGGGTAGTGAATCTCTCTTAGACCCCATTCTATTCTGTTTGCTCGCCCCTTCTAACCCATCAGATGCCTCCGAGACGTGACAATGGATTTGCCTTCCCACTGGAGCTTACTCGGTTGATCCAGCAGTAGAATGCCTTGATGCAGATATTAGTTCAGAACCAGAACCAAGGCAACAACAACAACAACAACCCACCACCACCACCACCCCCCACCCCCCTGTTGATCACTTAGCCCGCTTCCTAAGGTTGAATCCGCCGGTGTTCTCTAGTAGCACCGAGCCGATTGTTGCCGATGATTGCTCCGCAATATTGGAAGAGAGCTGACTACTGCAGGTTGTACATATGTGGAGAGAGTGCATTTTGTTGCACATCAGCTTGATGGACCCGCAGCATCATGGTGGGAGAATTTCACCGCCACTTACCCAATTGACACGGTTACATGGGATTAGTTTCAGCAGGCTTTCTGCACTGCCCATGTTTTAGCAGGAGCTATGAGCATGAAGAAGCGCGAGTTTCACAACTTGTGTCAAGGAGGACGTACGGTGATCCAATATGTGGATGAGTTTAGCAAGTTAGCAGGCTATGCCCCTGATGACGTAGCTATAGATGCCGCTAAGCAGGAGAGGTTTCTGGAAGTACTGAATGATGAGCTGAGCATGCAGTTGATGGTGGCAACATTCAACAACTACCGGGAGTTGGTAGATAGGGCTCTCATGATTGAAGGCAAGCAACAATAGATTGATAATCGCAAGAGGAAGTATGGACAGGAGAGGTACACTTCAGGAGCTCAGGAGAAGCCCCGCTATTCCCCGTACTCAGGAGGACATACCCACAACCATGGAGGACACATGCACAATGGAGCAAGTTCGCACAACCATAGTAGCCCCAAGAATGGCAATGGGAATGGAGGAAGCAGCAGCCAGAACCGTTCCAATCCTTCAACACCATCCAAGAGGGATCTAAGCCACATTACCTATTTCAAGTGCCAGAAGACCGGACATTATGCCACTGAATGTCCTGAAGCAAAGAATGGAAATGGCAATGGAGGTTCTACCAAGAAGCCCAACCCCTTCACCAAAGGTAAGGTGAACCACGTCAGCGTGGAGGAGATTGAGGATCAACCTGACGTAGTTGTCGGTAAGTTTTTGATTAATGCATTTACCGCACTTGTTCTTTTCGATACTGGTGCATCGCATTCATACATATCAAGGGGATTTGTGGACAAGTTTAAGTTGCCAACCCTAGCCCTTAGGTCATCCATGTTAGTAAGCTCGCCAGGAGCAGAGTATATGGCCAGCCGATGGTGTGATCGGTTACCCTTAACCATTGGTAGCCATGTGTTTCCCTCTGATCTAATAATTTTGGAGTCACAAGGATTGGATATAATACTAGGTATGGATTGGGTATTGAAGTATGGACAAAACATTGATTGTGCTAGTAAGTCGATACTTGTCACCACCCCAGAAGGAAAGAGGATCAAGTATGTATCCCGGCATGTGCCGAAGAGGACTCAAGTGAATTCCTTATCATGAGTTGTACAGGAGGAAGTACCAGTGGTGAAGGATTACCCCGATGTATTTCCGGACGAGTTACCAGGCATGCCATCGGATCGAGACATTGAGTTCTTGATTGAGCTATTGCCAGGCACCGGACCAATATCAAAGAGACCATATCGGATGCTCGCATAAGATCTGGAGGAAATTAAGAAGCAGATGAAGGAGTTACTGGAGAAAGGTTACATCCGACCAAGTTCATCACCTTGGGGAGCCCCAGTGCTTCTAGTGGAGAAGAAAGATGGATCTTTAAGGATGGTTGTTGATTATTATGCGTTGAATGAGGTGACGATCAAGAACAAATACCCACTGCCGATGATCAATGATTTGTTTGACCAGTTGCAAGGAGCTAAAGTTTTCTCTAAGATCTATCTTCGATCAGGTTATCACCAGTTGAAGATCCGAGAGTAGGATATACCTAAGATAGCTTTTACCACAAGGTACAGGCTATATGAGTATACCGTTATGTCATTTGGTCTGACTAACGCGCCTGCCTATTTCATGAACATGATGAACAAAGTGTTTATGGAGTTTTTGGATAAGTTCGTCGTGGTTTTCATTGATGATATATTGGTCTACTCGAAGAATGAAGAGGAGCATAAGGAGCATTTGTGTTTGGTTCTTGAGAAGCTCAGAGAACATCAGTTGTATGCCAAGTTCAGCAAATGTTAGTTTTGGTTAAATGAAGTTGGATTTCTCGGACATGTTATCTTCGGAGAAGGAATAGCAGTAGAGCCTACCAAGGTTGCTTCTGTGACTAAATGGGTGGCACCCACATCAGTTGGAGAGATCATGAGTTTTCTTGGAATCGTAGGTTACTATCGGAGGTTCATTGAGAATTTCTCCAGGATTGCAAAGCACATGACGGAGTTATTGAAGAAGTACACCAAGTTTAAATGGACTGAGGAGTGTGAAGCCAGTTTTCAGGAGTTGAAGAAACGTTTGGTTACAGCCCCAGTGTTGATTCTCCCAGACCAACGTAAGGATTACCAACTATATTGCGATGCTTCACGCCGAGGACTTGGAGCTTTACTTATGCAAGAAGGAAACATTGTTTCATATGCCTCAGGACAGCTTAAACCTCATGAGCTGAATTATGCTACACATGATTTGGAGTTAGTAGTTGTGGTGCATGCACTGAAGACATGGAGACACTTTCTCATTGGAAACCATTGTGAGGTATACAATGATCATAAGAGTTTGAAATATATCTTCACGCAAAAGGAGTTGAACCTCGGGCAAAGAAGATAGTTGGAGCTCACCAAGGATTATGATATGAAATTGCACTATCATCCCAGAAAGGCCGATCTCGTAGCAGATGCGTTGAGCCGCAAGAGTTATGTTAACACACTCATAACCGGAGAATTACCTAAGGAGTTAGGAGATGATCTTCGAGAGCTACGTTTGGAGATAGTTCTGAGAGGTTATGTTGCAGCATTGGAAATTAAGTCCACTTTGATGGGTAAGACCAGAAAGCCCAGAAGACTGACAAGGAGATTGCCGAGATAAAGGAAAGGATGAGTAAAGGAAAGGCTAAAGGATTTCGTGAGGATGAGCACGACACGTTATGGTTTGAGGATCGCGTTTATGTGCCCAATGACCCCGAGATCAGGAAGTTGATTCTGCAGGAGGCACATGATTCGCCATATTCGATTCACCCAGGAAACACTAAGATGTACCTGGATTTAAAGGAAAGTTTCTGGTGGATAGGAATGAAGAAGGATATAGCCGAGTATGTAGCAGTATGTGATGTGTGTCAGAGTGTTAAGGCAGAGCATCAGAAGCCAGCTGGATTGCTACAGCCATTGCCAATACCCGAATGGAACTGGGATAAGCTTGGCATGGATTTCATCACTGGATTACCCATGACTCGTTCAGGCTATGACTCTATCTGGGTTGTAGTCGATAGTTTGACAAAAGTAGCTCATTTCATCCCGGTGAAGACCACCTATACGAGTGCTAAGTTGGCAAAGATATACATGACCAGGATCGTATGTGTGCATGGAGTTCCGAGGGCCATTATATCAGATAGAGGAACCCAGTTTACTTCAAAGTTTTGGAATCAGTTGCATGAATACCAGGCTAGAGTTCAGTACAGCCTTTCGTCCACAGACAGATGGACAGACCGAGAGAGTCAATCAGATTCTGGAGGACATGTTGAGAGCTTGTGCGCTAGATTATGGACCTAGTTGGGAGGACAGTTTGCCATATGCAGAGTTTTCTTATAACAACAGTTATCCAACCAGTTTTAAGATGGCCCCTTTCGAAGCCTTGTACGGAAGGAGGTGCAGGACACCATTATCGTGGGATGAAGTTGGAGATCGACAGTTGTTCGGACCGGATTTAATCAAAGACTCTGAAGAGAAGGTTAAGTTGATTCACGAGAGAATCAAGGTAGCCCAGTCTAGGCAGAAGAGTTATGTGGATACTAAATGCAAGGAGATAGTTTACAAAGTCGGAGACAGAGCCTATCTTTATGTGTCCCCGCTTCGAGGAGTTAAGCGTTTTGGAGTCAAGGGAAAGCTAGCACCACGTTTTGTGGGACCATACAGAGTTTTGGAACGCATGGGAGAGGTTCCCTACAAGCTGGAATTGACAGAAGGATTGTCAAGAGTTCATGATGTGTTTCACGTTTCTCAGTTGAAGAAGTGTCACACAGAGATGGCCGATATTCCTCTGAGAGATACAGTGCCACTGGAAGCTATTCAGTTAGATAGTGATTTGACTTATGAAGAGAAGTCAGTCAAGATTCTCAATTTTTCTAGCCGAGTTACTCGCAGCAAGGTTATCAAGTTTTGCAAAGTCCAATGGAGCCACCATACCAAGGAGGAAGCCACCTGGGAGCGAGAGGAAGATCTCCATAGAGACCACCCAAACCTTTTTGCTGACCAACCTGAATCTCGAGGCCGAGATTCATCTTAAGGGGGGTAGATTTGTAACATCCCAATTTTCAATTTGGATGTTATACATAGATCATCATATGCATATCATATTTATTCTTACATTTTGGTGTGATCCTGGAAATCTTAAGCAACTCAAGGACCCAAGGAGAGAGTTGGAGGTTTCACAAAAATCATATTTGAATTTATTTCAAATTTGAAGAAAGGATCAATTTGATTTTATTAATTTTCTCTCCAATTATTTCCAATATTAAAAATAAATGAGAGAAGATAATATGACTTCTTCAAATTAAGATAAATATTGGAGAAAGAATTTTAAAATCAAATTATGATTTATTTTGTATTTTATTTGCTATTTTATTTGAATTACAAAAATATGCATTTTTGAAAATTGAGGCTAGAAAATTTTTCACTTTGTTCTAAATATTTTACTTAGATAGTGAAAATTGTTTCTGGATTTTTTTAGAAAAAAAATTATATTTCATTAGAATTTTTTTTCTTTCGGGCGAAATTATTTAAAAAAATCTTCCCGCCCGACTAGGCCGCCCCAGCCGCCGCGCCGCCCGCCTCCGCTGCGCAATGCACGGGCGCCGAGGGGAGTCCGAGCCGGACTCCACCCGCGCCGGCCCCTTGCCCAAGCCGCCGCCCCCAAGGCCCCCTATAAAGCGGCAGCCTCGTCGCCTCACCGATGCTGCACCCCGCCCGCAGTAGTAGCAGCGCCCGCAGCCGCCGCCGCCGCTTCCTGCCACCGCCGCCGCACTGCTGCGCCACCGCAGACGCCCGTGCCGCCGACGCCGTCGTCCGATCCCGCTGTCACCGCCGATTTTCTCGTTAACCGATAAACCGTCGAACCGTCCCGGTTTTTTTCGGTTTAGCCCGGTTCATTTTATTAGATCGGTTTTTCGTTAGGGATTATTTATTTAACGAACGCTTGTTCATTCATTCGTTTTAACGAACGCTTTTCGTCGGTTAAGTTCTGATAGCAAATGTTCGTTCGTTAGCGTTTTTATTTTTAGTTTATTTTCGGCCAGGGACATATCCGCAAATAGCTTTCTCGCGATTTAGCCCCTGATCTTTAAACTAGCATAACTTTTTACTCGTTTACCCAAATTAGATGAAACCAGTGCCAAAATCTCCATATCATTCTGTTATTTCCAGTAAACCAACTTGAACATGATTTTGGTACTGTAAAATTTGAGTTCAGTCCAGATCAGTAAATGATCTTGTTTCATTCGTATTTTGAGTTTCATTGCTCCGTTTGAGTTGAATCTTTTTGCAAATCGTAGCTAATCACATGTACCTACTGCTAAGATCTAATTCACATGTTAATAGCGTTGTTAGGTTTTGACTTTTGTTAGTTTAATCCATTTGCTTGTTTCGTGTTCGATTTGGATCTTTTCTGGGTTTTTCTCGTGTTTCGTTTGACTGATTGCTTATGTATGCTATTGTTTGTCTATGCTAGATTACCCGGAGAGCGAAGCTTGTTACTATGAATCTCTAGAGTTTGCAGATCGTCAGCAAGGCAAGTTACTATGCATTAGTTTTGCCCCTCAAATATTTGCATGAGTAGGATTGGGAACATGTGATTTTGGTGTTAGTGCTTGAGGTACGAACCTAATACCTTTTGATCACCCCGGGAATATACGTTATGCTTATTATTGCTTAGCCATGCTAGTAGACGGGGATTGGATCGTGATTCACACATGGAAGTTTGAGAATTATTTAATCATGGATAACATTAAGGTGGCAACTTTAATATACCTCTGGGTGGATTGGTTGAGGCACCTGGGGAACCCAGTGTTGCCTGTTTTTGGAAATCCCAGAGTACCCGTGTGATTATCCTATGGAATGCCACCTGGGCTCAGAAGGATCATAAGATTATTCATGCTAGAATCTTCCGTGTGCAGCACAAGCCATTATGGGCTCTGACATAGTTGAGTAAGTTGCGTGAGCTCTTGAAGAGGTAGACTAGCAGATGTAGGGGGAAGTAGGTGGTACTGTCTACCCGGAGTAGAGAGTTAATGCTTCAGAAAGGCCATGTCTCGATCATCCGATCATGGATGCGGTCGAGTCTTGTGGGGAAAAGTGCGCAAACCTCTGTAGAGAGTATAAACTAATCATGGTTTGTCGTGTCCCTAGTTATGGACATCTTGAGTATCTGGTACTTGAATCTATTGATATGATCTCATCACGTTACTTTAATTAATTTGAATTGGGTTAATGATGATACTTTTAATTGGGATTTAAGTTAGGGTTACCTTCTCAAATAATGAGCAACTGGGAGTAGTTAAAATAAATTTTTTCCTTTGTCGTAGGGAAAAATTAGCTTTATGCAAAATCATAAACTTACAGCCTCCACCAGCCAAATATTGCATGTAGATGTAGTTCTTGCATTTCATTGATTTATAGTGTAACTCTGCCAGCATATTCCATGTGCTGACCCGTTTCGGGCTGCAACGTTTCATGTTGCAGACTACTCAGACGACGAATAAGGTGCGATAGGTCGTTGTTTTGCACTCAGCTATGCCGTTGGAGTTGATGGATTCATTTACCTTTGATGCTTCCGCAGTTATCTAGTTTAGTTGGCCCTCAGCCATACTATTTTTGGGTAATTATACTCTTTATGAGGACTCGATGTAATAAGTGTGTGATTGAAACTCTGTTATAATTCCTCGAGTACTATGCGTGTCAGCATTACCAATCCAGGGATGACACTAATGCACAGAGACTTGACTGTGTGAGGTCTGGTCGCTATAGGACGCCCAAGAGCCTTTCTCTTTTCAGCTTCATTATGTGCTTGCACACATTTCTGCGCATAATACTTTATGCGCACGCGTGAGCCTTTGGCTTCTTCAGGCTTCTTGTTGAATTCTGCCTTGAGGTCGTGCATTATATTCTTGAAGATTTTCACATCAGCCACGTTGAGCTTGTCCATGTGCTTCTTGAAGTGTGCCTTCTCATGGTCAATCTTGTTCTTGAGTTCGGCGATTTTCTGAGCCAAGGCAAGTTCATTTGCAATGGCTTCATGAAAAGTAACACTGATGTCCACTGGCAGCTACAGATCATCAAGGTTGATGCATTGGTTCTCAAACCATTCATCAACAAAGTTGTTCAGAATGTCAGTATCAAATAGAGGCAGATCCTGCAAGATCTCAGCCTCCTGATTGCTCTTGATCAGCTGTTCCAGAGCATCATTTGCAAGATCTTCATCACTTGACAGATCAATAGTGTTTTCCTCATTGCGCAGGACGGCAGCTGGAGTGAGAGCCTGCCCAGAAACCTTCTTCGGCTTTGTCTTCTTGGTCCTCTTGGACACGCGGGGCTGATCTTTTGATTCCATACTGGCTTTAGGAGGTGCAGTTTTCAATGGCTTCTTCGTCGAAGCTTTTGGAGCAGCAGCAGAGGGCTTTAAAGCTTTAGGCTTTTTCTTCTGCTTTGGTGGTGAAGGAGCATCTTCAGAGTCGGTATCTTCTACAGATTGCTCCACTGTGTCCCTCTAGTTAGCAATGTGAGACACAAGCCCATCGAAGTTGGTGAAGGGGCCAATTCTGTTTTCATTGGCTTCACATGTACCATCTGACCTTGGAGCAGACGGACCAAGGTAGAAATCGAGTCCAAACTATTTCTTGTTCTGCTTGGCAGAATCCTTGGCTAACTGGAAGTTGCGCTTGAAGAGATCATCATCAATAGAAGAGATGATGGGTCAGCATTTTCTGGCTGAGGTCCTTGGACCATGCATGGATAGAACATCTGAGCAATAGCTTCAGGTTTTATCTTTGGTGCTAAGTTCTGTAAAGAATATCGCCCCACGGGCGCTTGATGGCATTCTTCTCAGCATATTCAGGTGTCAAGAAGTTGACTTGAACCACTGCTCAGCCCAATATCTTCGGATCCATTGGATTATGTTCTTGCATTGTGTATAGCTCTCTTCAGGATCATATTTGTAGAGCTCATACAGATCTAGGTGTAGGTCCGGTGCATTATTGCAACGGTGTTGCCTGCCGCCTTTCCTTGCAGATTTTTCAGTGGCCATTGGATTTAGACGGATCGGCTTCAGAACAGTGAAAGACTTCCGTCGACTTGTCAAACAAGAACTGGCTTTAGGAGATTAATTATGACGCTGTAAGAATTATGCAAATGAATGGAGACTATGAGAACCAAGGGATTCTTGAAGGAAATATGCCCTAGAGGCAACAATAAAATTATTATTTATTTCCTTATTTCATGATAAATGTTTATTATTCATGCTAGAATTGTAACCGGAAACTTAGTACATGTGTGAATACATAGACAAAACATATAGTCCCTAGTATGCGTCTACTTGATTGGCTCGTTAATCAAAGATGGTTATGTTTCCTAACCATAGACTTGTGTTGTCATTTGACGAACGGGATCACATCATTAGGAGAATGATGTGATGGACATGACCCATCCGTTAGCTTAGCATTATGATCGTTACAGTTTCATTGCTACTGCTTTCTTCATGACTTATACATATTCATCAGACTATGAGATTATGCAACTCCCGAATACCGGAGGAACACTTTGTGTGCTACCAAACGTCACAACGTAATTGGGTGATTATAAAGGTGCTCTACAGGTGTCTCCGAAGATGTTTGTTGGGTTGGCATAGATCGAGATTAGGATTTGTCACTCCGTGTTTCGGAGAGGTATCTCTGGGCCCTCGCGGTAATACTCATCACTATAAGCCTTGCAAGCATTGTGACTAATGAGTTAGTTGCGGGATGAAGTATTACAAAATGAGTAAAGAGACTTGCCGGTAACAAGACTGAACTAGGTATGATGATACCGACGATCGAATCTCGGGCAAGTAACATACCAATGACAAAGGGAACAACATATGTTGTTATGCGGTTTGACCGATAAAGATCATCGTAGAATATGTAGGAACCAATATGAGCATCAAGGTTCAGCTATTGGTTATTGACCAGAGATGTGTCTTGGTCATGTCTACATAGTTCTCGAACCCATAGGGTCCGCACGCTTAACGTTCGATGATGATTTGTATTATGAGTTTATGTGACTTGATGTACCGAAGGTTGTTCGGAGTCTCGGATGAGATCACGGACATGACAAGGAGTCTCGAAATGGTCGAGACATAAAGATTGATATATTGGAAGACTATATTCGGACACCAGAATTGTTCCGAGGTGTATCGGGTATTTTCCGGAGTACCGAGGGGTTACCGGAACCCCCCGGGGGGTTATTGGGCCTCATGGGCCAAGTGGTGGAAGAGAGGAGGCAGGCCAAGGTGTGGCGCGCGCACCCCCCCCCCCCTAGCCCAAACCGAATTGTACTAAGGGGCCGGACCCCTTTCCTTCTCTCCTCCCTCTCCTTCCCCCTTCTCCTTGTTGGAATAGGAAAGGGGGGGGCGAATCCTACTTGGAGTAGGATTGCCCCGCCATGGCGCGCCTCCTCCCCTGGCCGGCCTCCTCCTCCCTCCCTCCTTTATATATGGGGGATGGGGGCACCCCAAAGACAAACAAGTTGATCTTTAGCCGTGTGCGGTGCCCCCTCCATAGTTTTCCACCTCGGTCATATCATCGTAGTGCTTAGGCGAAGCCCTGTGTCGGTAGCTTCGTCATCACCGTCACCATGCCGTTGTGCTGACAGAACTCTCCCTCGGCCTTAGCTGGATCTAGAGTTCGAGGGACGTCACTGAGCTGAATGTGTGCAGGTCATGGAGGTGCCGTGCGTTTGGTACTTGATCGGTTGGATCGTGAAGACGTTCGAGTACATCAACCGCGTTACTTAACGCTTCCGCTTTCGGTCTACGAGGGTACATGGACACACTCTCCCCTCTCGTTACTATGCATCACCTAGATAGATCTTGCGTGATCGTAGGAATTTTTTTGAAATTACTGCATTCCCCAACAGTGGTATCAGAGCCAGGTCTATGCGTAGATGTTATATGCACGAATAGAACACAAAGAGTTGTGGGCTATAATAGTCATACTCCTTACTACCAATGTCTTACTTTGATTTGGCGGTATTGTTGGATGAAGTGGCCCGGACCGACATTACAAGACCGCGTTCATGAGACTAGTTCTATCGACTTGCTTATGCACATAGGTGGCTGGCAGGTGTCTGTTTCTCCAACTTTAGTTGAATCGAGTTTGACTACGGCCGGTCCTTGTTGAAGGTTAAAACAACGCAATTGACGAAAAATCATTGTGGTTTTGATGCGCAGGTAAGAATGGTTCTTGCTAGAAGCCCGTAGCAGCCACGTAAAACTTGCAACAACAAAGTAGAGGACGTCTAACTTGTTTCTGCAGGGCTTGCTATGATGTGATATGGTCAAGGCATGATGTGATATAAATTGTTGTATGAGATGATCATGTTTTGTAACAAAGTTATCGGCAACTGGCAGGAGCCATATGGTTGTCACTTTATTGTATGCAATGCAATCACCATGTAATTGTTTTACTTTATCACTAAGCAGAAGCGATAGTCGCAGTAACAATAGTTGGTGAGACGACAACGATGCTACGATGAATATCAAGGTGTTGCGCCGGTGATGATGGAGATCATGACGATGCTTTGGTGATGGAGAACATGAGCACAAGATGATGATGGCCATATCATGTCACATATTTTGATTGCATGTGATGTTTATTTGTATGCATCTTATTTTGCTTAGTATGGCAGTAGCATTATAAGATGATCCCTTACTAAATTTCAAGGTATAAGTGTTCTCCCTGAGTATGCACCGTTACTACAGTTCGTCGTGCGGAAACACCACGTGATGATCGGGTGTGATAAGGTCTACGTTCACATACAACGGGTGCAAGCTAGTTTTGCACACGCAGTATACTCGGCTTAAACTTGACGAGCCTAGCATATGCAGATATGGCCTCAAAACACTGAGACTAAAAGGTCGAACGTGAATCATATAGTAGATATGATCAACACAGTGATGTTCACCATTGAAAACTACTCCATCTCATGTGATGATCGGACATGGTTTAGTTGATTCGGATCACGTGATCGTTTAGCTGACTAGATGGATGCCTATCTAAGTGGGAGTTCTTAAGTAATATGATTAATTAAACTTTAATTTATCATGAACTTAGTCCTGATAGTTATTTTGCATGTCTATGTTATTGTAGATCAAAGGCCCATGCTACCATTCCTTTGAATTTTAATGCGTTCCTAGAGAAAGCTAAGTTGAAAGATGATGGCAGCAACTACATGGACAGGGTCCATAACTTGAGGATTATCATCATTGCTGCACAGAAGAATTACGTCCTGGAAGCACCGTTGGGTGCCAGGCCTGCTGCAGATGCTACTGATGATGTTAAGAACGTCTAGCAGAGCAAAGCTGATGACTACTCCATTGTTCAGTGTGACATGCTTTACAGCTTAGAATTGGGACTTCAAAGATGTTTTGAACGTCATGGAGCATATGAGATGTTTGAAGAGTTGAAGTTAATATTTCAAGCAAATGCCCGAATTGAGAGATATGAAGTCTCCAACAAGTTCTATAGCTGCAAAATGGAGGAGAATAGTTCTGTCAGTGAACACATACTCGGAATGTCTGGGTACCATAACCACTTGACTCAGGTGGGAGTTAATCTTCCTGATGATAGTGTCATTGACAGAGTTCTTCAATCACTGCCACCAAGCTATAAAGACTTCGTGATGAACTATAATATGCAAGGGATGAACAAGACTATTCTCGAGCTCTTCATGATGCTAAAGGCTGCGGAGGTAGAAATCAAGAGGAGCATCTAGTGTTGATGGTCAACAAGACAACTAGTTTCAAGAAAAAGGGCAAAGGGAAGAAGGGGAACTTCAACAAGAACGGCAAAAAGGTTGCTGATCAAGAGAAGAAACCCAATTCTGGACCTAAGCTTGAAACTGAGTGCTTCTACTGCAAAGGGACTGGTCACTGGAACCGGAACTGCCCCAAGTATTTGGCGGATAAGAAGGATGGCAAAGTTGTAAGTGCATCTAGTGCCCTTTAGTGATTTTGGTGTATTGAAGACTTATAGGTTAAGTGACTGATGTGTTTGTGAGTGTACACAGGTCTATAAGTCTATGAGGAGTTTGATATTTACAGAGAAAGTCGACCCCTAAAAATGAAGTTCTTCGACTAAAGACTTTGATATTCTGAAGACTTTGAAAGTGAAGAAATTGGTGTGACCTTGAAGACTTGGTATTCATTCGAGGAATATGGAGCGTGAAGACTTTTGTTTTCGTAGTTCCATTTTCTCTTTCTTGAGTCATAGGAAACACCGTACTGTTAAAGGGGGTCAAGGAAATACTAAGGAAAAATTTCCATGTGATGCTCAACTCAAAATCCTACACCTACCAATCCCTTCGAGTGAAGCCATTGGAAATCTCATACAGTTTAGTCAATTTCTTCAGTGACAGAGACGCAGTTCTTCTGGTCACTGAGGACTTTGCTCTGACTGAGGAGTTAGGAATTCGCCAGTGCGAATTGCCTACACAGTGAGGAACATGATAGCCCTGAGGAATTTGAGAGTCAAATTTCTGACCGTTGTTGTGTTGCGCGCCAGCTGTCCCAAAATATCTTATCCACCTAACGGTCATATCATTGAAGGGCATTTATGTCTTATCATGTCGGGCTGCTCCCTAGGCTATAAATAGCCGCCCCCTACAACCACTAGTTGGTTGGCTGCTCCGAGAGAACTTGACACTTGTCATTTGAGAGCAACCCATCCTCCGAGGACTTTGAGCGAAAATCATCAAGTGAGGAAAATCCCAAAACCAAACCCCCACAAACCCAAAGTGATTGAGCATCACAGAAGAAATTGATCCTGCGTGGATCCGACGCTTGTTACCTTTGAAGACTGTGCTTCTTCCAGACGGTTAGGCGTCAAGGTCTAGAGCATCCAAGAGGAATTGTGGATCACCGAGTGACCAAGTCTGTGAAGGTTTGGAAGTCACCTGAAGACTTACCACGAGTGATTGGACGAGGCCTGCGTGGTCTTAGTTCAAGGAGAATACGGTGAGGACTGGGTGTCCTGAGTTGCGGCTCAGAGACTGGGTGTCCGGGACTGTGTGTCCTCGAGTTTAAATACTCAGCCGCTCCAACCAGACGTACAACTGAGACAGCTGTTGGAACTAGTTTACCAAATCATTGTCTTCACCAACTAACTGGTTCTATTTCCTCAACTCTTTCATTTCCTCATTACTGTGTTGCATGTTGTTCATATCTGTGCTTGAAGACTTTGACTGAAGACTTTCACAAATTCCTCAGTTCAATTTCTTCAGTCTGTCCGTCTTCATCTTGTTATCCTGTGTTTACGCTTTCTGTACTCTGTGCTAGTCTTCATTTCATTATGATGACTATGCTTGTATCCTGTTATGTTTACTTCTGAGTACTCATTCCGCTGCAAGTAGTTCTTCGCTAAGGAATTTCCTCACCAGCAAATTCCTCAGTGAAGAATTCATAAAAATCGCCTATTCACCCCCCCCCCTCTAGTCGATATAACGCACTTTCAATTGGTATCAGAGCAGGGTACTCCCTTGTTCTGTGTGATTTTGGTTTAACCGCCTGGAGTTTTAGTTATGTCGACCGCAGGTATGATCAAGGTCTCGGCTGGGTGTCCTACCTTTGATGGAACGGACTACCCCTACTGGAAGAACATGATGCGAATGCATCTTGAGGCAATTGATAACGATCTCTGGTATGTTGTGGAAAATGGTGTCCCCACTGTCACTCCCTCACTGAACGCTACCGATGTGAAGAGATTCAAACAACTCGATTCTCAAGCGAAGAATATCATATGTGGCCATCTGAGCAAAGGACAGTATGGAAGAGTGAGTGCTTTGGAAACTGCTAAGCTTATCTGGGATAGGCTGTCCAAAGTAAATGAAGGAGTTTCAACCCAGCGTGACTCTCGAGTCGATGTTCTTCGGAATCTCTTCAACCGCTTCAAAAGACTCGACAATGAGAATGTCCAACAAACCTTTGATCGCCTCACTGACATCTCAAATGAGCTTCAAGCCCTCGGTGCCACTGACATCACTGATCATGAAGTTGTGAAGAAACTGTTGAGATCGCTTGACTCCTCATTTGATACTCTGGGACTGATGATACAAGAACGTGCTGACTACAAGTCGCTTGATCCTGCTGATATCCTCGAAAGGCTAAACACTCACGAGTTCCAGCTTGCTGAAAAGAGAGATCTCTATGGCTCAAACTATGGCAAACCACGTGCCCTGAAGGCCAAGGCTGTGTCTGACTCTGAATATGAGGATTCTGGTAGTAGCCTTGGTGATCCTGAAGAATTGAACCAGGATCTAGCACTGCTTGTGAAGAAATTCCAGAAGTTCACAAGACGTGGTCACTTCGGAAAATCCTCAAGAGGCAATGATTCCTCATCCAGTGACTATAAGAGAAGGCTTTGCCACAAATGCAAGAAGCCTGGTCACTATATTCAAGATTGTCCTCAGTGGGAAAAGGAAATGAAGAAGAAGAAATACAAGGATTACAATTCTGATGATGCGAAGAAGAAGAAGAAATCGTCAAAATCTTCGTCATCAAAATCTTTGAAGTCTTCATCTCACAAGAAGAGCAGCTCCAAGAAGGCTCGGGAATTCATTGGCAAGGAGATGGACTCTGAAGCTGAATCTGAGGAAAATGATGAAGAGGAGGTGTCTGAAGAATCTGAGTCTGGTGTGGCTAGTCTGGCCGTTGCTACTGCCTTCGTCAGCAAGTCCATCTTCAACACTGAAGAAACTGACTCCACCGACAAGCCTGATGAAGATAATGATGGCTACGCTCCCACCTATTGCTTCAAGGTGAAAGGTGCTAAGGTACTCAAATACAACTCCTCTGACTCTAGTGAAAATGAATCTGATGAGGATCTCAAACTCAGCTACTCTAAACTTGCTAAGATTGCTGTGAAACAACAACGGGCTCTTGAAAAGGTTCAAAACATGCTAGATAAAAGTGATGATATGTTGGTTGAAGAAATGGATCGCACTAAAGCCTTGACTAAAAATCTTCAGAGACTTCAGTCTAGGTTTGATAACCTTCAAGGTCATCATAACACTCTCTTGTCTGATCATGAGAAACTTTCTTATGAATTTCTTCAAGAAAAGCAAGATCACGAGAAGCTTTCTCTTGAATCTCTTCAAAGAAAGGAAGATCTTGAAAAGCTAAGAGTGTGTTATGAAGATCTTCAGAAGGAGCGCGATTCATTACTAGCTCAACAAATCAGCGCTTCACAGGAAGAATTTGTTCCCCCTTGCTTAAAGTGCATTGAACGTGAATCTGCTAATTCTTCACCTGAATGTTCAAATGCTTCAAATGTTACAAATTCTTCATCTGCCTCTGCTATCACTAATTCCTCACCTGAGGACATTGCTAGTATCACTGACAATGCAGGGCTGAAGGAATTGTACATGACAGGCATGTACAAAAGCCTCAAAGGGCATCATACACTTTGTGATGTGCTCAAAAAGCAGATCCTCAACAGAAACCCTAGGAAAGAGGGTATTGCCTTTGAGAGGAAACTCAATGCTGATGGAACATATTGGAAGCCTGAGCAGTACCCCAAAACCTCATGGGTTGCTGCAAAGGGACCTCCAGTTGATCCATCTAACTTATCTGGCTTTACATGTGAATCTCCTCATTCTTCTGATGAGTCATTTGACTCCAACTATAAACTGTTCAAAAATCAGAATGGTGAAGTATTTGCTAGATATGTTGGCACTAACTGCAGGAACGGTTCCCCTATGAAGAAAATCTGGGTTCCCAAAAGTTGTGTTGAAAGTCTTCAGGTGAATGTCCTCATGACACCACCTGTGAAGAACAGGAACCCCAGATCAAATTCTTCATATGGACCAAATTCTTCATATGGATCAAACTCTTCATATGGACCAAATTCTTCACATGGATCAAATTCCTCAACTGGATCAAAGTCCTCATATGATTATCATCGTGCTAACAACTCTGTCTCGCAGGGTAGAGCTAAGGGTTATGAATATGTGCATTATTCTTCAAACCATTATGTTCATAAGTCCTCAAGGAATTACTCTGCTTATTCATATGCTTACCCTAACCCCTCTTATGTGAAGCGAAATGGTTTGGCATCTTTGCCACCTTTCTCATATGGTGCTCGCAGAATGATGAACTCTTTGCCACCCCTCCAGATGTGGGTGGTGAAGAAAAAGAACTAATCTCTTCTGCAGGGTCAGGTCTCCAGACGTGCTCTAACGTCTGAAGAATTTGCTGGGGACCTGACAAAAATGCCTGAAGGGACGCAGGCGAATCATGATGAAATGAACTTTCATTTCACACGTCCTCATACTGCTATATCTGTTTACTGCTTGATGAAATTCATCTGATGAACTTGATATCATATTCTTCACTGATGAAGCATATGAGATTGTAAGCTACACTAATTCATCTGCAGGATGATCAACCCAAAACCACTGAATGGGTCCTCGATAGTGAATGTACAAATCACATGACTGGTGACAAGAATCTATTGATGGATGCTCCCTTATCACTATCACCTCTGAAGCATATCATCTTTGCTGACAAAGGCAAAAGTCAGGTATTGGGTCTTGGTAAGGTTGCTATCTCTAAGGATAAGCACATGGACAAAGTCATGCTTGTTGAGTCCTTAGGATACAATCTCATGTCAGTCTCAATGCTTTGTGATCTTGATATGGTTGTTGTCTTTGGCAAATATCGATGTGTTGTGATTATGGAAGCTGACAATTCCAAAGTCTTCGAAGGCTTTAGGAGAGAAGATCTGTATATTGTTGATTTCTCTACAGGACCACAACCAGCCGTGTGTCTACTTGCAAAAGCTTCAGAAGGCTGGCTATGGCATCGACGACTTGGTCATGCAGGCATGAGGAATCTGAACACGCTTGCGAAGAAGAAGCATGTCATTGGCATTGAGAATGTCAAATTCCTCAAGGATCACTTATGCGGAGCATGTGAAGCCGGAAAAATGACCAAGGCCAAGCATCCAGCGAAGACTATCATGACCACTACCCGTCCATTCGAATTGCTTCACATGGACCTCTTCGGACCTAATCATTATTCAGCAGTCACTAATGATGCATCTCTATATGGTTTTGTCATTGTTGATGATTATTCTCGATATACATGGGTACACATTGTTACTTACAAACATGAAGTGCAGGAAGTCTTCAAACGATTTTCCTCGAGGGCTTCAACCAACTTTGGTGTGAAGATCAAGCATATCAGAAGTGACAATGGAACTGAGTTCAAGAATTCCGGTCTTGATGCATATCTTGATGAACTTGGTATTACTCATGAGTTATCTGCTCCCTATACTCCTCAGCAGAATGGCGTCGTGGAGCGCAAGAACAGAACTCTTGTTGAGATGGCTCGCACTATGCTTGATGAATACAAAACGCCTCAGCGTTTTTGGATTGATGCAATTGATACTGCTTGCCACATCATCAACAGAGTATATCTTCACAAATTCTTCAAGAAGACTGCCTATGAACTCCTCATTGACAAGAAACCCAATGTGAGTTATTTCAAAGTCTACGGTGCTAAATGTTGGATTAGAGATCCTCACCACAACTCTAAATTTGCACCGAAAGCACATGAAGGTTTTATGCTTGGTTACGGAAAGGACTCACACACCTACAAAGTCTTCAACATTGTTCTTCACAAGATTGTTGACACTGTAGATGTGCGGTTCGATGAAACTAATGGCTCGCAAAGAGAGCACCTACCTTCTGTGTTAGATGAACCAGCACCTGAGGATGCTATCAAGCTCAAGGCAACTGAGGATGTCATTCCGACTGAAGAATCTGCTGAAGAATTCATTCCTGTTCATGAAGAACGTCGAGCTGATGCACCTGAAGAACAAGATGAGGAAAATGGTGCTGAAGAAAATGCTGATCAAAATCCTCAGCGACAACCAACTCATCCACGCATTGCAAAAGAAGTGCAAGTGGAGAAGATCATCAATGACATTAGCGCACCAGGTCCTCTCACACGCTCAAAAGCATCACATTTATCTAACTTTTGTGGGCACTATGCTTTTGTCTCTATCACAGAGCCCACCAAGGTAGATGAAGCATTTCTGGAGCCGGAGTGGATTCAGGCTATGCAAGAAGAATTACATCAGTTCGAGCTGAACAATGTCTGGGAATTGGTCAATCGCCCAGATCCTCGCAAGCATAATATCATTGGCACAAAGTGGATCTACCGCAACAAGCAAGATGAAAATGGCCTTGTGGTGAGGAATAAGGCACGACTAGTAGCTCAAGGCTACACACAGGTGTTCAAATTCGTCAGCAGCGCAATGGCATATTCATATCTCAGGAGAAATACCTCAAAGATGTACTGAGGAAATTCGGCATGCAAGATTGCAAAGGCGTTAAAATTCCTATGCCCACAAATGGCCATCTATGCACTGATGAAAATGGTATTGACTTCGATCACAAGGTATACCGCTCCATGATTGGTTCCTTATTGTACTTATGTGCATCTAGGCCAGATATAATGCTTAGTGTTTGCATGTGTGCCCGATTTCAAGCTGCACCGAAGGAATCACACCATAAGGCTGTGAAGCATATTCTTCGATATCTAGCTCACACACCAACACTAGGATTATGGTACCCCAAGGGCTCTGTTTTTGATCTCATTGGATATTCTGACTCTGACTATGCTGGTGATCGTGTGGACCGCAAGTCAACATCTGGCACTTGTCATTTCCTCGGACGATCTCTGGTCTGTTGGTCCTCAAAGAAACAGAACTGCGTATCACTGTCTACTGCTGAAGCTGAATACATTGCTGCTGGCTCATGCTGTGCTCAACTGCTTTGGATGAAGCAAACCCTCAAGGACTATGGCGTCAACGTGAAGAATGTGCCTCTCCTCTGCGACAATGAGAGTGCCATCAAGATTTCTCACAACCCAGTTCAGCACTCGAAGACTAAGCACATCCAGATTTGTCATCATTTTCTTCGTGATCATGTGTTGAAGGGCGACATCTCCATCGAGCATGTGAAGACTGAAGAACAGCTAGCTGATATCTTCACTAAGCCCTTGGACGAGAAGAGATTTAGCAAGTTGCGGTGTGAGCTAAATATCTTAGAATCTTCGAATGTTCTTTGAAAAGGACACACATCCTAACCCTTATGCAGAATTGATGACTTAGATGTGCAACACATGAAGAAATGTTTTTCTTCAATCAATGAAGAATAACACTCTAAGTGTGAAGAAATTAATGAAGAATTTGATTCTCAGAACCCTACGACAAATGTACGCGGTGTCTGAAATCATCATTCTTATACGGTGGGTCACGCCACCACAAAAGTTGAAAATCTTCAATTTGAGTTTTTCCTCATTTTTGAAATTCTTCAGTCTTTCAAATTCTTCAACTTTGCAAAATCTTCACTGCTTCCGTCGTTTTTCTTCATTGGCTATATATATATATATATATATATATATATATATATATATATATATATATATATATATATATATATGTGTGTGTGTGTGTGTGTGTGTGTGTGTGTGTGTGTGTGTGTGTGTGTGTGAGTTTATGTCCTCTACAGCATTCACTTATTGCTATTTCTTCAAGTTGCGATTTCTGCTAAGTGAATGTGATCGGACCCTTCCCCCTCTATGCTACACTCAACCCAATCTATTCACAAATTCTTCATGTGCGTTCTGATTGAAACTCGTTAAAAGTCTTCACTGTGTCCTTGTCAGCTGAAGAAATTGCGAACGAAACTTTAAAACAAATCTTATCCAGATTTTCGGTTTTACCGCTCAAACCGTTCCGCATCCCATGATGCATTATTTTATTCACCCACGATCTTACACGATCTCATCTGCACAGTACGTGGGTGACACATGTCGCGTGAAGAAGAAAGGGCAGGGGCATGTTCGTCCCAAAATCTTCGGGCGAACAGTTTTTACCGTGGCTATAAATACCCATATCCCCTTCCTTACTTCATTTACTCCGCTCGAGCTCTCCTCAAACCCTAGCGCCGCCGCTACTCCATCGCCACCGGTGAGGAAGAGCTTCACTGCCTCGACCTCGTCGCCGTCGTACTCACGCCGGCTGCGGAAATCTTCACTCCGCCGCCGCCGTAGCTGTCTCCCTCTGCCAAGTTAGGGTGTGGGAGTTCTAACTTGACGAACTTCACCGCTGTTCATCTCTGTTCGTCATGTTCTTCAGTTCGGGTAATTAAAAGTCACTTTTATTACTCGCTTTGATTCTCAAACTTTTCTGAAAATCTTCAAAGGTGTTTTATTCTTCAAATCTTCACATATGAACACCTCACACACTATATGCTCTTGATCCATCTCTCTAAGCACTCATTTCTTCAAGATTCCTCAATTGTGCGGATTTTCGATCTGTACAACTCTGGAACCTAAGACAAGAACGCTTAGTGAAATTCCTCAAGGCGCAACTGGTCAAATTCCTCAAAACTTGTCTTTTTCGAAAAATCTTTTGAGAACGCATATGACCTCTCCAAATTCCTCGCACCTACACTCTGTTCACAGGTACTCATGTCCGCTGCTGAATCACTAGGTTCTCATCAACTTAACTCATTTGCAGCGTTCCTCGAAGAAAAACTGCATACTTCTTCAGAGTGTTCAATTGTTCAAATTCCTCATCTGAAGAAAATGGCTGAAGGAAAGAGACCGCAGAAAGGAGGAAAGAAACCGGAGGTCATGACTGCTTTCGAGATCCCTGATGAAATATATAAGGATTATTGCACACCTGATGAAGCCAAGTTTGGCAAAGAAAACAAGAATCAGCGCAAAGTGCGCATTCTGAGGATTGAACGAAAATGCGCACGCGAATGGAGAGAATATCGATATGTTACTCCAAAGTACATGAAGAAATTCGCCTTAAATCCTCCATGCCCAAGAGCTCCATTGGCACCTGGCCAAGTCGCTGATCCCACTAGCATCAAAAGTGGTGAAGACTTTCCTGAAGAATGGGCTAGGCGCCAAGCAAAATTGGCAAGACAAGCCAAGGAGGCAGTGAGGAAATTCAATGAGGATTCTACTGCTGCTGCTGAGACCTCGGTCAAGCCGAGGAAATCAATGCCGAAGAAGCCTGCTCGCAAGCCAAGTGCTTCACCATCAGCGCCCTCACGGCCAAGTTCCTCAGCCGCGCCCTCACGGCAACTTCCTCAGACTACTGCTGCTCCACCAAAGTCCTCAGAAGCTCCCTCCAAGTCCTCAACTCCTGTGCATCTGGCTACATGTCAAAGGACTCAGGGTTTCTCAATTGCTTCTGGTGTCTCAGCGAGTTCCTCAGCTGCACCAATGTCCTCATCAGGCCCCACTCTGCTGAAGACAAAAGCAACAGCTGGACGCGGTCCTCGGCCAAGTCCAAGAAGGAAACAGGTTGCTTTCCAAGTGCCCTCTGATGACGAGGCTTCTGATGAAGAACTTGCAGAAATCATCAGAGACAGACAAGCAAAGGCCGCTAGAGCCAAAGGAACACATGTGCCCCTGCTTCTGGATCCGAAGAAGATCCTCGACTACATTGACTTATGGCATAAGGATCCAAACACTCCAATGCCTGATCTGCCTCTGACTCCTGGTCAAAGTCATATGCTAACCCATTTCATCGCTCAAGAGAAATGGAAGTTTGAAAAGGCTCGTGAGATAAAGAGAGCACAAGCTAGAAAGGAGAAGCTTCTGAAGAAGAACGTTGTCAGACTATCACCTGAAGAACTTCTCAAGGCTCAATCTGAGATCCAAGCCCTCAGCAAAGATTTCGATGCATACAATGCTGATTGGCAAGGAGCCAAAGTGAGATTCGTCAATTTGATGAAGAAAATGACAACTGTTGCAGCTCCATCGCAACAAGAAAATCCTCAGGCTGCAGACTCTGCTCAGCCTGCTGAAGAACATGCCAGCACTGCTGATGACTTTCAGCCTACTGATGAGAATACAAGTTCCAGGGCTGATGATTCCATTCCAGCCGCTGAAGAAATTCCCAGGGCATCCACTAGTGGTGCGCCTGAAGAAACTGAAGGGATCAGGGCAACTGCACCAGTTGCGCCTGAAGAAAATGAACCACAGTCCTCAGCTCCTCCCGCGCCAACACCAACTCCAATTCTTCCTTTTGCCTATGAAGTGAAGAAGACCAAGGCTGCAGAGCGAGCTGTAGTGAAGAAAAGGAAGGCATCAGCTGCGTCAAATTCTTCGGCCGCGAAGAAAAGGAAGCCAATGACCAGCTCGCTTGAAAATCCTATTGATGCCATTCCGATTTCCTCCATGTCATCAAAGGAAATTGTTCCTTATGGAGAAGACTACAAGATCCCAAGCGGATCTGATGAAGAAAATCATTCTGTTGCTACCTCAGAGCAGTTTGATGAAGAAATTGAAGTGGAAACATTCCCTTCAACGCGAGTCGTTTCCTCACCTATGCCTCAGTTCACAGCTGAAGAGGCTGGTGTTGAGGAAATTGAAAAAGAAGGTGAAGATGTGGATATTGGATGCACTACACCTGTGATGAACGATGACTTTTGGGAAAGTCAGCATCCCAATACTCCTCTCTTCACTCCTATTCAACAAATTCTTCAGTCCCCGGCTACAACTGTTCAAATGGGCTCTGAAGAAACTCATCCCACATCGTCTGTTCATGAAGAAATTCCAGCCGCTAGTGCTGAAGAACCTGCTGCTGATCCCCAAACTGCACAAGAAGAGGAACCAGAAATTCCTCAGCCTGAAGCACCTGAGATCGTCATTCCTGAGGTTGTGCTGCAAATCACTGACACTCCTCTGCCCAAACCGAAGAATCCGTTCTCTAGCAAGCAAAAATTCAAGGCTGAAGACTTCTTTTCTGAGCATGTGTTCTTCACTGATTACAATCCATATGACTCTGCTCGCATAAGGAAGAGACGTTTCTGGACTGCTACTCAAGCCAACTTCTATTCCTCAGTGCTCTTTGACAAGGACAAAATCTTCGATCATGAGCATATTCCTCATGTGGATATGGAATCTCTGCCGTGCTTCGAACCGGTCCTCCGAGTTATTCACGATGCAGGACTACTGAACTTCTGCACTGATATCTGTGATTGGAATGAAGAACTCATTCTTCAGTTCTATGCCACTTTGCATATCACCGGAGATGCTGAAGATGTCAATTCATGGGTGCTGGATTGGATGACAGAAAACACTCACTACAAGGCACCAGCAACTGAATTGCTTCGTGTCCTTCCTCTTGATCCTCCCCATGACAGTGCACGTTGCATCTACAATGACCGCGAACTGACAGATCATTATATGGAGGTGCTCATGAAGCCTTTGAAGCCAGGGCATGCCCCACGAACCAAATTCCTCGTCAAGGAATTGCTATATGTGCCTCGGACTATCTATCGCATCCTGACGAAGACAATGAGTCCTATCAAAGGCCACGACTCAAATGATGAAGATGTCGTTGGCATCATGAAGAACATGCTTTTCAACATCATTCATGGTGTTCCCGTCAACTTTCATGATTTCTTCATGAGGACTCTGGCTAATGTTGCAATGTCACCTTTTGAGTTGAAGCCCTATGCGCCTTGGATTATGAGATTCATAAGGGCAAGATCTTCACTGAATTACAAGGCTGACACTCTGAACCATGGTAGCTACTTGCCGCCCATTGAAGTCCTCAAGCGACCAGTTTCATCATCTGATGATAAGGGCAAGGCAGCTGCTGTGATCGATGAAGGCACTCGTCCATTGGATGGTCAATTCCGTCTGGCTACATCTTACTCCACCAATGACGATTCTGCAACACATGACACTGCCGCAAATACATCAGCCAAGCAAAAGCCTCAAGCAACAGCACCCAGGGTGATGACTGACCGTGAGTTACTCCTCAGTCTTCATCAGAAGGTTGATCGCAATCACAAATGGGTGAAGCGTCAGTTTGCTGCAATTCTTCACAACATGACCTCAACTCATAATGCAGTGAAGAAAAATCAGTATCACCTTCATGAAACCCTCAACCGCACCTGGGCTATTCTCACTCATGTATATTTCGCGGAAGAACTGAAGACTATGGGTCTCCAGGAAGCATTTGATTGGTCTGCACCACCTCCGAAGAAATTCAAGAGAGTCAAAGTTCCTGATCTGGTGGCCAGCTCTTATTCTTCATCGCGTGAAACTGGTGAACATGAAGATTTGGACGACACTGCGGCAGGCCCTACTTCAACGAACAACCCCGACAATATTGGCGCTCCTCCATCGACTTGAAATTTTTTAAGGGGCGTTAGTCCTCAGTTTCGACCCTTTTGGTCATTTGATGACAAAGGGGGAGAAATCTGAGTTAGTCTCCAAGCGGGTTTATATTATGGGCGTTTTGTTAAGTTACAACTCTCGTTCTTCCGAAACTTTTATTGGATCGAGTTGTAATCTTAAATCCGATGGTGCCCTGATACTTTTGAACGGTGCATTGTGCTCTGACTTTGATGCACTGTGCTCTGATACTTTTGATGTGTTATTCTGCATGCTTATTCCTCATTAATATTATTGCACGCATGTTGAATCTCATTAGGCACCATATTTCATCATGCATTTCAAATTCTTCATATTATATATCAAATGCGTGTATGAATTACAAGATATAGGGGGAGATCTCCATGATTCAATTCTTCAAATGTGCATTGCCTCAAAAGCAAATTCCTCACTATGCACACATTCAGGGGGAGTTCTTCTATATCTTGCAATCAAATTCCTCAATATCAGTATTTACACTTCATATGTTTATCCCTGTTGAAAACTTAAACTATGTTGTCATCAATCACCAAAAAGGGGGAGATTGTAAGTGCATCTAGTGCCCCTTAGTGATTTTGGTGTATTGAAGACTTATAGGTTAAGTGACTGATGCGTTTGTGAGTGTACACAGGTCTATAAGTCTATGAGGAGTTTGATATTTACAGAGAAAGTCGACCCCTAAAAATGAAGTTCTTCGACTGAAGACTTTGATATGCTGAAGACTTTCTGAAGACTTTGAAAGTGAAGAAATTGGTGTGACCTTGAAGACTTGGTATTCATTCAGGAATATGGAGCGTGAAGACTTTTGTTTTCGTAGTTCCATTTTCTCTTTCTTGAGTCATAGGAAACACCGTACTGTTAAAGGGGGTCGAGGAAATACTAAGGAAAAATTTCCATGTGATGCTCAACTCAAAATCCTACACCTACCAATCCCTTCGAGTGAAGCCATTGGAAATCTCATACAGTTCAGTCAATTTCTTCAGTGACAGAGACGCAGTTCTTCTGGTCACTGAGGACTTTGCTCTGACTGAGGAGTTAGGAATTCGCCAGTGCGAATTGCCTACACAGTGAGGAACATGATAGCCCTAAGGAATTTGAGAGTCAAATTTCCGACCGTTGCTGTGCTGCGTGCCAGCTGTCCCAAAATATCTTATCCACCTAACAGTCATATCATTGAAGGGCATTTATGTCTTATCATGTCGGGCTACTCCCTAGGCTATAAATAGCCGCCCCCTACAACCACTAGTTGGTTGGCTGCTCCGAGAGAACTTGACACTTGTCATTTGAGAGCAACCCATCCTCCGAGGACTTTGAGCGAAAATCATCAAGTGAGGAAAATCCCAAAACCAAACCCCCACAAACCCAAAGTGATTGAGCATCACTGAAGAAATTGATCCTGCGTTGATCTGATGCTTGTTACCTTTGAAGACTGTGCTTCTTCCAGACAGTTAGGCGTCAAGTTCTAGAGCATCCAAGAGGAATTGTGGATCGCCAAGTGACCAAGTCTGTGAAGGTTTGGAAGTCACCTGAAGACTTACCACGAGTGATTGGACGAGGCCTGCGTGGTCTTAGTTCAAGGAGAATACGGTGAGGACTGGGTGTCCTGAGTTGTGGCTCAGAGACTGGGTGTCCGGGACTGTGTGTCCTCGAGTTTAAATACTCAGCCGCTCCAACCAGACGTACAACTGAGACAGCAGTTGGAACTGGTTTACCAAATCATTGTCTTCACCAACTAACTGGTTCTATTTCCTCAACTCTTTCATTTCCTCATTATTGTGTTGTATGTTGTTCATATTTGTGCTTGAAGACTTTGATTGAAGACTTTCACAAATTCCTCAGTTCAATTTCTTCAGTCTGTCCATCTTCATCTTGTTATCCTGTGTTTACGCTTTCTGTACTCTGTGCTAGTCTTCATTTCATCATGATGACTATGTTTGTATCCTGTTATGTTTACTTCTGAGTACTCATTCCGTTGCAAGTAGTTCTTCGCTAAGGAATTTCCTCACCAGCAAATTCCTCAGTGAAGAATTCATAAAAATCGCCTATTCATCCCCCCTCTAGTCGATATAACGCACTTTCAAAAGTGCTATGTCTTGAGCTTGCGTTGGTTTTCCTTGAAGAGGAAAGGGTGATGCAGCAAAGTAGCGTAAGTATTTCCCTCAGTTTTTGAGAACCAAGGTATCAATCCAGTAGGAGGCTCCTCAAAAGTCCCACGCACCTACACAAACAAACAAGAACTCGCAACCAACGCAATAAAGGGGTTGTCAATCCCTTCACGGCCACTTGCGAAAGTGAGATGTGATAGAGATAATATGATAAGATAAATATATTTTTGGTATTTTATGATATAGATTGGAAAAGTAAAGATGCAAATAAAGTAGATTGAAAACTTGTATGATAAAAGATAGACCCGGGGGCCATAGGTTTCACTAGTGGCTTCTCTCAAGATAGCATAGGTATTACGGTGGGTGAACAAATTACTGTCGAGCAACTGATAGAAAAGTGAATAATTATGAGATTATCTAGGCATGATCATGTATATAGGCATCACGTCCGTGAAAAGTAGACCGACTCCTGCATGCATCTACTACTATTACTCCACACATCGACCGCTATCCAGCATGCATCTAGAGTATTAAGTTCATAAAGAACAGAGTAACGCATTAAGAAAGATGACATGATGTAGAGGGATAAACTCATGCAATATGATATAAACCCCATCTTTTTATCCTCGATGGCAACAATACAATACGTGCCTTGTTGCCCCTGCTGTCACTGGGAAAGGACACCACAAGATTGAACCCAAAGCTAAGCACTTCTCCCATTGCAAGAAAGATCAATCTAGTAGGCCAAACCAAACTGATAATTCGAAGAGACTTGCAAAGATAACATAATCACACATAAAAGAATTCAGAGGAGATTCAAATATTTCTCATAGACAAACTTGATCATAAACCCACTATTCATCGGATCTCGACAAACACACCGGAAAAAGAGTTACATCGAATAGATCTTCAAGAAGATCGAGGAGAACTTTGTATTGAGATTCAAAGAGAGAGAAGAAGCCATCTAGCTAATAACTATGGACCCGAAGGTCTGTGGTAAACTACTCACAACTCATCGGAAGGGCCTTGGAGATGATGTAGAGGCCCTCCGTGGTCGACTCCCCCTTCGGCGGAGCGTCGGTGAAGGCTCCAAGATGGGATCTCGCGGATATAGAAGGTTGCGGCAGTGGAATTAGGTTTTCGTGGTCTGTTCTGATGTTCTCGGGGTACGTAGGTATATATAGGAGGAAGAAGTAGGTCGGTGGACGCTCGAGGGGGCCACGAGGGTGGGGGTGTGTCCACCTGTAGGGGGCGCGCCGGGCACCCTCGTGGCCGCCTCGCTTGTTGCTTGACTTCCACTCCAAGTCTCCAGGTTTGCATTTGTTCCAAAAAGATCGCTTCCGAAGGTTTCATCGCATTTGGACTTCGTTTGATATTCCTTTTCTTCGAAACACTGAAATAGGCAAAAAAACAATTCGGGTTGGGCCTCCGGTTAGTAGGTTAGTCCCAAAAATGATATAAAAGTGTAAAGTAAAGCCCATAAACATCCAAAACGGGTAATATAATAGCATGGAACAATCAAAAATTATAGATACATTGGAGACGCATCAAGCATCCCCAAGCTTAATTCCTGCTCGTCCTCGAGTAGGTAAATGATAAAAACAGAATTTTTGATGTGGAATGCTAATCATTCTCAATGTAATTTTCTTTATTGTGGCATGAATGTTCAGATCCAAATGATTCAAAATAAAATTTCATATTGACATAAGAAATAGTAATACTTCAAGCATACTAATCAAAGCAATCATGTCTTCTCAAAATAACGTGGCTAAAGAAAGTTATCCCTACAAAATCATATAGTCTGGCTGTTGCTCTATCTTCATCACACAAAGTATTTAATCATGCACAATCCCGATGACAAGCCAAGCAATTGTTTCATACTTTAGTAATCTCAAACTTTTTCAACTTTCACGCAATACATGAGCGTGAGCCATGGACATAGCACTATACGTGGAATAGAATGGTGGTTGTGGAGAAGATAAAAAAGGAGAAGATAGTCTCGCATCAATTAGGCATATCAACGGGCTATGGAGATGCCCATTAATAGATATCAATGTGAGTGAGTAGGGATTGCCATGCAACGGATGCACTAGAGCTATAAATGTATGAAATCTCAACAAAAGAAACTAAGTGGGTGTGCATCCAACTTGCTTGCTCATGAACACCTAGGGCATTTTTAGCAAGCCCATCATTGGAATATACAAGCCAAGTTCTATAATGAAAAATTCCCACTAGTATATGAAAGTGATAACATAGGAGACTCTCTATCATGAAGATCATGGTGCTACTTTGAAGCACAAGTGTGGTAAAAAGGATAGTAGCATTGTCCCTTCTCTCTTTTTCTCTCATATTTTTATTTGGCCTTTCTCTCTTTTTTATTTGGCCTTTATCTTTATATATATATATAAGGTCCGAAGTCTCATCCCAACTTGTGGGGGAATCATAGTCTCCATCATCCTTTCCTCACTGGGACAATGCTCTAATAATGAAGATCATCACACTTTTATTTACTTACAACTCGAGATTACAACTCAATACTTAGAACAAGATATGACTCTATATGAATGCCTCCGGCGGTATACCGGGATATGCAATGAATCAAGAGTGACATGTATGAAAAATTATGAAGGTGGCCTTGCCACAAATACGATGTCAACTACATGATCATGCAAAGAGCAATATGACAATGATGATGCGTGTCATATAAACGGAACAGTGGAAAGTTGCATGGCAATATATCTCAGAATGGCTATGGAAATGCCATAATAGGTAGGTATGGTGGCTGTTTTTAGGAAGGTATATGGTGGGTGTATGGTACCGGCGAAAGTTGCGCGGCACAAAAGAGGCTAGCAATGGTGGAAGGTGAAGGAGTGCGTATAATCCATGGACTCAACATTAATCATAAAGAACTCATATACTTATTACAAAAATCTACAAGCCATTGAAAACAAAGCACTATGCGCATGCTCCTAGGGGGATAGATTGGTAGGAAAAGACCATCGCTCGTCCCCGACCGCAACTCATAAGGAAGACAATCAATAAATAAAATTGTTCTCCAACTTCATCACAAAGCGGTTCACCATACATGCATGCTACGGGAATCACAAACTTCAACACAAGTATTCTTTAAATTAATAATCACCCAACTAGCATGACTCTAATATTACCACCTCTATATCTCAAAACAATTATCAAGTATCAAATTGATCATAGCATCCAATTCACTTTCTGTGATAGTTTTTATTATACCCAACTTGGATGCCCATCATTCTAGGACCAATTTTATAACCATAGCAAATACCATGCTCTTCTAAGAGACTCTCAAAGTAATATAAGTGAAGCATGAGAGATTAACAATTTCTTCAATTAAGACACCGCCATGCTCTAAAAGATATAAGTGAAGCACTAGAGCAAAACTATCTAGCTCAAAAGATATAAGTGAAGCACATAGAGTATTCTAATAAATTCTAAATCAAGTGGACTTATCCCAAAAGGTGTGTACAGCAAGGATGATTGTGGTAAACTAAAAAGCAAATACTAATATAATACAAGATGCTCCAAGCAAAACACATATCATGTGGCGAATAAAAATATAGCTCCAAGTAAAGTTACCGATAGACAAAGACAAAAGAGGGGATGCCTTCCGGGGCATCCCCAAGCTTAGGCTTTTGGTTATCCTTAAATATATTGGGGTGCCATGGGAATCTCCAAGCTTAGGCTCTTGCCACTCCTTATTCCATAGTCCATCAAATCTTTACCCAAAACTTGAAAACTTCACAACACAAAACTCAACAGGAAATCTCATAAGCTCCGTTAGTGCAAGAAAGAAAAACCACCACATAAGGTACTGTAATGAAATAATTATTTATTTACATTGGTGTTAAACCCAATGTACTCCAACTTCTCTATGGTTCATACCCTACATACTAGCCATAGATGCATCAAAATAAGCAAACAACACATGAAAAACAGAATCTGTCGAAAACAGAACAGTCTGTAGCAATTTGTAACTCTCGAATACTTCTGGAACTTTAAAAATCCTACCAAAATAGGAAGTCCTGGGAAATTTTTCTATTGATCTACATCAAAAAGAATCAACGCAAACACATTCCTGTGAATTACTAAAATTATTTTCGTGCATGCAAAGTTTCTGTTTTTTAGCATAATTAAATTAACTATCACCGTAGGTTATCCTATAGGTTCTACTTGGCACAAACACTAATTAAAACATAAAAACACATCTAAACAGAAGGTAGATGAAAAATTTATTGAATAACAGCAAGGAAAAATATTGGGTTGTCTCCCAACAAGCGCTTTTCTTTAAAGCCTTTTAGCTAGGCATTGATAATTTTAATGATGCTCACATGAAAGACAAGAACTGAAGCGCAAAGAGAGCATCATGAAACACGTGACAAACAAATCTAAGTCTAACATACCTCCTATGCATAGACATATTACAAGCAAACAAATTTGCAAGGCAAACAAAGATGATAGCAATATCAACATGACGAGAGGTAATTTAGTAAGATAAAAATTTCTACGACCATATTTTCCTCTCTCATAATAATTACATGTAGGATCATAGGCAAATTCAACAAAATAGCTATCACATAACATATTCTTAACACGATCCACATGCATGCAAAGTTGACACACTTCCAAGATAGTGGGATTAACATTAACTAAAGTCATGACCTCTCCAAACCCACTTTTATCAATGTTATTGCAAACACTATTATCAATCTCATATTCATCATGGGGCTTAAATAAATTTTCAAGATAAGAAGAATCACCCCAATCATGATCATTGCAACAAGTAATAGGCATAGCAAAACTAGCATCCCCAAGCTTAGGGTTTTGCATATTATTAGCACAATTGACATCAAGAGAATTTATAGTAAAATCATTGCAATCATGCTTTTTATTCAAAGAGTTATTGTGAATCTCTTCATAAATTTCTTCATCATAATTTTCAGATTCACGAATTTCAAGCAAATCTTTATAAAGATAATTTAGTGCACAAAACTCACTAGCAATTGGTTCATCGTAATTGGATCTCTTAAAAAGATTAGCAAGCGGATGAGGATCCATAGATCTTGGCTTCTCTGTTTAGCAATAAATAAGCAACTATGCCAACTAAACGACCAAACCAGCCAAGTAAGACATCAAAGCAAATGAAAAGACGAATAAAAGAAGGGCGAATGAAACGGCAAGGGTGAAGTGGGGGAGAGGAAAACGAGAGGCAAATGTCAAATAATGTAATGCGAGGGAGATGAGTTTGTGATGGGTATTTGGTATGTCTTGACTTGAGCGAAGACCTCACCGGCAACGGCGCCAGAAATCCTTCTTGCTACGTCTTGAGCTTGCGATGGTTTTCCTTGAAGAGGAAAGGGTGATGCAGCAAAGTAGCGTAAGTATTTCCCTCGGTTTTTGAGAACCAAGGTATCAATCTAGTAGGAGGCTCCTCAAAAGTCCCACGCACCTACACAAACAAACAAGAACTCGCAAACAACGCAATAAAGGGGTTGTCGATCCCTTCACGGCCACTTGCGAAAGTGAGATGTGATAGAGATAATATGATAAGATAAATATATTTTTGGTATATTATGATATAGATTGGAAAACTAAAGATGCAAATAAAAGTAGATTGAAATCATATATGATAAAAGATAGACCCAGGGGCCATAGGTTTCACTAGTGGTTTCTCTCAAGATAGCATAAGTATTACGGTGGGTGAACAAATTACTGTCAAGCAATTGATAGAAAAGCGAATAATTATGATATTATCTAGGCATGATCATGTATATAGGCATCACGTCCGTGACAAGTAGACCGACTCCTGCCTGCATCTACTACTATTACTACACACATCAACCGCTATCCAGCATGCATCTAGAGTATTAAGTTCATAAAGAACAGAGTAACGCACTAAGAAAGATGACATGATGTAGAGGGATAAACTCATGCAATATGATATAAACCCCATCTTTTTATCCTTGATGGCAACAATACAATACGTGCCTTGCTGCCCCTGCTGTCACTGGGAAAGGACACCGCAAGATTGAACCCAAAGCTAAGCACTTCTCTCATTGCAAGAAAGATCAATCTAGTAGGCCAAACCAAACTGATAATTCGAAGAGACTTTGCAAAGATAACTTAATCACACATAAAAGAATTCAGAGGAGATTCAAATATTTCTCATAGATAAACTTGATCATAAAAACACAATTCATCGGATCTCGACAAACACACTGCAAAAAGAGTTACATTGAATAGATCTCCAAGAAGATCGAGGAGAACTTTGTATTGAGATTCAAAGAGAGAGAAGAAGCCATCTATCTAATAACTATGGACCCGAAGGTCTGTGGTAAACTACTCACAACTCATTGGAAGGGCCTTGGAGATGATGTAGAGGCCCTCCGTGGTTGATTCCCCCTCCGGCGGAGGGCCGGCGAAGGCTCCAAGATGGGATCTCGCGGATACAGAAGGTTGCGGAGGTGGAATTAGGTTTTCATGGTATGTTCTGATGTTCTCAGGGTACGTAGGTATATATAAGAGGAAGAAGTAGGTCGCTGGACGCTCGAGGGGCCCATGAGGGTGGGGGCGCGCCCACCTATAGGGCGCGCGCCGGGCACCCTCGTGGCCTCCTCGCTTGTTGCTTGAATTCCACTCCAAGTCTCCAGGTTTGCATTTGTTCCAAAAAGATCGCTCCCGAAGGTTTCATCGCGTTTGGACTCCATTTGATATTCCTTTTCTTCGAAAAACTGAAATAGGCAAAAAAATAGCAATTCGGGCTGGGCCTCCGGTTAGTAGGTTAGTCCCAAAAATGATATAAAAGTGTAAAGTAAATCCCATAAACATCCAAAATGGGTAATATAATAGCATGGAACAATCAAAAATTATAGATACGTTGGAGACGTTTCACAAAGTGAAAGGTATATTTGATATACATGTTATTGATGTGTACCTTACTAATGCTCGTAGTAGCGACTGGGTATTTGATACTTGTTCTGTTGCTCATATTTGCAACTCGAAACAGGGTTATGGATTAAACGAAGATTGGCTAAGGACGAGGTGACGATGCGCGTGGGAAATGGTTCCACAGGTCGATGTGATCATTGCCGGCATGCTACCTCTACATCTACCATCGGGATTAGTTTTAGACCTGAATAATTGTTGGTGCCAGCATTGAGCATGAACATTATATCTGGATCTTGTTTGATGCGAGACGGTTATTCATTTAAATCAGAGAATAATGGTTGTTCTATTTATATGAGTAATATTTTTTATGGTCATGCAACCTTGATGAGTGGTCAATTTTTGTTGAATCTCGATAATGATGATACACATATTCATAATATTGAAGCCAAAAGATGCAAAGTTAATAATGATAGTGCAACTTATTTGTGGCACTGCCGTTTGGGTCATATCGGTGTAAAACGCATGAAGAAACTCCATCTGATGGACTTCTGGAATCACTTGATTATGAATCACTTGGTGCTTGCGAACCATGCCTCATGGGCAACATGACTAAAACTCCGTTCTCCGGAACAATGGAACAAGCTACTGGCTTATTGGAAATAATACATATCGATGTATGCGGTCCAATGAGTGTTGAGGGTCGTGGCGGGCATCGTTATTTTCTTACCTTCAGAGATGATTTGAGCAGATATGGTTATATCTACTTAATGAAACATAAGTCTGAAACATTTGAAAAGTTCAAAGAATTTTAGAGTGAAGTGGAAAATCATAGTAACAAGAAAATAAAGTTTCTACAATCTGATCGTGGAGGAGAATATTTGAGTTATGAGTTTGGTCTTCATTTGAAACAACATGGGATAGTTTCACAACTAACGCCGCCTGGAACACCACAACGGAACGGTGTGTCTGAACGTCATAACCGTACTTTATTGGATATCGTGCGATCTATGATGTCTCTTACTGATTTACCGCTATCATTTTGGGGTCATGCTTTAGAAACGGATGCATTCACTTTAAATAGGGCACCATCAAGATCCGTTGAGACAACGCCTTGTGAACTATGGTTTGGCAAGAAACCAAAGTTGTCGTTTCTTAAAGTTTGGGGTTGCGATGTTATGTGAAAAAGCTTCGACCTGATAAGCTCGAACCCAAATCGGAGAAGTGTGTCTTCGTAGGATACCCAAAGAAACTGTTGGGTACACCTTCTATGACTGATACGAAGCCAATTTTTTGTTGCTAAGAATGGGTCCTTTCTAGAGAAGGAGTTTGTCTTGAAAGAAGTGAGTGGCAGGAAAGTAAAACTTGATGAGGTAATTGTACCTTCTCCCTTATTGGAAAGTGGTTCATCACAGAAATCAGTTATAGTGATTCCTACACCAATTAGTGAGGAAGTTAATGATGATGATCATGAAACTTCAGATCAAGTTACTACCGAACCTCGTAGGTCTTCCAGAGTAAAGTCCACACCAGAGTGGTACGGTAATCATATTCTGGAAGTCATGTTACTAGACCACGATGAACCTACGAACTATGAGGAAGCTATGATGAGCCCAGATTCCGCGAAATGGCTTGAGGCCATGAAATCTGAGATGGGATCCATGTATGAGAACAAAGTGTGGACTTTGGTGGACTTATCTGATGATCGGCAAGCCATAGAAAATAAGTGGATCTTTAAGAAGAAGACCGATGCAGACAGTAATGTTACTGTTTACAAAGCTCAACTTGTTGTGAAAGGTTTTCGACAAGTTCAAGGAGTTGACTACGATGAGACTTTCTCACCCGTAGCGATGCTTAAGTCAGTCTGAATCATGTTAGCGGTTGCCGCATTTTATGATTATGAAATTTGGTAGATGGATGTCAAAACTGCATTCCTGAATGGATTTCTGGAAGAAGAGTTGTATATGATGCAACCAGAAGGTTTTGTCGATCCAAAGGGTGCTAACAAAGTGTGCAAGCTCCAGCAATCCATTTATGGACTGGTGCAAGCCTCTCGGAGTTGGAATAAACGCTTTGATAGTGTGATCAAAGCATATGGTTTTGTACAGATTTTTGGAGAAACCTGTATTTACAACAAAGTGAGTGGGAGCTATGTAGCATTTCTAATATTATATGTGGATGACATATTGTTGACTGGAAATGATATAGAATTTCTGGATAGCATAAAGGGATATCTGAATAAGAGTTTTTCTATGAAAGACCTCGGAGAAGCTGCTTACATATTGGGCATCAAGATCTATAGAGATAGATCAAGACGCTTAATTGGACTTTCACAAAGCACATACCTTGATAAAGTTTTGAAGAAGTTCAAAATGGATCAGTCAAAGAAAGGGTTCTTGCCTGTGTTACAAGGTGTAAAGTTGAGTCTGACTCAATGCGGACCACTGCAGAAGATAGAGAAAAATGAAGGTCATTCCCTATGCTTCAGCCATTGGTTCTATCATGTATGCAATATGTGTACCAAACCTGATGTATGCCTTGCTATAAGCATACCAGGGAGGTACCAAAGTAATCCTGGAGTGGAACACTGGACAGCGGTCAAGAACATCCTAAAATACCTAAAAAGGACTAAGGATATGTTTCTCGTTTATGGAGGTGAAAAAGAGCTCGTTGTAAACGGTTACGTCAATGCAAGCTTTGACACTAATCCGGATGACTCTAAATCGCAAACCGAATACGTATTTTTATTGAGTGGAAGAGCTGTCAGTTGGTGCAGTTCCAAGCAAAGCATCGTGGCGGGCTCTACGTGTGAAGCAGAGTACATTTCTGCTTCGGAAGCAGCAAATGAAGGAGTTCATATCTGATCTAGGTGTCATACCTAGTGCATCGGGTCCAATGAAAATCTTTTGTGACAATACTGGTGCAATTGCCTTGGCAAAGGAATCTAGATTTCAGAAGAGAACCAAGCACATCAAGAGATGCTTCAAGTCCATCTGTCATCAAGTGTCGGAGGGGGACATAGAGATTTGCAAGATACACACGGATCTGAATGTTGCAGACCCGTTGACTAAGCCTCTTCCACGAGCAAAACATGATCAACACCAAAGCTCCATGGGTGTTAGAATCATTACTATGTAATCTAGATCATTGACTCTAGTGCAAGTGGGAGACTGAAGGAGATATGCCCTAGAGGCAATAATAAAGTTATTATTTATTTTCTTATTTCATGATAAATGTTTATTATTCATGCTACAATTGTATGAACCGGAAACTTAGCACATGTGTGAATACATAGACAAAACATATTGTCCCTAGTATGACTCTACTTGACTAGATCGTTAATTAAAGATGGTTATGTTTCCTAACCATAGACTTGTGTTTTCATTTGATGAATGGGATCACATCATTAGGAGAATGATGTGATGGACATGATCCATCCGTCAGCTTAGCATTATGATCGTTACAGTTTCATTGCTACTGCTTTCTTCATGACTTATACATATTCATCGGACTATGAGATTATGCAACTCCCGAATACCGGAGGAACACTTTGTGTGCTACCAAACGTCACAATGTTATTGGATGATTATAAAGGTGCTCTACAGGTGTCTCCGAAGGTGTTTGTTGGGTTGGCATAGATCGAGATTAGGATTTGTCACTCCGTGTTTCAGAGAGGTATCTCTGGGCCCTCTCGGTAATACTCATCACTATAAGCCTTGCAAGCATTGTGACTAATAAGTTAGCTGCAGGATGAAGTATTACGGAACGAGTAAAGAGACTTGCCGGTAACGAGATTGAACTAGGTATGATGATACCGACGATCGAATCTCGGACAAGTAACATACCGATGACAAAGGGAACAATGTATGTTGTTATGCAGTTTGACCAATAAAGATCTTCCAAGAATACGTAGGAACCAATATGATCATCTAGGTTCCACTATTGGTTATTGACCGGAGATGTGTCTCGATCATGTCTACATAGTTCTCGAACCCGTAGGGTCCGCGCGCCTAACGTTCGATGATGATTGGTATTATGAGTTTATGTGATTTGATGTACCGAAGGTTTTTTGGAGTCCCGGATGAGATCACGTACATGACGAGGAGTCTCGAAATGGTTGAGACATAAAGGTTGATATATTGGAATACTATATTCGGACATCGGAATAGTTCCGAGGTGTATCGAGTATTTTCCGGAGTACCGGGGGGTTACCGGAACCCCCCGGGGGGTTATTGGGCCTCATGGGCCACGTGGTGGAAGAGAGGAGGCAGGCCAAGGTGTGGCCCGTGCCCCCCTATCCCAAACCGAATTGTACTAAGGGGGTCGGCCCCCCTTTCCTTCTCTCTTCCCTCTCCTTCCCCTTCTCCTTGTTGGAATAGGAAAGGGGGGCCGAATCCTACTTGGAGTAGGATTGCCCCCCATGGCGCACCTCCTCCCCTGGTCGGCCTCCTCCTCCCTCCCTCCTTTATATACGGGGGAGGGGCACTGAGGGAGTCCTGGACTAGGGGGTGTCCGGACAGCCGGACTATCATCGTCCGCTGGACTCCAAGACTACGAAGATACAAGATTGAAGACTCCGTCCCGTGTCCGGATGGGACTTTCCTTGGCGTGGAAGGCAAGCTTGGCGATACGGATATGTAGATCTCCTACCATTGTAACCGACTCTGTGTAACCCTAGCCTTCTCCGGTGTCTATATAAACCGGAGGGCCTTAGTCCGTAGGACATAACCTACATTACAACAATCATACCATAGGCTAGCTTTAGGGTTTAGCCTCCTTGATCTCGTGGTACATCCACTCTTGTACTACCCATATAATCAATATTAATCAAGCAGGACGTAGGGTTTTACCTCCATCAAGAGGGCCCGAACCTGGGTAAAACATCGTGTCCCTTGTCTCATGTTACCATACGCCTAGACGCACAGTTCGGGACCCCCTACCCGAGATCCGCCGGTTTTGACACCGACATTGGTGCTTTCATTGAGAGTTCCTCTGTGTCATCACCGATAGGCTCGATGGCTTCTTCAATCAACAACGCTGTCCAGGGTGAGACTTTTCTCCCCGGATAGATCTTTGTATTCGGCGGCTTCGGACTGCGGGCTAATTCACTTGGCCATCTGGAGCAGATCGAAAGCTACGCCCCTGGCCATCAGGTCAGATTCAGAAGCCTAAACTTCACGGCCGACATCCGCGGGGACTTGATCTTCGACGGGCTCGAGCCATAGCCAAGCGCGCCGCACTGTTACGATGGGCATGATCTAGCTCTGCCGCCGAACAGTGCCTTGGTGGCCGCACACGAATCTGCTCCGGTCCTTAGTCCGGAGCCGATCGCCCAGATCGAGGACCGGTGGTTGGACACCGTCTCGGGGGCTCCAACTTCCACGGTGATGGAGCCGAACACTAACCTTGTCCCTCGCAAAGCTCGTGACTCCGAGGCGCCGGACTCCTTGCCGGACTCCGGACCTCCCGCGCCCCCGCCAATCGAATCTGATTGGGCGCCGGTTATGGAATTCATCGCCGCGGACATCTTCCAACACTCGCCCTTTGGCGACATCCTAAATTCGCTAAAGCATCTCTCGCTATCCGGAGAGTCCGGGCCGGATTATGGCCAGGATGGTTGGGATACGGACGATGAAGAAATTCAGAGCCCACCCACCACCCACTTTGTAGCCACTGTCGACGATTTAACCGACATGCTAAACTATGACTCCGAAGACATCGACGGTATTGTAACGCCCCAAGACCGACGCTCCAGAAGACTTCCATATTTTCGTGATCACCGTCTGTTTCATTTGTGCTTGCTCTTTTATTTTTTTGCTTTGCATCTTGTCATCATGCCATCATAGCATTAATTTTTAAAACTCTTCCAAATAAATTGCATGGATCTTCGGTCCTTTTAAATCGAGGGAAGGGTGACTTCTCTTTATAACATACCCTCCCGATATATAGGGAGATATTATAAATTATTCCATTTATTTGGAATTACCCATAACCCACTGGCAAAATATCCCATGCCGTTGTTATCTCAATTCTTGTTCTCCAACCTTGCCAATAATTATTTCATCATTTTCCGGAGCTCCACCAAAAATCCGAACATTTTTGGACCTTCCTTTCATCAAGTCCTAGTTCAAACCCATTTGAATTTCAAATGAGTTTGAATTTAAATCTTTCGGTCATGCCCACTTCTATTTTTCCTGGATCGAGCTCATTTTTGTGAGTCCGGGAAAATTGTCTCCATGCGCAAATCTTTTCCCTAACCCTCTCTTTCCTTTTCTTCTCTTTAATTGTTTTCTGCTAAGAAAATATAAGGGAGAGAGAGAGAAGAGGGCCGCTTCCCCGCAGCCCATTTGACCCAAGGCTAGCCGGCCTCTTAGGCCCATCCGCGGTCCAGCCCACCTAACCCACTGTTAACCCTAGCCCGATCCCCATCTCTCCCTCTGGCCGCCGCCTTCGCTCGATCCCTCCTCCTCCTCGTACACACACGCACGCATCGACAGGGAGAGCCCTGCGCCCGATCCTCTCGCAGCCCCAGTCCTCGATCCCCTTCGCTCGCCCGCATCTGCCTCTTCGCCCGATCCCCATCTCCCTCCCGAGCGCCGTTTTTCTCCTCCTCGACGTCGGCGAGTCCAGGCCGCCCAGCTCACCCCGCCTCGTTCCCGGATGGAACCGGTGTTCCCGCGCCTTCTCCTCACCAAGTCCCCGTCGCCCGAGCGCTTGAGGAGAGGAGCTCCTCGAGCACCGGCCGCCCCCGCGCCCAACCTCCTCCTCGACGTCGGCCCCGCCACCGAGCACTGCCTCTCTGCGCGGCTCCTTCCCCGCGGCCTCAAGCCCCTCGCCGGAGCTGCGCCCAAGTCCGCCGCCGCATGAAGCCACCAGGCGCCTCGTCCCCTGCCTGGCCCGCTCGTTCTCTGCACGCAGGAGGTGCAACGCCAGCGCCTCGTCTGCCTCCCCTGCTTCTGCCTCGTCCCCGCCGCCGGCAAGCAGCAGCAGCAACCAGGCCGTCCCGCCTCCTCTTCCCCGACGTTGCTGCCTCGCAGGAGCATCCCGAGCCGGAGCTCGTCCGCGAGCAGATCGAGACGCCTTCTCCCGCTCGTCATCGACCTCGCCCTGCCTCTGTCGTTTCGCCAGATGCCGTCCCTGCTGCTGCTAGACCACCTCGGTGCCACCAGGGAGTGCCATGGCCTCCACCGAGACCCTGGGAATCATCGAGAACGCCAAGTACCACTCATGTCGGCAAGACTCGCAAGTCGGACCCTGAACGATCGACGTCTCCTGGACCGTGTACAACTACCGTCGCCCCGAAGACGTTGGAGTCATCAAGTACCTCTCCGAACGAACGTGTACCATTACCGTCGCCATGTACCACTACTTCCACTACCGTCGTCATGTACAACTACTTCCCACGACGACCCGAGAACGTCTACTTCCTCTACATCGTACCGAACTCGATCCGCCCCGAAAACGCATGCTTCAAAGGTATAACCGCCGAGAACGACCGCTGTGGACCGAATGCATGTGTTGAATGAGATGCTCGAGTTTTGCACCGTGATCGAATCGTCCTTGTGATGCCCCTCTTTTGCCTTGCCGTCGACACGTGGAACCCGGAAGCCGGGATCACCCCACCATCTTGCATGACACGCTCACGCCTCCTTTTGCACCGGTATCTCTGTGAGCTACCGGAACCGATATGTTGCCGTGGCATCATTTTCGGATATGTTGCCGTGGCACCATTTTTGTTTCACCGCCGTGGCACCTTTTTCCTTCCGCCATGGCGACAAATGCTTCATAACATGTTCATGTTATCGTTTTCATAAAATTGCTTAAAACTTGCATATGTCATCCGCATCATGATAACAACATTTAAAATGTTTAAAATTGTTGCTTGCCTTAAATTGCTAAATGATATGGGGATTCTCCGGAATTGTTGTTTGTTGCTTCCGGCCTCATTTAACCTTGACTAGATAGGTAGTTTTCATTTGCTTCACCCTCTTGCCATGCTTAACAACATTTAATATTGTTGGGTACATAAACGGGATCAAACTAAATAACTTATCGTGGTGTTTCGTCAATATGCAGTTGCATATTGAGCTCCATTTAATTTGTAGGATTGTTTGTGCACTTTGCCATGCTATGCCTCATTAAACCGGACATGCATCATACTCGTTTGTGCATCATGACTTGTTTATGCTTGTGTGTTTACTATGTTGTTTGTTCCTTTCCGGGTTGCTTCTCTCGTTAGCTTCGGTTTCGTTCCGGAGTTGTGAGGATTCGTTCGTCTACGGCCGTTTGTCTTCTTCATGGACTCGTTCTTCTTCCTTGCGGGATTTCAGGCAAGATGATCATACCCTCGAAATCACTACTATCTTTGCTATGCTAGTTTGCTCGCTCTTGCTATGCCAATGCTACGATGCCTACCATTTGCTTGTCAGCCTCCCAATTGCCATGTCAAACCTCTAACCCACCATGTCCTAGCAAACCGTTGATTGGCTATGTTACCGCTTTGCTCAGCCCCTCTTATAGCATTGTTAGTTGCAGGTGAAGATTGAAGTTTGTTCCTTGTTGGAACATGGAGATGTTGTTCCTTGTTGGAACATGTTTACTTGTTGGGATATCACAATATATCTTACTTAATTAATGCATCTATATACTTGGTAAAGGGTGGAAGGCTCGGCCTTATGCCTGGTGTTTTGTTCCATTCTTGCCGCCCTAGTTTCTGTCTTATCGGTGTTATGTTCCCGGATTTTGCGTTCCTTACACGGTTGGGCTATAATGGGAACCCCTTGACAGTTCGCCTTAAGTAAAGCTTCTCCAGCAATGCCCAACATTGGTTTTACCATTTGCCACCTAGCCTTTTCTTTCCCTTGGGTTCTGCAGACTCAAGGGTCATCATTTTTTTTAACCCCCCCCCCCCGGGGGGCCAGTGCTCCTCTGAGTGTTGGTCCGAACTAGAGTCCTGTGCAGCGCCCCCTCGGGGAAACTCGAGGTTTGGTTTTAGTTGTATGGAGCGCTCATCTGAGTGTGCCCTGAGAAAGAGATATGTGCAGCTCCTATCGGGATTTGTCGGCACATTCGGGCGGTGTTGCTGGTTTAGTTTTACCCTGTCGAAATGTCTTGTTGTACCGGGATACCGAGTCTGATCGGAACATCTCGGGTGGAGGTCTATTCCTTCGTTGACCGTGAGAGCTTGTCATGGGCTAAGTTGGGACACCCCTGCAGGGATTTGAACTTTCGAAAGCCGTGCCCGCGGTTATGGGCAGATGGGAATTTGTTAACGTCCGGTTGTAGAAAACCCGAAGTTGACCTTAATTAAAATACATCAACCGTGTGTGTAACCGTGATGGTCTCTTTCCGGCAGAGTCCGGGAAGTGAACACGGTGTTGGAGTTATGCTTGACGTAGGTTGCTATAGGATCACTTCTTGATCATACTTTTATCGACCGTGCTTTGCCTTCTCTTCTCGCTCTCATTTGCGTATGTTAGCCACCATATATGCTAGTCGCTTGCTGCAGCTCCACCTCATTACTCCATCCTTCTTATAAGCTTAAATAGTCTTGATCTCGCGGGTGCGAGATTGCTGAGTCCCCGTGGCTCACAGATACTTCCAAAACCAGTTTGCAGGTGCCTATGTTACCGAACAGGTGACGCAACCAAGCTCAAGGAGGAGCTCGATGAAGATCTTGCCCTTTGTGTTGTTTCGTTCTAGTTGTTCAGTAGTGGAGCCCAGTTGGGGTCGATCAGGGACCTTTGTCGCATTTGGGGTTCTTCTTTTATTTTGGTTCCGTAGTCGGACTGTGATTGTATCTGGTTGATGTAATGCTTTATTCATGTACTTGTGTGAAGTGGCGATTGTAAGCCAACTATGTATCTCTTTCCCTTATGTTTTACATGGGTTGTGTGAAGATTACCTCACTTGCGACATTGCTTTCAATGCGGTTATGCCTCTAAGTCGTGCTTCGACACGTAGGAGATATAGCCGCATCGAGGGCGTTACAAGTTGGTATCAGAGCCTTCCCCGACCTTAGGAGCCCCACTGCTTGATCGTTTTTAGCGGCCGAGTTGTGTCTAGAAAAATATTTTGAGTCATTTAGGATTATATATATCGGAGAGTTAGGAATTCTTTTTACTCCCCAGTCTCTTCATCGCTCTGGTAAGGCATCCTGACGTAGAGTTTTGACTCTTCTCTTCTCAAATTTCACTAAATTTTTTTTAGGATCACGCGGGTATCTTGGAATCGTTCCGATGGTTTTATGATGAGAACATTGTCTTGGTGCCTCCTGTCTGGGGTTTAGTGGAAGTGTCCCAGGGAGTTGAGCTCTGAGGTGTTGTCGTCATAATTTTATCGTTGCAGTTCTGGAATACCTGAGTTTAGTACGCCGACATCAAAAATCTCTTTTATGTAGTTCGTTGGTGAGATAACCCCGATAACCCAGTACTGAGGTGAGTACGGGAGTATTGCCATAACTTGTATAACGGATGCTTTTCGAAGGTTGAGGTAGATGGTTTCCGAAGTTTTCTTGGTTATGTGTTGAAGGATGGATACAGCTGGATGTAGGATTTGTTAGTTTGGGTGAGATATTATGCTTCCCCTGTATCCCCAACACCTGATTGCATAACCGGAGAATTTCGGGAGTTTCATAGGTGGGAAATCAAGTAGCTCTTAGGATATCTTTCCGACAGATGTATGATTTGAAATTGGGGTTCGACGTCTAGTGGTCCGCCTATTCACGGTCGTTTTTACAGTGGTCTCGTTGTGTCTTAAAGAACCCTTGGCTATGCTGGTTCGGGGACACTTCGTATGTCATGTGCACTGCCTTGTACATGATGGTGCTGTACACTCGAGCCCGTGTAGGCCCCACCACAAAAACTTCGGACGAAATCTCTATCATATGTTTGTCCCGGCTTATTCTGCAAGCCAAATCCTTTGTTTTGTTTTATTTGTGGTATTCGAGTTGCTTCGAAGTCAAATGTTGAATCCATACCTTTCCTAAATGGTGTTCTCATATTGCTATGTGAATACTAATCCTTCTTGATCATCGAGATTATCTTGCCAATCCTTTTCAACCAGTGTGTCTCTCTTCAAGTGGATCCGATCATTCTCCCCATCCGCAAGATCAATTCTAAGTTTTTCTCAATGGTGTTCATTCCAACTGCCCCAAGTTGCCTTTGTCTTTCCCGCCCTCCCACCCCTTTTTCTTCAAGGACTCAGATTTCTTAATCATATATCCTTTTATTTGTGGGAAGTCTCTCCATTCTTTTCCGTCAATGTTCTTATCCGGTGATTCTCAAGAAGATACTAACGGAGTTTCAAGTTCATCATTTTTCATTCTTTTCTTCTCTGATGGATTCAATTCAAGCTTTGTAGATCATATCCTTTCCTCGTTTCAAATGATATCCCATGCCGGTGCACCTCGTAATTGTTCACCTCTCTCTATTCTTATTTGGAGTGCTCAAGATATCTTGGAAGATTCGTGTTTCCATTCTCAATCAGTTCAAGCTATTTGGAGATTGTTATCTCATTCAAGTCATTTAATTCTACCGGTGCAATATCTATTTCAATCAATTGTTCAACAGTGTTTCTTTTGAGTGGGCCCTAACCCACAGGTCTTTTCCCAGGATCTTACCTGACTCTTCTTATTTTCCCGGCGTTACTCTCAAATTATTTTCAAAGTTTGACGTAAGAATGATTTATCATCAGTCAAATGTTTTCTCCAAGATCTTTAAAATTCTCTTCACCGTTGGCTCAACCTCTTCGTTTGGATTCTTCCGGAGTGTCTAAATAATTCTTGGTGGTGTTTCTCATCGTCATTCTTAGATATTGAAGACCGATGAAGACTTTTCCTCCATATCTATCCGCTCTCTCAGAGATTCGTGATTCTAGCTTGTTGCCATCCTCTCATAATTATTTGCGATTGTGAGATATTCTTTTTATCCATCCGGTGCAAATTCAGGAGTCTTTTCAGTTTGATTCTCTGAAGGCCAATATTTCGGGATTATTCATTCTCAGCTTTCAGTTATCACTCTCCAATTTTACTGGTGCATCAAGTGATCTCTAATCAGCTCGTGATCTCTGCGCTCTCATGTATCTAAATCCTCTCAAGCATCCTCGTTCATTTGCAAATTCTTCCGGTGATTCGTTATCTTTTATTCGTTCTTTTCAATTCTTCATGTGGTTCGTTCAAGAGTTTTCTTCCTTCGTGTATCATATCTATGTATTTGTTATTTCAATTCTACCGGTGGTTCGTTGAAGACCTTCTCAAGTTTTGATATATCTCTTTTAATCCTTTCTACGAGAATAAGTAGTATGCCAAATCCGTTGATTGTCATCAATTTAATTGGTGAAGGATAAGCATAACATAATTCTTATTCTTGTTCATCCAAGTGATTAATTCTTTATTCCGGAGGCCCTTCAAATTCTCGATTTCATTTGTTTCATCTTCTCTTTTCCCCGGAATTCCAAGCTCTAATTATCACGGAGATTCATTTAAATCATTGCAAGTCTTCACCTTGTGTTTCCATCTTCTCTTGCCTTCTGTTTGAGCATTCTTTTGTTTAACGGAGTTCTTCGGGAAGGTTCTACATGTTGGTTCATAAAGGATTTAATTTCTTCTTGAAGTGTTCATCAAGATTCTTTTCTAAGAAACTCAAGCTTTCTTCATATTGTAATCCGGAGTGCATTCTTTCTATCATATTATTGGAGGTGGTATTATGCCATTCTTGATAATTTGAGTTCATGTTTCATGATTCACTTGTTGTAAGGATGGGATATTTTAAATCTATCATTTTCTTCATTGGAATTATCTTGGGTTATATTTCACCTAAAGCTTTCCTTTAAGAATTGTCGCTCTCATGGTGTTTATCAATGATCCAATTTCTTCATTTACCCTTTCCGGTGCGATATACTTTCTCGTCTCCTTGTTCATATCAATACAATTCTTTTCCCGTGAGTGGCAGGTTGTCACCTCATATTTTGAGATGTACTCCATAAGACCATATCAAGTTTATTCTTTCGTTGTTGGCTTTCCAATAACTCCATTCGACCCTTCTCCTTAAGATGCCTTTTCAAACTCTTTTGTGGCAGAAGTTGGCATTTTCTTCAACATTCTTTTATTTCAATTATCAATCTTCTATTTCTTTCTCCCGGAGGCAGTGTATTGTGATTTCATCAAGTATCTTCTCATCTTATCAAGTTCTTATTCAATTCTTTTTCTTTTCAATCGGAGTGCTGCCCGAAGTTGTTCTCCCTTGTTCCACTTTTCTAACGGAGTGTTTTCAGCTTCGTCATCTCCATTGTATTTTTTTTCTCAAAATGGATTAACCTTTCAAGGTTCTTTGGATTCACTCGTTTGTCAAAGAAGCAACTTAGTTTTACCTCTTCTCTTTCTCTTCTGTTTTCCCTCCGGTGCCATTCTAGATCTCGGGACGAGATCCTCTCGTAGTGGTGGAGTGTTGTAACGCCCCAAGACCGACGCTCCAGAAGACTTCCATATTTTCGTGATCACCGTCTGTTTCATTTGTGCTTGCTCTTTTATTTTTTTTGCTTTGCATCTTGTCATCATGCCATCATATCATTAATTTTTAAAACTCTTCCAAATAAATTGCATGGATCTTCGGTCCTTTTAAATCGAGGGAAGGGTGACTTCTCTTTATAACATACCCTCCCGATATATAGGGAGATATTATAAATTATTCCATTTATTTGGAATTACCCATAACCCACTGGCAAAATATCCCATGCCGTTGTTACCTCAATTCTTGTTCTCCAACCTTGCCAATAATTATTTCATCATTTTCCGGAGCTCCACCAAAAATCCGAACATTTTTGGACCTTCCTTTCATCAAGTCCTAGTTCAAACCCATTTGAATTTCAAATGAGTTTGAATTTAAATCTTTCGGTCATCCCACTTCTATTTTTCCTGGATCGAGCTCATTTTTGTGAGTCCGGGAAAATTGTCTCCATGCGCAAATACTTTCCCTAACCCTCTCTTTCCTTTTCTTCTCTTTAATTGTTTTCTGCTAAGAAAATATAAGGGAGAGAGAGAAGAGGGCCGCTTCCCCGCAGCCCATTTGACCCAAGGCTAGCCGGCCTCTTAGGCCCATCCGCGGTCCAGCCCACCTAACCCACTGTTAACCCTAGCCCAATCCCCATCTCTCCCTCTGGCCGCCGCCTTCGCTCGATCCCTCCTCCTCCTCGTACACACACGCACGCATCGACAGGGAGAGCCCTGCGCCCGATCCTCTCGCAGCCCCAGTCCTCGATCCCCTTCGCTCGCCCGCATCTGCCTCTTCGCCCGATCCCCATCTCCCTCCCGAGCGCCGTTTTTCTCCTCCTCGAAGTCGGCGAGTCCAGGCCGCCCAGCTCACCCCGCCTCGTTCTCGGATGGAACCGGTGTTCGCGCGCCTTCTCCTCACCAAGTCCCCGTCGCCCGAGCGCTTGAGGAGAGGAGCTCCTCGAGCACCGGCCGCCCCCGCGCCCAACCTCCTCCTCGACGTGGGCCCTGCCACCGAGCACCGCCTCTCTGCGCGGCTCCTTCCCCGCGGCCTCAAGCCCCTCGCCGGAGCTGCGCCCAAGTCCGCCGCCGCATGAAGCCACCAGGCGCCTCGTCCCCTGCCTGGCCCGCTCGTTCTCTGCACGCAGGAGGTGCAATGCCAGCGCCTCGTCTGCCTCCCCTGCTTCTGCCTCGTCCCCGCCGCCGGCAAGCAGCAGCAGCAACCAGGCCGTCCCGCCTCCTCTTCCCCGACGTTGCTGCCTCGCAGGAGCATCCCGAGCCGGAGCTCGTCCGCGAGCAGATCGAGACGCCTTCTCCCGCTCGTCATCGACCTCGCCATGCCTCTGTCGTTTCGCCAGATGCCGTCCCTGCTGCTGCTAGACCACCTCGGTGCCACCAGGGAGTGCCATGGCCTCCACCGAGACCCTGGGAATCATCGAGAACGCCAAGTACCACTCATGTCGGCAAGACTCGCAAGTCGGACCCTGAACGATCGACGTCTCCTGGACCGTGTACAACTATCGTCGCCCCGAAGACGTTGGAGTCATCAAGTACCTCTCCGAACGAACGTGTACCATTACCGTCGCCATGTACCACTACTTCCACTACCGTCGTCATGTACAACTACTTCCCACGACGACCCGAGAACGTCTACTTCCTCTACATCGTACCGAACTCGATCCGCCCCGAAAACGCACGCTTCAAAGGTATAACCGCCGAGAACGACCGCCGTGGACCGAATGCATGTGTTGAATGAGATGCTCGAGTTTTGCACCATGATCGAATCGTCCTTGTGATGCCCCTCTTTTGCCTTGCCGTCGACACGTGGAACCCGGAAGCCGGGATCACCCCACCATCTTGCATGACACGCTCACGCCTCCTTTTGCACCGGTATCTCTGTGAGCTACCGGAACCGATATGTTGCCGTGGCATCATTTTCGGATATGTTACCGTGGCACCATTTTTGTTTCACCGCCGTGGCACCTTTTTCCTTCCGCCATGGCGACAAATGCTTCATAACATGTTCATGTTATCGTTTTCATAAAATTGCTTAAAACTTGCATATGTCATCCGCATCATGATAACAACATTTAAAATGTTTAAAATTGTTGCTTGCCTTAAACTGCTAAATGATATGGGGATTCTCCGGAATTGTTGTTTGTTGCTTCCGGCCTCATTTAACCTTGACTAGATAGGTAGTTTTCATTTGCTTCACCCTCTTGCCATGCTTAACAACATTTAATATTGTTGGGTACATAAACGGGATCAAACTAAATAACTTATCGTGGTGTTTCGTCAATATGCAGTTGCATATTGAGCTCCATTTAATTTGTAGGATTGTTTGTGCACTTTGCCATGCTATGCCTCATTAAACCGGACATGCATCATACTCTTTTGTGCATCATGACTTGTTTATGCTTGTGTGTTTACTATGTTGTTTGTTTCTTTCCGGGTTGCTTCTCTCATTAGCTTCGGTTTCGTTCCGGAGTTGTGAGGATTCGTTCGTCTACGGCCGTTTGTCTTCTTCATGGACTCGTTCTTCTTCCTTGCGGGATTTCAGGCAAGATGATCATACCCTCGAAATCACTACTATCTTTGCTATGCTAGTTTGCTCGCTCTTGCTATGCCAATGCTACGATGCCTACCATTTGCTTGTCAGCCTCCCAATTGCCATGTCAAACCTCTAACCCACCATGTCCTAGCAAACCGTTGATTGGCTATGTTACCGCTTTGCTCAGCCCCTCTTATAGCATTGTTAGTTGCAGGTGAAGATTGAAGTTTGTTCCTTGTTGGAACATGGAGATGTTGTTCCTTGTTGGAACATGTTTACTTGTTGGGATATCACAATATATCTTACTTAATTAATGCATCTATATACTTGGTAAAGGGTGGAAGGCTCGGCCTTATGCCTGGTGTTTTGTTCCATTCTTGCCGCCCTAGTTTCCGTCATATCGGTGTTATGTTCCCGGATTTTGCGTTCCTTACACGGTTGGGCTATAATGGGAACCCCTTGACAGTTCGCCTTAAGTAAAGCTTCTCCAGCAATGCCCAACATTGGTTTTATCATTTGCCACCTAGCCTTTTCTTTCCCTTGGGTTCTGCAGACTCAAGGGTCATCATTTTTTTAACCCCCCCCCCCCCGGGCCAGTGCTCCTCTGAGTGTTGGTCCGAACTAGAGTCCTGTGCAGCGCCCCCTCAGGGAAACTCGAGGTTTGGTTTTAGTTGTATGGAGCGCTCATCTGAGTGTGCCCTGAGAAAGAGATATGTGCAGCTCCTATCGGGATTTGTCGGCACATTCGGGCGGTGTTGCTGGTTTAGTTTTACCCTGTCGAAATGTCTTATTGTACCGGGATACCGAGTCTGATCGGAACGTCTCGGGTGGAGGTCTATTCCTTCGTTGACCGTGAGAGCTTGTCATGGGCTAAGTTGGGACACCCCTGTAGGGATTTGAACTTTCGAAAGTCGTGCCCGCGGTTATGGGCAGATGGGAATTTGTTAACGTCCGGTTGTAGAAAACCCGAAGTTGACCTTAATTAAAATACATCAACCGTGTGTGTAACCGTGATGGTCTCTTTCCGGCGGAGTCCGGGAAGTGAACACGGTGTTGGAGTTATGCTTGACGTAGGTTGCTATAGGATCACTTCTTGATCATACTTTTATCGACTGTGCTTTGCCTTCTCTTCTCGCTCTCATTTGCGTATGTTAGCCACCATATATGCTAGTCGCTTGCTGCAGCTCCACCTCATTATTCCATCCTTCTTATAAGCTTAAATAGTCTTGATCTCGCGGGTGCGAGATTGCTGAGTCCCCGTGGCTCACAGATACTTCCAAAACCAGTTTGCAGGTGCCTATGTTACCGAACAGGTGACGCAACCAAGCTCAAGGAGGAGCTCGATGAAGATCTTGCCCTTTGTGTTGTTTCGTTCTAGTTGTTCAGTAGTGAAGCCCAGTTGGGGTCGATCAGGGACCTTTGTCGCATTTGGGGTTCTTCTTTTATTTTGGTTCCGTAGTCGGACTGTGATTGTATCTGGTTGATGTAATGCTTTATTCATGTACTTGTGTGAAGTGGCGATTGTAAGCCAACTATGTATCTCTTTCCCTTATGTTTTACATGGGTTGTGTGAAGATTACCTCACTTGCGACATTGCTTTCAATGCGGTTATGCCTCTAAGTCATGCTTCGACACGTAGGAGATATAGCCGCATCGAGGGCGTTACAGGTATGGACGACGATGCCGGAGATGAACAAGAACCAGCGCCTACAGGGCAAGGGAAGACTGTCAGGACCCCGACTCAATGCCACATCGATCTAGCATGTAACACCTCATATCACTTTGCGGCCTCACGCACGGTATCCCCACGGGTGTCGCCTTACCTTTGCCCGGGACCGTTTGCGCCTTTTGGCACACGTATATGATGGTGTCGCTAGCATCCATATGATAAAGAGCCCGGGCTGACATGGCTAGTTGTAAACCCAAAGTGGCACTAACTTACAGGGACAGGCATCCATGACCCACCATCGAACGTGTCGGTCATCAGCGAGTGAATCCAGGCTGTAGCACTGGGCTAACAGGACTCCGGTGAACCGGGCTGTAGCGGGCTAGCAGGACTCCGGTATTCATCGCGTGACATTTCCCCGAAGGGACAGACATAGGATCGAAGAAAGACACATGCCGGCCAACCTAAGTGTTCCGGAGCAGTAGCAAGCTACCAGGGCTCAGTGGAAGCACTAGGAGACATTTCCCGGTAAGAGAGTCTACTAAGGATAAACAACTAGATAGTCAGATCCCACACATAGCAATACACGTTACACGTACGCATAACATGCAAGTATGTGCTGTACAACATGGCATCACAGCATAACTCAACAACTCAAATAGATAAAGGCTCAGAAGAGCCATCATAGCATTTATTGCAAACAGGGGTCACAAAACCCATCATACAGAGCATACAAGCAACAAGCGGAAGCATTACATGTCTGGGTACAGACATCTACAAATGAAAAAGGCTGAAAGCCTGACTATCTACAACGTCCGATCAAGATCGTAGCTGAGGTACTAGCTACTAGTCGAAGTCCATGAGAACCCTAGTAAGACCGAAGTCCCCGCTGCAAAAACATAATTAAGGCAACATGAGTACAAAGGTACTCAGCAAGACTTACATCAGATCCTATCATACATGCATGTGTATCAAGAAGGTAATGTGGGGTTTAGTTGCAGCAAGCCCGCTTTGACTCTGTGGCTATCTTGTTCTACGACTACCAGAAACTCTGGAGGTGAAACAACGTACACGAGTCCACTAATCACCACACAATACACTACTATGGATTCATCCCCGTCTCCCTACGAGAAGGCCATCCATAGCACTCACACTTGTCTTGAGCATTTTATAGTATCCACTTCAAGTTGTCTATGTACCATGTAAGCATCCAAGAAGTCCATAACCGCGGACCCGGCTATTCGAATAGATCATGTTAACCTTGCAGGGGTGTACTTCTTCACACACGCTCTCGCCACTTACCGTCATGTACACGTCATGTATCTCGGCAACCTTCATCAGAAGCCTGGCGAGGGTGTCGGCCACGACCTGACTAACCACACAAGACTCTAGTCCAGGTTTATCGCCTATTCGGGTTCCATCCGCAAGGAGATCCGGCTGGGGTGTCGCTTACGGCCCCAAACGATGTGTACAGGGTTCCCGAGCCCACCATCCGGGTGCCACTCGGTACACCAGGCCACGTGTGCCTAGTCTGTCCCAAGCTCACCCTGCCGGGTGCCACTTGGTAGAAAAATAGCACTACCTACAAACACCAGAAACTAGTTGCGACTCCTGGACAGAGATCAAGTCGGTTAATAAGTCGAGAGGGCTTGGAGCGCCCGGAGCCCAATGTGTGGTAGTATCGAGTCATTGGACAACATACATAGAACTCGGTGCTTAAGGACGGTTCCAGTGAGACAACCCACCATGTACTCCTACATGGCCTCTCACCGCTACCTTTACCAAATCGTGTTCACACACTTAACTCTCAGCATCAGAACATATCGTAACACTCAAATTCATTCCCAATGAATCAAACCTGACACAACTCTAAGCAATAGCAGGCATAGCATGGTAGGAACACAACATGGCTCAATCAACTCCTACACATGCTAGTGGGTTTCAACTATTTACTGTGGCAATGACAGGTCATGCAGAGGAATGGGTTCAACTACCGCAGCACAAAGTAACAGATGACTCGTTGTTGTCCTAATGCAATAACTGAGAGCAGGAGCGAGTGAGTAGGGTTCTATCGAAATGAACAAGGGGGTTTGCTTGCCTGGTAAATCAACAAGGGAGGCACTGCCTCACAGACAGGTACTCTGGAACGTCTCCGGAGCAGGACCTATCGAGAAGGAACGGTGCCGGCAATCAATACACAATCATATGCAACAATATGATGCATGAACATGGCATGTAGATGTGATGCTGTTTGAGCTAATGCAACTAGTATTCAATTTGAATGAAGTCCATTTGAACAAAACGTTCAAATGCAACTCCAAAATAAGTCTCTTAATATGCCATAATGTGTTTTCTCATATTCAGCATGTATAAGTTGGTTTGTCATGCATGAAACTAGTACCGATGGAAAGATTGCATTTTTCTGATAATTTTTCATATATAAATTATTTCAATCTGAGCTACGGTTGAATTTCTATGATTTTTTGAAGTTTAAATCATTTTCTGGAATTTCCTGATTTAATTTAAATCCAGAAATAAATATTGCGCCAGCATGACGTCAGCACGACGTCAGCGGTCAACTGCGGCTGGCTGGGGTCAAACCTGAAGTGTGGGGTCCACACGTCAGTGACAGGGGGTTAAACAGGGGGTTAATTTATTCCTAATTAAAAGTTAGTGGCGCTGGGGCCCACTGTCAGCCTCAGAGGGGTTAATTAAGCGGTGATTAGCACTAATCTAACTTAATTAGCCCGGGGGGTTAGTTAGCTGGGTTGACCCGGTCAATCCCGCCGGCGTTTAGCCGCCGGCGAGGCCGAACGCGGCGGAGGGGCTCGGGATCGCCGTTCCGGCGACCATTCGGGCGGCGGAGACCACCCACGCGAAGCCCAGGCTCGCGCGCATCTAGTGGTTCATGCGGGAGGCTGCGGGGGCGGCGGAGCTCGCCGGAGCGAAGCTCGGGGCGGCCGCCGGAGTTCGGGTGAGGCGCGAGCGGGTGCTGCAGGGCATGGCAGGAGCTGCGGGCGGAGGCGTTGGCCTTCTGGGAGGCTACTGAGCGCGGTGGCAGGTGCAGGCACGGGCTGCGGTGGCTCTGGCCACGACGGCGAGGAGCTGCGGTGGTGATGGCTTCGACCATGGTGGTAGCGACGGCTACGACACGGGAACAAGGGGGAGAAGAGAGGGGAAACAGGGAGATGCTCACGGCGATCACGCAGAGCAGCACAGCGGGGTCGGGGGAGACCTGGTGACGGCGAATCGACGGCGGCGGACGGCGGAGCCCGAGGAGGAAGACGATGGCGATGGCGGCGATGGAGGCCGTCCGGAGGTGCGTGGCTCGACGAGGAGGTAGCCGGCGACGTGGCGGAGCTCGTGGACTGCTCAGATGCTCTCGAGGGGCGCGGTGGCTACGACTACGGCAAGCGGTGGCGACGGGCGCGTTCGGGCAGTCGGGAGAGAGAGAACCATGGGAGGGGGAGGAATGAGAGAGTGGGAGAGAGGTGCGGGGCGTCGCGTGGCGTCGTCCGGTCCATCCAGAGCGACGAGGGGAGGACAAGCAGGCAGGGAGGGAGGAGGTGGCGTGGCACGGCGGTGCGCGCGCGTCGGGCACGCGCCGTCCCCCTGTCGGGGAGGAAGACGACAGAGGAGGGGGGGGCAGGTGGGCTGGGCCAGCTGCTGGGCCGCGCGGTGCTGGGCCAGCACAAGAGCTGGGCCGCAGGTCGATCCAGGTAAGGTTATTCCTATTTATTTCTTTTTCTATTTCTCTGACATTTGTTTGGTTTAAATAAAATACTAAACCATTTTATTTTCTTATGCCAATTTTTGCAGGAGCTAGATATATTATTCCAGAGCTCCCCAACAGGTGGCATAATTTTTGGACATATATTAATATATATATAACTAATATATTTCCAATGCAAATATTTATGCATTAATTCCAAATGCCCAAAATAAATACCTATGAGCTCTTAAAAATATTGGTTTGATTTTTATCTCTGTCCAATATTTTCAGAGGGCAACATGAGCATTTTCTTGGACCCTTTTGGAGAAATTTTTATTTGCGTCATTTTCAAAAATGATTCTGAGGGTTCCACCAATCCTCATTTCAAATTTAAATGAAATTTAAATATGATGCACAAATGGCTAGCTAGTCTAAGTCATACCAGACTAGGGATGTGACAACTCGCCCCCACTTGGAAAAATCTCGTCCCGAGATTCAGGGGTCGACGGAAAGAAAGCGGGGTACTCCAGTCGAAGACGATCTTCTCGCTCCCAAGTAGCTTCTCTCTCGGAATGATGAGACCACTGAACTTTGAGAAACTTGATGTTTTGACGCCGGGTAACACGCTCGGCTTGATCAAGAATGCGAACCGGGTACTCTCGGTATGTGAGGTTATCTTGGAGATCAAGCGTTTTGTGGTCCACTCCGCGGATGGGATCTGAGAAGCAACGCCTGAGTTGAGAGACGTGAAAGACATCATGAACTCGAGAAAGATGTGGGGGTAGTTCCAACTGGTAGGCAACCTCTCCTCGTTTAGCGAGAATACGAAAAGGACCAATGTAACGAGGAGCCAACTTGCCCTTGATACCGAAACGATGGGTACCCTTCAAAGGAGTAACCCGAAGGTAAGCTTGGTCGCCAATTTCATAAGTCATATCCTTATGATGACGATCGTACTGGCTCTTTTGACGAGACTGGGCTGTTTTCAAATTCTCACGAATGATGCGAACTTGCTCTTCTGCCTCCTGGATCATGTCCGGTCCAAAGAATTGTCTTTCACCGGTTTCTGACCAGTTCAAAGGTGTTCGACATCTTCGACCATAGAGAACCTCAAAAGGAGCTTTCTTGAGGCTGGATTGGTAGCTATTGTTATAAGCAAACTCGGCAAAAGGAAGACATTTCTCCCAATCCATACCGAATGAGATAACGCAAGCTCTGAGCATGTCTTCGAGAATTTGATTGACCCGTTCCACCTGACCACTCGACTGAGGGTGGAAAGCGGTACTGAAGGAAAGATGGGTTCCCATGGCAGTTTGGAAACTCTCCCAGAAATGAGAAGTGAAAAGACTACCACGGTCTGAATTGATCTCTAGTGGAACACCATGAAGTGACACTATTCGAGAAATATATAAGTCAGCAAGCTGACTAGCAGTGATACTCTCTCGAACAGGAAGGAAGTGAGCCACTTTGGAGAGACGATCAATGACTACGAAGATAGCGTTATTCCCTCTCTTGGTCCTGGGAAAGCCGGTGATGAAGTCCATACCAACTTTATCCCATTTCCATTCAGGAATAGCTAAAGGCTGAAGGGTGCCAGCAGGTCTTTGATGCTCTGCCTTAACGCGACGACAAACGTCACATTTAGCAATGAACTCAGCGATTACTCTCTTCATCCTAGTCCACCAGAACCTCTGGCGTAGGTCCTGATACATCTTAGTGCTACCGAGATGAATCGTGAGAGGAGATTCATGCGCCTCCTTAAGAATCAATTGTCGCAGATGTTGATTCTTGGGAACCACCAAGCGATTCTCAAAGAAAACAACACCACGATCATCCATAGAGAAACATCCACCAGCTCCCTTCTTAATGTTTCTCTTGATCCGGGAAATTCCTGTGTCTTGCTTTTGAGCTGCGATAATCTGATCCTTAAGATCAGGTTTCGCCACCAGGGTAGAAAGGAATCCGTGAGGAGCAATGTGAAGATTAAGCTTACAGAATTCCTCATGGAGAAGTGGTTGGCCTTGCTGCAACATGAGATTGTTGCAATAGGATTTACGGCTTAGAGCATCACCCATGACATTGGCTTTGCCTGGGGTGTAGGTAATCCCTAAATCATAATCTGTGATTAACTCCAACCAACGTCTTTGCCTAAGGTTCAAATCTGGTTGGGTGAAGATATACTTGAGACTCTGGTGATCGGTGTAGATCTCGCAACGTTTACCAAGAAGGTAATGTCGCCAGGTCTTGAGTGCATAGACTACGGCTGCAAGCTCTAGATCATGTGTAGGATAATTCTCCTCATGTGGATGCAACTGTCGAGATGCATAGGCAATCACATGACGATCCTGCATAAGAATGCAACCTAGTCCCTGTCGTGAGGCGTCACAATAGATAACAAAGTCCTTTGTGAAATCCGGTGGCACAAGTATGGGAGCAGAAGTCAGGCGTCTTTTCAGTTCCTGGAAACTGTACTCACACTGTGGGGACCACTCGAACTTTTTATCTTTCTTGAGAAGTTCCGTGAGGGGTTTGGCTACTTTGGAGAAGTTTTCAACAAAGCGGCGACAATAGCTGGCTAGACCAAGGAAGCTCCTAACTTGTTTAACGGTCTCAGGTGGAGTCCAATCGAGAACGGCTTGAACTCTCTCGGGATTGACAGCAATGCCCTTACCCGAGATTACGTGACCTAAGTAGGTCACTTCTGACAACCAAAATTCACACTTGGAGAACTTGGCATAAAGGCGGTGCTCTCTGAGTTTTTCTAATACAAGTCTAAGATGTTCGGCATGCTCTTCCTCGTTCTTCGAGTAAATAAGAATATCATCGAGGTAAACCACGACGAACTTATCTAAGTACTCCATGAAGATCGAGTTCATCAAGCGGGAGAATGTGGCTGGGGCGTTGGTTAGGCCAAAGGACATGATGGTGTACTCGTACTGACCATAACGAGTGACAAAAGCTATCTTGGGAATGTCCCCATTTCTGATCTTGATTTGATGGTAGCCTAACCTTAAATCCATCTTGGAGAAGACTGAGGATCCAGCGAGCTGATCATACAGGTCGTTGATCCTGGGAAGCGGATACTTGTTCTTTATCGTGACCAAATTAACGGGACGATAATCTACAACCATCCGGTCCGTACCGTCTTTCTTCTTGACGAAGAGGACGGGGCAAGCCCAAGGAGAAGAGCTAGGACGGATGAAACCCTTTTGCAAGGACTCATCGAGTTGTTTCTTAAGCTCGGCTAGTTCTAAGGGTGCCATTTTGTAAGGTCTCCGGGAGATTGGAGCTGTTCCTGGGATAAGATCTATGACGAACTCTACATCTCTGTCAGGTGGAACACCTAGCAGTTCCTCTGGAAAGACATCCGGAAAGTCACGGACTACCGGGATATCTTCAAGGTCTGGAAGAGGGCTGGCAATAAGAGAATAGAGCTGACGCTTTGCAACTCTAGTGGAGACGGTGACTATCTTGCGAGACGGGTGTGTAAGCTGAACAGATCTTGTGTAACAATCAATCTTGGCATGATGAGCTGTCATCCAGTCCATACCCAAGATGATGTTAATATCTGAGGACTTGAGGGCTACAAGTGATGCAAGGAACACAAGTCTATCAACAAGGATTTCGTTACCATGGCTGATTCTGGTGGTCTGCCATCTAGACCCTGGGGTTTGGATTTCAAGCGGAGTTGGCATATCACAAAATGACATGTCGTGCAAACGAGCATAGCCTTCAGAAATGAAGGAGTGAGATGCTCCAGTATCGAATAGAACTGATGCTGGGTGACAATTGACAAGGAGTGTACCAAGAACGACATCTGGATCATCATGAGCGTCTTTAGCTGAGACGTGATGCACACGTCCACGTTCAGTGGGAACTGACTTGACACTGATCATTTTGCATGATGGCTTAATACAGCCAACAGTCTTCTCGGGCTGGGGTGGAGCATAACTAGTCTGAGAGCAATCACGTGCATAGTGTCATGGCTTCCCGCATGTGAAGCAAGTCCCTGAGGTTGGACGTGGACCCGCACTGACAAGCGGTCTACCAGTAGGCAAGGGTGGAACATACGACTGAGCTGGGGAAGGCACCACATAGGATGGCCTCGGTGTATATCCAGAAGGAAGAGCGGAGTTTGGAACCCAAATCCGGCGCTTCTGGGAACTAGAGCCAGAGGAAGATCCCAAATCACGGGTGTGCTTACGAGACTCCTCGTAAGTGAGTTGAGCTGTCTCTGCATTAATGGCTTTGTTCACAAGAGCTTGGAATGTATCACAATGATGCAGGTGGAGATCACGACGCAACTTGGGGTTGAGACCCTTCCGGAACCTAGCTTGCTTCTTGGTGTCCGTGGACACTTCTTCTGTGGCATAGCGAGCAAGGTTCTCAAACTCTCGGCTATAAGCATCAACAGCCATCTTATTCTGGGTGAAACTACAGAACTCTTCTCTCTTGCGATCAATGAGGGCCTGGGGAATGTGATGCTCGCGAAAAGCCTCAGTGAAATCCTTCCAGGTAGGAATCTGGCCAGCTGGAAGCAAAGCCTCATAGTTCTGCCACCAAAGACTAGCAGGACCTTCCAGGTGGTATGTGGCATAAGTGACCTTGTCATCTTCAGCTACGCTCGCGGAATGCAGCTTATGAGTGATGCTACGGAGCCAGTCATCTGCATCGAGTGGCTCGATGGAATGATGAAAGGTAGGTGGGTGCAAACGAATGAAGTCATGAATGGTAGCGGACCCTTTGAACTGATGTGCGGTGTTCTCCTCGATACGTGCCAACAAACGATTAGACTCACGCTTGTTCCTCTCCATCTCTAACATGAACTCTGCCAACGAAGGCTGGTCGGGAGGATCCTCATCCCTACCATCTCCATGGTTCTGGCTACGAACAATAGAACTTGATGACATCCTGAGAAACGAAAACCAGGGACGAAATCAACATCAACTATGGACTGTAGAATGTAGGACAAGGAATTAGTATCTCTCGAACTCCTAGAGAAATTCCAGCAGCATAACGGCAGAAAAATGCTCAGAATGAGACATCCTACTAAAAATGGGGTGGTAACATACTCATCAACATTACTCAAGGTTCTGAGATCATACTAAACAGACTACACCGCAAATACTCAAAACTGGGGTATGACTCTGATCAACCAATCCTATGGGACTACGGAGTAGTAACACGTGATCCTGATAGACGGAAGAGAAGCCTAGTTCCTTAACCCCGTCGGAAAGATAGGACGACTCAGATCAGAAGGTCATGAGGTATAAGGAGTAAAAAGAGCCTTACGTTCCAACCCACAATCAATTCCCTTACATAACTAAAGATTTTCTATACTCAACTTCGACCGGTTTGGCTTGGTAATCCTACAGGCAGCCTGGCTCTGATACCAACGCTGTCAAGACCCCGACTCAATGCCACATCGATCTAGCATGTAACACCTCATGTCACTTTGCGGCCTCACGCACGGTATCCCCACGGGTGTCGCCTTACCTTTGCCCGGGACCGTTTGCGCCATTTGGCACACGTATATGATGGTGTCGCTAGCATCCATATGATAAAGAGCCCGGGCTGACATGGCTAGTCGTAAACCCAAAGTGGCACTAACTTACAGGGACAGGCATCCATGACCCAGCATCGAACGTGTCGATCATCAGCGAGTGAATCCAGGCTGTAGCACTGGGCTAACAGGACTCCGGTGAACCGGGCTGTAGCGGGCTAGCAGGACTCCGGTATTCATCGCGTGACATTTCCCCGAAGGGACAGACACAGGATCGAAGAAGGACACATGCCGGCCAACCTAAGTGTTCCGGAGCAGTAGCAAGCTACCAGGGCTCAGTGGAAGCACTAGGAGACATTTCCCGGTAAGAGAGTCTACTAAGGATAAACAACTAGATAGTCAGATCCCACACATAGCAATACACGTTACACGTACGCATAACATGCAAGTATGTGCTGTACAACATGGCATCACAGCATAACTCAACAACTCAAATAGATAAAGGCTCAGAAGAGCCATCATAGCATTTATTGCAAACAGGGGTCACAAAACCCATCATACAGAGCATACAAGCAACAAGCGGAAGCATTACATGTCTGGGTACAGACATCTACAAATGAAAAAGGCTGAAAGCCTGACTATCTACAACGTCCGATCAAGATCGTAGCTGAGGTACTAGCTACTAGTCGAAGTCCATGAGAACCCTAGTAAGACCGAAGTCTCCGCTGCAAAAACATAATTAAGGCAACATGAGTACAAAGGTACTCAGCAAGACTTACATCAGATCCTATCATACATGCATGTGTATCAAGAAGGTAATGTGGGGTTTAGTTGCAGCAAGCCAGCTTTGACTCTGTGGCTATCTTGTTCTACGACTACCAGAAACTCTGGAGGTGAGACAACGTACACGAGTCCACTAATCACCACACAATACACTACTATGGATTCATCCCCGTCTCCCTACGAGAAGGCCATCCATAGCACTCACACTTGTCTTGAGCATTTTATAGTATCCACTTCAAGTTGTCTATGTACCATGTAAGCATCCAAGAAGTCCATAACCGCGGACCCGGCTATTCGAATAGATCATGTTAACCCTGCAGGGGTGTACTTCTTCACACACGCTCTCGCCACTTACCTTCATGTACACGTCATGTATCTCGGCAACCTTCAAGCGGAAGCCTGGCGAGGGTGTCGGCCACGACCTGACTAACCACACAAGACTCTAGTCCAGGTTTATCTCTTATTCGGGTTCCATCCGCAAGGAGATCCGGCCGGGGTGTCGCTTACGGCCCCAAACGATGTGTACAGGGTTCCCGAGCCCACCATCCGGGTGCCACTCGGTACACCAGGCCACGTGTGCCTAGTCTGTCCCAAGCCCACCCTGCCGGGTGCCACTAGGTAGAAAAATAGCACTACCTACAAACACCAGAAACTAGTTGCGACTCCTGGACAGAGATCAAGTCGGTTAATAAGTCGAGAGGGCTTGGAGCGCCCGGAGCCCAATGTGTGGTAGTATCGAGTCATTGGACAACATACATAGAACTCGGTGCTTAAGGACGGTTCCAGTGAGACAACCCACCATGTACTCCTACATGGCCTCTCACCGCTACCTTTACCAAATCGTGTTCACACACTTAACTCTCAGCATCAGAACATATCGTAACACTCCAATTCATTCCCAATGAATCAGACCTGACACAACTCTAAGCAATAGCAGGCATAGCATGGTAGGAACACAACATGGCTCAATCAACTCCTACACATGCTAGTGGGTTTCAACTATTTACTGTGGCAATGACAGGTCATGCAGAGGAATGGGTTCAACTACCGCAGCACAAAGTAACAGATGACTCGTTGTTGTCCTAATGCAATAACTGAGAGCAAGAGCGAGTGAGTAGGGTTCTATCGAAATGAACAAGGGGGTTTGCTTGCCTGGTAAATCAACAAGGGAGGCACTGCCTCACAGACAGGTACTCTGGAACGTCTCCGGAGCAGGACCTATCGAGAAGGAACGGTGCCGGCAATCAATACACAATCATATGCAACAATATGATGCATGAACATGGCATGTAGATGTGATGTTGTTTGAGCTAATGCAACTAGTATTCAATTTGAATGAAGTCCATTTGAACAAAAGGTTCAAATGCAATTCCAAAATAAGTCTCTTAATATGCCATAATGTGTTTTCTCATATTCAGCATGTATAAGTTGGTTTGTCATGCATGAAACTAGTACCGATGGAAAGATTGCATTTTTCTGATAATTTTTCATATATAAATTATTTCAATCTGAGCTACGGTTGAATTTCTATGATTTTTTGAAGTTTAAATCATTTCCTGGAATTTCCTGATTTAATTTAAATCCAGAAATAAATATTGCGCCAGCATGACGTCAGCACGACGTCAGCGGTCAACTGCGGCTGGCTGGGGTCAAACCTGACGTGTGGGGTCCACACGTCAGTGACAGGGGGTTAAACAGGGGGTTAATTTATTCCTAATTAAAAGTTAGTGGCGCTGGGGCCCACTGTCAGCCTCAGAGGGGTTAATTAAGCGGTGATTAGCACTAATCTAACTTAATTAGCCGGGGGGGTTAGTTAGCTGGGTTGACCCGGTCAATCCCGCCGGCGTTTAGCCGCCGGTGAGGCCGAACGCGGCGGAGGGGCTCGGGATCGCCGTTCCGGCGACCATTCGGGCGGCGGAGACCACCCACGCGAAGCCCAGGCTCGCGCGCATCTAGTGGTTCATGCGGGAGGCTGCGGGGGCGGCGGAGCTCGCCGGAGCGAAGCTCGAGGCAGCCGCCGGAGTTCGGGTGAGGCGCGAGCGGGTGCTGCAGGGCATGGCAGGAGCTGCGGGCGGAGGCGTTGGCCTTCTGGGAGGCTACTGAGCGCGGTGGCAGGTGCAGGCACGGGCTGCGGTGGCTCTGGCCATGACGGCGAGGAGCTGCGGCGGCGATGGCTTTGACCATGGTGGTAGCGACGGCTACGACACGGGAACGAGGGGGGGAAGAGAGGGGAAACAGGGAGATCCTCACGGCGATCACGCAGAGCAGCACAGCGGGGTCGGGGGAGACCTGGTGACGGCGAATCGACGGCGGCGGACGGCGGAGCCCGAGGAGGAAGACGATGGCGATGGCGGCGATGGAGGCCGTCCGGAGGTGCGTGGCTCGACGAGGAGGTAGCCGGCGACGTGGCGGAGCTCGTGGACTGCTCAGATGCTCTCGAGGGGCGCGGTGGCTACGACTACGGCGAGCGGTGGCGACGGGCGCGTTCGGGCGGTCGGGAGAGAGAGAACCAGGGGAGGGGGAGGAATGAGAGAGTGGGAGAGAGGTGCGGGGCGTCGCGTGGCGTCGTCCGGTCCATCCAGAGCGACGAGGGGAGGACAGGCAGGCGGGGAGGGAGGAGGTGGCGCGGCGCGGCGGTGCGCGCGCGTCGGGCACGCGCCGTCCCCCTGTCGGGGAGGAAGACGACAGAGGAGGGGGGGGCCAGGTGGGCTGGGCCAGCTGCTGGGCCGCGCGGTGCTGGGCCAGCACAGGAGCTGGGCCGCAGGTCGATCCAGGTAAGGTTGTTCCTATTTATTTCTTTTTCTATTTCTCTGACATTTGTTTGGTTTAAATAAAATACTAAACCATTTTATTTTCTTATGCCAATTTTTGCAGGAGCTAGATATATTATTCCAGAGCTCCCCAACAGGTGGCATAATTTTTGGACATATATTAATATATATAACTAATATATTTCCAATGCAAATATTTATGCATTAATTCCAAATGCCCAAAATAAATACCTATGAGCTCTTAAAAATATTGGTTTGATTTTTATCTCTGTCCAATATTTTCAAAGGGCAACATGAGCATTTTCTTGGACCCTTTTGGAGAAATTTTTATTTGGGTCATTTTCAAAAATGATTCTGAGGGTTCCACCAATCCTCATTTCAAATTTAAATGAAATTTAAATATGATGCACAAATGGCTAGCTAGTCTAAGTCATACCAGACTAGGGATGTGACAAAGACCACCTCATCATACGACGTATATATGGTGGATACCCCAAAAGGAAGCGACGACGAGGAACAACGGGACGCAGCAAAGGATAATCCCGCCGATAAACAACCAAAGCGGCGACGCAAGCGCCGCCCTAAGACCCGCCTCGACAAAGACAGCATTCCTAATGACCCAGCATTAGAGCAGGGCAAACCAGTGGACGACGAACGTGCAACCAAGCAACCGCCCGAACAGGATGAATCGGATAATCATTCCAATCCCGGCGAAACCAACAGTCCGGACGACCTCACACCGGACATACTACCGGAACACAAAAACCTTCACGGAAGACTCGTCGCCACCGCAAGAAGCCTGAAGAAGGAAAAACGGAAGCTCAAAACATCGGAAGACATACTCAGAGCGAGGTGGAGCAAAGCGCTCAAAACAGTAGACAAATACGGCAACGGCCATCAATCAAAGAGTTATCCGAAGCGCAAGCTGCTGCCAGAATTTGACGAGGAAGACATAGAGCCCCCACAGTCAAAAAACAAAGAGGCCGCCTGGCCGGATAGATGACCAGATGGTAGGCCCAAATCTACAAGCGGCGCCGCACATAAGCTGATTCATGACCCTGGGAAAACAGATGGCCCAGCTAGGTCCATTTACGGGCCAAAAAAGAGGGCCCCGGGAAGCAGCACAACACGTCAAGTGTTCGAAGACAATGGCACACCCAAATACAAGGGTGCCGCACACCCACTATGTTTCACCAATGAGGTGCTGGATCATGAATTCCCAGCAGGGTTTAAACCCATAAACATAGAGGCTTACGACGGAACAACAGACCCTGGAGTCTAGATAGAAGATTATATACTACACATACACATGGCTAGAGCAGACGATCTCCACGCCATAAAATACCTACCCCTCAAGCTCAAAGGGCCAGCCCGTCATTGGCTCAAAAGCCTCCCAGAAAACACTGTTGGAAGTTGGGAAGAGCTCGAGGACGCGTTTAGAGCAAATTTTCAAGGAACTTATGTCCACCCTCCGGATGCTGATGATCTAAGTCATATAACTCAACAGCCCGGAGAGTCAGCGCGCAAATTCTGGAACAGGTTCCTCACCAAAAAGAACCAAATAGTTGACTGTCCGGACGCCGAAGCCTTAGCAGCTTTTAAACACAACGTCCGAGACGAATGGCTCGCCAGACACCTCGGCCAAGAGAAGCCGAGGACAATGTCCGTGCTAACAAGCCTCATGACCCGCTTTTGTGCGGGACAAGATAGCTGGCTAGCAAGATGCAGCACCAGCAACCCAAGTACATCCGAGATCAGAGATGGAAACGGAAAATCACGGCGCAGAAAAGAGCAGCGCCGCAATAAAGAGAAAAGCCCAAAGAGCACGGCAGTCAACGCCGGATTCAAAAGCTCGCGGCCAAACAACAAAACACCGCCTCTTAAGGATAACAGCGATGAGCTATCCAACTTAAACAAGATTTTGGGTCGGATATGTCAAATCCACAGTACCCCCGGAAGGCGTGCAAACCACACCCACCGAGATTGTTGGGTTTTCAAATAGTCCGGCCGATTAAACGCCGAACACAAGGGGCTCGACGCATCAAGCGAAGATGATGATAAACCCCACCAGCAGAGCACCGGAAAACAAAAGACTTTCGCAAAAGAGGTCAAAGCAGTAAACTCACTTCACGTGATAATACGGAAAAACAGTGCGGCACCCGTTAAAATGGGTCTCGCACGGTCCAACCCAGCGGAACATAGAGATTGGACATCAAAACAAATCACTTTCGACCACCTGGATTATTCCAGAAGCGTTCGAAATGCAGGATGGACTGCCCTGGTATTGGATCCTATAATCAACGGACTGCAATTTACACAAGTCCTGATGGACGGAGGCAGTGACTTAAACCTGCTATATCCAAACACAATCCGCAAGTTGGGGATAGACCTTACTAAAATTCGGCACAGCCGCACTTCCTTTAAAGGAGTGACGCCAGGCCCTTACGCCAAGTGCACAGGATCCTTATTACTAGAAGTTGTGTTCGGATCACCGAACAACTTCCGACGCGAAAAACTAATCTTTCATATCGTCCCATTTAAAAGTAGCTATCAAGCACTCTTGGGACGAGAAGCTTTTGCCCGCTTCAACGCCATACCACATTACGCGTCTCTTACACTTAAGATGCCCGGTCCACGTGGCATCATTTCAGTGCGAGGGTCATTTAAAGACCCCGGACACGGTCAGACGAGTCCGGCATAAATAAGCTAGGGGCTCCCTAGCCGCACATCCCGTCACAAGGGGCTGTGCGCACAAGCAACAGCGAGCTCATACAGACTCCGCTTTACTTATTTATATTTCTTCCTTCGTATATATTGCGCACAAATTCCTTCCAAACTAAATTCCTCTCTTTTTGCAGATGAACAACGTGCACACCCGTCCAGGATAACGGCACAACGGAGACACAGGCGCATACGTGCAGTAGGGACCCGTTGCAAGGATTCTTTTCAGATTAAGACCCTGCGTAAACCTTTTTTACTGTCTCTTGTTGTCATAATCCCTTGGTTCCTTATTATAACCAAAGTGGAGCCTGACGTTTTGGCATCGGCCGCATCAGAGGACCATGCCCGTACCTGGACACTAAGGGCTTAGGGCACTGTTCTGCCCATTATTATAAAGACCAAACACCTTAGGGAGTGTTCGGCGTCTCGAGTTAAGCCTTATATGCATCAGCTCCGAATCATGTCTTTGGTCAAATGTTGGGTTTGCCCGGCTCCTGTGTTTTGCTGCCTTACGTTCCGTATCATCGGCTAACGCGGCACCAGGAGAACTACTGCGATTGTGCCCCAGTTCGGCTGGGCGAGCACCTCAGTAGAGAAAGCCGAAAACTGACTGTCATGATACAGCGAGAGACTGGTCAACCACTCGATCGACTACCGGAATGTTTAGAATTCCCCGCTTTGACGAAGGACCGTTTCCCGGTCAGGCACACACGCGCCCCGAATCCGGAGAAGCGCGGTGCCCCAAGGGGCTATATCGTAGCCCCACCCTCGAACTCCACTGGCTAAGTGAAAGTGATAAAGCATCATAGTCCGGATTGCCTCGTTTGCTACGCTACCACCTCCTTAACAGGACCGAGACGTCGGATTAAGTGTGAAAATGTGCTATTTTTTGCGAACACCCCCGCACCTTGTGCGTGGGGGCTGAAGCCGAAGACTGCAATCTTTCAGGTTATACAAACGTATACATAAACGGCCGCATAGGAGATATTTTAATACTTGGAACGCACAAGTATAAAAAGCGGTTACAACATAATCATTGTTTTACAAGATAAAACGTTCATTTGAACGTGACATCTTTCGAGCACTGCGACTCTATTACACGAGCGCCATGCATAACTTCCCCAAAATAGTGCTCGGCGGGTAACCGGCTTTCGTCCGAACCCTGGGCTGCAATAGCGGTGGCATCCATCTCTGTCCAATGTGTCTTCACACAGGCAAGGGCCATCCGCGCACCTTCTATGCAGGCCGACCGCTTCATCTCCTTGATATGCGGCACCGCTCCAAGAAATTGTTGTAATAAGCCGAAATAGCTCGTCGCCTTGGGCCTCTCTAGCCAGACATGAGCCACGATATCAGTCATGGCAAGTCCGGACAACCTGTTCAGCTCAGCCCATTCGGCCAACCGATCGGTCAACGGAAGTGAACGATCCAGACTATGGAATTGAGACCAAAATAGCTCTCCTGTCTTGTGATCCTTCTGGCTCCGGAAGTGCACAACGGCATCAGCCGCACTTGCCGCTAAGTCCATATATGGATCCTCCGGACCCCACAGCTGGCCAAGTTGGGCACACTTTGGATCCGTAAACCGGCGACGCAGCAGAAAAGGCCTGCCAGCCACAATATCTCCAGCCTGGCGCAGCTCCTCCTTCATGGCCCGCATTGCAGAACGGGCATCCTTGGCCTCGGCGGTGGCCTTCCCCAGGTCTTCTCGCTCCAACAGGCGCTCCTTTTCAAGAGCCTCATTGCGGTCGGTAGCATCCTTCAATCTTACGGCCAATTCGGCCATCTTTTCCCTGCTTAGGCAGTGTGCAGCCTTTTCGGCTTTCAACTCCTCGGCCGCCCTCGAGGCAGCCGCATCACTCCTTCGGGCTTGCTCCTTAGCTCAAGCAAGTTCGGCCTGAAGGCTCTCCACAGCAGCAGCACCGTCTGTATCACAGCATATATATTATCAGAGGCGGGCTTTGGCTCCCTTAAATAAGTGATTGTGGAGAATTCATTTACCTTGCGACTCGTCAAGTCGCCGGTTGACAAGCGCGATGTCCGCATCTGCCACATCAAGTTGCCGCATTAACTCGACAACTCCACTAGTCCGGCTAGCCCCCGAACTATCCGCCACCTGCATAGGAAGGGCGGCATTCAATACCTGCGATTTTGATCCTCGGCACGCTGTCGCTTTCGACAACCTGCCGAGTCTCAGGGGCTACTATCTATACAGGGCGCACTTCTATGTGCAAAACTGTCAAAAAGGTGCGTCGTTCTTGCGTACCTCAAATCCCGCCAGCAAACTCCTGACGGCATTATGCAATCCGCTTTCGGCGGACGAAATCCTTCCAATCACCATACTCATCAAAGCACGGTGATCTTCTGAGATAGACGCCCTCTCAAGCAGACTCTTCAGCTCCCCCGGCCGGACACTAGTCGGCGCCGAACTCTCCGGCTCCACCGAGCTCTGGGATACCCTCCGTGACGATACTTCAGGCTCGTCTGCCCTGTCCGACGGCGCAGCAGAAGGAGGCGTTTCGCTCTCCATCATCTCCGGACGAAGATCCCCCGAAGACGAACTCATCTGTGAAGTTCGCAAATCCGAACTGTAAAGCAAAAATTTCAGTTATCCACAGAAGCACAAATAGGGGTATTTTCTTATTAATGAACTCCCCTTTTCCTACTCACGGCTCGCTGGAGGGCTGATCCTTTAGAGACGATTGTACGTCCGGGTTCTCCCCGGACGCAGGACCCTCCGGTGAAGATTTCTTCCCCCGCTTAGGGGCTTTGGCCTCCGGGTCTTCGGAGGCGGTCCTCTTCTCCCCCCGGAAGGAGGGATTTTCGATCCCCCCCTCTTCAGGCGCCCCCTTGGGCGAGGTAATAGCTCTTCTATTTTCCCCATCGCCCCCTTCTACGGGCGCGACCTCCAACATTCTGACCAGCACGGGCTCCGGTGCGGTCTCTGGGAGGGGGGGCGGACACCTTATCAGCTTCGATCGCACTACCCACTCCTGATGAAGAGTAATGGGTCAGGAGGCGAATTTTAGAAAAGCAAATAGACAGAACGTCTGGACTCTGAGCTACTTACCTGAGTATCCGGGCGATTGCAGCTTAGGCCTGCGTCCTCGGTCAATTCCAGACACGCCACCTGCGGTCCGAAGAACAACTTGTACATCTCCACGGGTGTTGTACCCATGAAGTGTTGGAGAATTCGTGGTCCCTCCGGATTGAACTCCCATAACCGGAGAGGACGGCGTTTGCAGGGCAGAAGACGCCTGATTAGCATAACCTGCATCACCACAACCAGATTGATCTCCCTCGCTTGGAGGTCTCGAATCCGGCCCTGCAATAAGGGCACGTCTTTGGACGGCCCCCAATTGAGCCCTTGGTTGACCCACGACATCAATCGGCGTGGAGGTCCCGGGTGGAATGAAGGCGGCGGCTTTTGCTTGCTGCCCTTTGGAGCGGTGATATAGAACCACTCCTGCTGCCACAAGTCGAGCTCCTCTTGGAAGGAGCCCTCGGGCCACGGGGCATCGGCCTTTCTACTTATGGCCGCCCCGCCGCACTCCGCTTGACGCCCCCCGATCATCTTCGGCTCCATATTGAAGGTCTTCAGCCACAGGCCGAAGTGGGGGGTGACGCGGAGGAAGGCTTCGCAAACGATAATGAATGCGGAGATATGGAGGATGGACTCCGGAGCCAAGTCGTGAAAATCCAGCCCGTAGTAGAACATGAGCCCTCTCACGAAGGGGTCCGTCGAGAAGCCTAAACCCCGACGGAGGTGGGATACGAAGACGACATACTCACCGGGCTTGGGAGTGGGCACGGCCTGCCCCTGTATGGGCAACCTGTGCGAAATCTCGTAGGACAGGTACTTGGCCTCACGCAGCTTTAGCACGCCCTCCTCCGTCACACAGACCCTGAATGTCGGAGCCGGACATTATTGAAGATCCGAAGCGCTCGAATCTGGGGCTCTGGGTGTTGGAACTTGGAGCAAGGAGAGGATTCGATGGAAGATTGAAGAAAAGAAACGAGCCTTGGTCCTCTTATAAAGGGGGAAAATACCAAGAGCCGTCTCCGTGACCGTTCGGGATTCACCTTCGATAAAGGAGGCGTGGCGACGGGCGCGGTTGGGTTACCCACGCTCGTATTGATGAGAATCCCGGAATAAGGGGAACACGATCTCTGCTTCGACAAGACGTGCCAAGGAAACCGCTTCGCTAAACGTGATGAGGTGGTATAATAAAAAACAATTCAAGTAAAGGCTTGGTAGTGGCATGATGACATGCCGGATAATACGTCAGCAGATTGGACTTGTGGACATTTTATTCTCTCTATGATGGAATGTGAAATTTATTTTGCAGAGCCAGACACTATCCTGGTGTTCATGATCTTCTCTGGATTATTCAAAGGAGGAACCCGCCTTGCAATGCCAAACATTATGCGCGCCGGACTTATCGTCATTGAAGCCTGGTTCAGGGGCTACTGAGGGAGTCCTGGACTAGGGGGTGTCCGAACAGCCGGACTATCATCATCCGCCGGACTCCAAGACTACGAAGATACAAGATTGAAGACTCCGTCCCATGTCCGGATGGGACTTTCCTTGGCGTGGAAGGCAAGCTTGGCGATACGGATATGTAGATCTCCTACCATTGTAACCGACTCTGTGTAACCCTAGCCTTCTCCGGTGTCTATATAAACCGGAGGGCCTTAGTCCGTAGGACATAACCTACATTACAACAATCATACCATAGGCTAGATTTAGGGTTTAGCCTCCTTGATCTCGTGGTAGATCCACTCTTGTACTACCCATATCATCAATATTAATCAAGCAGGACGTAGGGTTTTACCTCCATCAAGAGGGCCCGAACCTGGGTAAAACATCGTGTCCCTTGTCTCATGTTACCATCCGCCTAGACGCACAGTTCGGGACCCCCTACCCAAGATCCGCCAGTTTTGACACCGACAGGCACCCCAAAGACACACAAGTTGATCTTTAGCCATGTGCGCTGCCCCCCTCCAAAGTTTTTCAACTCGGTCATATCGTTGTAGTTCTTAGGCGAAGCCCTGCGCCGGTAGCTTCATCATCACCGTCACCATGCCATCGTGCTGACAGAACTCTCCCTCGGCCTCAGTTGGATCTAGAGTTCGAGGGATGTCACCGAGTTGAACGTGTGCAGATCGCGGAAGTGCCAGGCGTTTGGTACTTGATCGGTTGGATAGCGAAGACGTTCGATTACATCAACCGCATTACTTAATGCTTCCGCTTTTGGTCTATGAGGGACCGTGGACACACTCCCCTCTCGTTGCTATGCATCACCTAGATAGATCTTGCGTGATCATAGGGAAAATTTTGAAATTACTGCGTTCCCCAACAATTCTCCCACGGACATGTACCTGTGACAGCACTAGAGATGCGATGGAAGGGGAAGAGGACATATGCATTCTCAGAAGATTTCGAAGATAAATCAGTTAGAAGTCATTGACCTCACAGTGCGAAGACATTCACTTATTTGAAGGAAGTTGGTTCCGAATTTGTACGGATCCAAGAATAAGTACAAGTGCGGAATCTAACTAGTTGTGAAGCATAAGTGAAAATACTTTGCAAGATATGAGATGCAGAAAAGGAAAGATCCAGATTTGGAAGTTCAGAAACCACTTTTGGGTGAAGTCGACAGATTTGATGGATCTAAAAGGCGGTAAAAAGTGAGTTTTATTTACCACAGAGGAACTGCTAGACGAGGCAGAACGGATGTCGTGTAGTCCAATCTCCCATGCCCTAACTTGGCAACGGAATACACCTACGGCGGTGGTGGAGAAGATGAGGTCCATGGCCAGCGTGAGGACGGCGTTGAAGAAGTTGCGGCAGCTAAGCGCTTCATCTCCAGCGTCGACACGAGCTAGCGATGGTGCTAGGGTTTGAGCAAGATGGTGAGGTGGAAGAGGAGATAATGACCGCGTGGGCAAGTATTTATAAGGAGGAGGGAGGCGCAGTGCAGTTACGTAGGTGCCCCTAGCGATTCACATCTCAAGGACACGTGGCATGCATGCAACTTATCAGGAGTTGAACCATGTACCCATGCACGCCTGGATTGTCGGGTGGTCGTTCCGGCTTCTCCAGTTTTCAGGCAAAAGATAAGGCATTAAAAGCAGTTTTAAATGTGTGTCTCTGTATCTTCAGCAGACAAGGACACAGTAAAGATATTTGATAGGTGTCAATAGAATGCATATGAACAGAAAGAATTTGAGCGAGTAGCACAGAAGGGATTAGGGTCCGATCACATTCACCGAGGTCAAAAAAATAGCAACTTCGAGACATAGCTATAATTGAATGATGTAGAGGACAGAACACATATATAGTATTGAAGATAAATCAACATTGCAAAGATACAGATTTTGACGAGAAATCAATGTTGAAGACAATCCATATGTGAAGATAATGCAATCATGACGCCAAATGAAAATCTTCCAGAAAGTGTGGTGGTGGCGTTACCCACCATATAGGAAGTATTAGACCCAGACACGGCGCACAATTATCATGGTGCTCCAAAGTCAAATTCCACATTAATGTATTCACACTCAGAGGGTAAGTCTTCATTGATTAAAGAAATATGTTACTTTGTGTGTTGCACATCTAAGTCGTCAACCTGCATAAGCATTAGGATGTGTGTCCATTCACTGGGCATTTGAGGATTCTAAGATATTTAGCTCACACCGCAGCTTGCAAAACCTTTTCTCATCCAAGGGCTTTTGTGAAGATATCTACTAGTTGCTCTTTAGTGTTGACGTGAATGATATCAATATCTTCCTTGATGATATGATCTCTGAGAAAATGATGACGAATCTCAATGTGCTTTGTCTTCGAGTACTGAACTGGATTCTTGGCAATCTTGATGGCGCTTTCATTGTCGCAGAAGAGTGGCACATTCTTCATGTTGATGCCATAATCCTTGAGAGTTTGCTTCATCCAGAGAAGCTGAGCACAGCAAGATCCAGCAGCAATGTATTCAGATTCAACAGTGGAGAGGGATACACAGTTCTGCTTCTTTGAAGACCAACATACATGAGATCATCCAAGAAAGTGACATGTGACTGATGTAGACTTGCGATCAACCTTGTCACCGGCATAATCAGCATCTGACTATCCAACTCGATCAAACGATGAGCCCTTTGGATACCATAATCCTAGTGTTGGGGTGTGAGCCAAATATCGAAGAATTCGCTTCACAACAAGGTGAAGCGATTCCTTTGGGGACGCTCGGAATCGGGCACACATGCAAACGCTAAGCATAATATCAGGCCTAGATGCACATAAGTATAGTAAAGAACCAATCATGGAGCAGTATACCTTTTGATCGAACTCTTTACCATTGTCGTCAAGGCTAAGATGACTTTTGCTTGGCATTGGCGTCGTGTACCCTTTGCAGTCTTGCATTCCAAACTTTTTTAGACAATCTTTGAGGTATTTTTCTTGTGATATGAAGATGTCATTGCGCTGTTGACGGATTTGAAGACCAAGGAAGAACTTCAGCTCTCCCATCATGGACATCTGATATTGCTCTTGTATCATGTATCCAAACTCATCACTGTATCTCTTATCAGTGCAGCTGAAGATGATGTCATCCACATATATTTGACACACAAACAGTTCACCATCATATGCCTTCCTAAAGAGAGTGGGATCTAGAGAACCAAGTTTGAAGCCTTTGCTCTTCAGGAATTCTTTGAGTGTGTCATACCAAGCGCGAGGTGCTTGTTTGAGGCCATATAGTGCCTTGTTGAGCTTGTACACCATATCAGGATGCTTTGGATCTTCAAAACCAGGTGGTTGAGTGACATACACTTCTTCTTCGATTTTGCTATTCAGAAAGGCACTCTTCACATCCATTTGGTACAGAAGAATGTTGTGATGGTTAGCATAGGCCAGCAGTATGCGAATGGCTTCAAGCCTAGCCATAGGAGCAAAGGTTTCATTGAAGTCAATTCCTTCCACTTGTGTGTAACCTTGAGCGACAAGGCGAGCTTTGTTTCTAACAACTTGTCCAAGTTCATCTTGCTTGTTGCGATAGATCCATTTCGTGCCAATGATATTGTGCTTGCGAGGATCAGGACGTTTGACAAGCTCCTAGACATTATTCAGCTCAAGCTGTTGAAGCTCTTCTTGAATGGCTTGAATCCATTCAGGTTCCATGAAGGCTTCTTCGACTTTCTTGAGTTCAGACACAGAGACAAAAGCAAAGTGACCATAGAAGTTTGCCAGTTGCGTAGCTCTTGATCGAGTGAGAGGACTAGGTGTATTGATGCTATCAAGAATCTTATCAATCTGGACTTCATTTACGACCCGAGGATGAGCTGGATGAAGATTTTGATCAGACAGAATATTGTCTTCATCCTCAGGATTGGCTTCAGACTGAGCAATGTCTTCATGTTGATTAGGTGCAGAAATGATGATCTCATCCTCAGCCTGTTCCTCGGTGGGTATGATTTCTCCAGTACCCATCAGCCTGATAGCTTCACCTGGTGTAGCTTCATCTAGCACATTTGGTAGGTGCTCTCTTTGCGAGCCATTAGTTTCATCAAACCGCACATCTATAGTTTCAACCAAAAGAGGTTGAAGACTCTGTAGGTGTGTGAGTCCTTTCCGTAACCAAGCATAAAACCTTCATGTGCTTTCGGTGCGAATTTAGACGTGCGATGTGGATCCTTGATCCAGCACCTAGCACCAAAGACTTTGAAGTAAGTGACATTTGGCTTCTTACCAGTCAAAAGTTCATAAGATGTTTTCTTGAAGAACTTATGAAGATAGACTCTGTTGATGATGTGGCATGCAGTATCAATGGCCTCGGGCTAGAATTTTCTTGGAGTCTTGTATTCATCAAGCATCGTCTATGCCATCTCAATGAGTGTCCTATTCTTGCACTCCACTGTGCCATTCTGCTGAGGTGTGTAAGGAGCAGAGAACTCATGTGTGATGCCCAAGGTATCAAGATAAGTGTCGAGGCCAGCGTTCTTGAACTCAGTGCCATTGTCACTCTGGATGTGCTTGATCTTGATGCCATAATTCGTCATGGCCCGGTTTGCGAAGCGTCTGAAGACACCCTGCACTTCAGTCTTATCGAGAATTATGTGTACCCAGGTGTATCTCGAATAATCATCAACAATAACGAAGCCATAGAGACGTGTAGTGGTAGTAAGGGTAGAGTAGTGAGTAGGGCCAAATAAGTCCATGTGAAGCAGCTCGAAGGGACGTGAGGTAGTCATGATTGTCATTGAGGGATGCTTGGCTCTAGTCATCTTCCCAGCTTCACAAGCACCACATAGATGATCCTTCTTGAACTTGACGCCCTCGATGCCAATGATATGCTTCTTCTTCACGAGAATGTACAGGTTCCTCATGCCCGCATGTCCTAGTCGTCGATGCCATAGCCAGCATTCTGGAGCCTTTGCTAAAGACATACGGAAAGTTGTGGTCCTGCTGAGAAATCTACCATATACAGATCACCTCTTCGATAGCCTTCAAAGACTAGAGATTTGTCAGATTCCATTAGCACAAGACAACGGTATTTTCCAATTCTCACAATCATGTTCAGATCACAGAGCATTGACACTGACATTAAGTTGTATCCAAGGGATTCAACAAGCATCACTTTGTCCATGTGTTGATCCTTTGAGATAGCAACTTTATCAAGACCCAATACCTTGCTTTTACCAGTGTCAGCGAATGCGATGTGGCTCTTAGTAGATGGACGTAGGGTGAATCCATAAGAAGACTTCGATCACCAGTCATGTGGTTGGTGCAGCCATTGTCCATGATCCATTTAGTGGCTTTCGGAGTTGTACCCTACAGTGGAGTTAGCGGGATAGGCTTCACCAAGAGTATTGTGAAGCAGAAACATGTAGCGAACAAGCATATTATCAAAGTTTAGATTCTGGTTAGGCATGATAGGATGCTCGTCAAGGAACCATGGAAATAAATACATGGTAAGACCATTGGGGCATTTTATCTTGCGTCCCACAAGATGTTTTAGGTCTCCAGCATTGGCGTCAGAAGTCTTTGATTTCTGGTTGGAGACCTTTCCCTGCAAGAGAAGTTAATTCTTCTTAACCACCCACATATTCAGGGGTGGCTTAGAAGCAATGACTCTAAGTGCAGCATCTGAGAACTTTGGCTTGGGAGCCCTAGAAAATAGCTTCGCAGGAGGAGAATAGTACTCATATGAATATGCAGAAAAGTTCTTAGTTTAGCGGTTAGAGGAAACATGCTCATATTCATGAGGCTTATAATGGTTCTCCTGCAAAACACTAGCGTTAGGGTGACCATGAGTGGTCCTCTGCCTGTATGAAGCCATTGGTCCATATGATGCCTTTGGTCTGGGGTTTGTCTTCTTCCCAGGTGGTGTCATGACGACATTCACGGGAAGCTTCACAATAAAACTTTTGGGCACCCAGATCTTCTCTGGGGTGGCTCATTCCTACAGTTAGTACCAATGTACCTGGCAAACACTTCACCATTCTGATTCTTAAACAGTTTATAATTGGCATCAAAGAATTCATCAATGACAATTGGGTTAGCACAAGTGAAGCTAGATAAAGTGGATGAGTCCACTGAAGGGTCCTTAGCAGCAACCCAGGTGGTTTTGGGGTACTGCTCAGGCATCAGTATGAACCATCAACATTCATTTTCCTCTCGAACCCAACACCCTCTTTCCTAGGGTTTCGATTCAGAATTTGTTTCTTGAGGACAGCGCACAAAGTCTGATGCCCTTTGAGGGCTTTTGTACATGCCAGTTGTAGGATCGAAAGTATGTCTAGAGGGGGGTGATTAGACTACTTGACCAAATAAAAACTTAACCTTTTCCCAATTTTAATTCTTGGCAGATTTTAGCAACTTAGCATAAGTCAAGCAATCTTAATACAATTCAAGCAAGCATGCAAAGAGTATATGAGCAGCGGAAACTAAAGCATGCAACTTGCAAGAAGGTAAATGGGAGGAGTTTGGAGGGAGCAAACGCAATGTTGACACGGAGACTTTTGGTGTGGTTCCGATAGGTGGTGCTATCGTACATCCACGTTGATGGAGACTTCAACCCACGAAGGGTAACGGTTGCACGAGTCTACGGAGGGCTCCACCCACGAAGGGTCCATGAAGAAGCAACCTTGTCTATCCCACCATGGCCATTGCCCGCGAAGGACTTGCCTCACTAGGGTAGATCTTCACGAAGTAGCCGATCTCCTTGCCCTTACAAACTCCTTGGTTCAACTCCACAATCTTGACGGAGGCTCCCAACTGACACCTAACCAATATAGGAGACACCACTCTCAAAAAGGTAATAGATGGTGTGTTGATGATGAACTCCTTGCTTTTGTGCTTCAAATGATAGTCTCCCCAACACTCAACTCTCTCTATCACAGATTTGGCTATGGTGGAAAGATGATTTGAATGGAAAGCAACTTGGGGAAGGCTAGAGATCAAGATTCTTGTGGTCGGAATGGAATATCTGAAGGAAATATACCCTAGAGGCAATAATAAAGTTATTATTTATTTCCTTATTTCATTATAAATGTTTATTATTCATGCTAGAATTGTATTAACCGGAAACTTCATACATGTGTGAATACATAGACGAATAGAGTGTCACTAGTATGCCTCTACTTGACTAGCTCGTTGAATCAAAGATGGTTGAGTTTCCTAGCCATAGACATGAGTTGTCATTTGATTAACGGGATCACATCATTAGAAGAATAATGTGATTGACTTGACCCATTCCGTTAGCTTAGCACTTGATCGTTTAGTATGTTGCTATTGCTTTCTTCATGACTTTTACATGTTCCTATGATTAGGGGTGGAAACGGATCGGATGCAGATCGGATAGTGCTCTTACCACTTCCATTTCCATATTTTCAAAACGAATACGAATCCGAATACGGATGTTCTCGGATACGGATGCGGCTCGGATATTATTCGAATACGGATACGTATCGGTTATTTTCTTGATTCGGAACGGATACGAATAATATCAACATATTGCTTAAGGATATTAGTCGATAGTTGTGTGACCTGAAATAATCAACTTGTGACATACAATAAGTCAATGATAAATAGGTTTATGAATAAATACTATTGTAATGCATAATAATTTATAAGTTTAATCATATAAAGAGTAAAATTTGACCACTTATTTGGCTTTTATGTTGGATAATTGGAATATTGGGTCCAAAATTTTGAAAATTACCTCTCATAATCTTATTCGGATACGGATATATCCACTTCCATATCCATATTTGTGTTAAAATCTCCTACCATATTTTATTTTTTATTTGTTTAATAAATTTGGATACGGATAATTTCCATTTCCATTTTGGTTCGGATGCGGATGTTCAGATATGAATAGGCATTTTCTCGAATACGAATATCGGATATTTCGGATTATCCGCTACCACTTCCACCCCTACCTATGACTATGAGAATATGTAACTCCCGCTTACCGGAGGAACACTTTGTGTGCTACCAAACATCACAACATAACTGGGTGATTATAAAGGTGCTCTACAGGTGTCTCCGAAGGTACTTGTTGAGTTGACGTATTTCGAGATTAGAATTTGTCACTCCGATTGTCGGAGTGGTATCTCTGGGCCCTGTCAGTAATGCACATTACTATAAGCCTTGCAAGCAATGTAACTAATGAGTTAGTTGTGGGATGATGCATTACAGAACGAGTAAAGAGACTTGCCGGTTACGAGATTGAACTAGGTATGGCGATACCTACGATCAAATCTTGGGCAAGTAACATACCGATGACAAAGGGAACAATGTATGTTGTTATGCGGTTCGACCGATAAAGATCTTCGTAGAATATGTAGGAGCCAATATGGGCATCCAGGTTCCGCTATTGGTTATTGACCAGACAGATGTCTCAGTCATGTCTACATAGTTCTTGAACCCTAGGATCCGCACGCTTAATGTTCGTCGACGATATAGTATTATATGACTTATGTATGTTGGTGACCGAATGTTGTTCGGAGTCCCGGATATGATCACGGACATGACGAGGAACTCCGGAATGGTCTGGAGATAAAGATTGATATATGGGATAATAGTGTTTGGTCTCTGGAAGGGTTTCGGAATTCACCGGAAGGGGTTCCGGATGTTTCCCGAAATGTTTGGGTACGAGAACACTTTATTTGGGCCAAAGGGGAAAGCCCACAAGGTTTTTGGAAAGCGCAAAAGAAAGTTTTGCGGAGTCCAGGGGCCAGAGGCCAGGGTCCCTGGCATCTGGGTCCAGACGTCGTGAACCCTGGCGTCTGGCCCTGGAGTCCGAGAAGGACTCTTGCCTTTCGGGTGAAACCGACTTTGTTGGGGCTTTTACTCCAAGTTTCGACCCCAGGGCTCAACATATACATAGAGGGGTAGGCCTAGCACCAAAGACACATTAAGAAACACCAAGCCGTGTGCCGGCAACCTCGTCCCCTCTAGTTTATCCTCCGTCATAGTTTCCATAGTGCTTAGGCAAAGCCATGCGGAGATTGTTCTTCACCAACATCATCACCACACTGTCGTGCTGCCGGAACTCATCTACTACTTCGCCCGTCTTGCTGCATCAAGAAGGCGAGGACGTCATCGAGCTGAACGTGTGGTGAACGTGGAGGTGTCGTAGTTTCGGTACTTGATCGGGGCGGATCGTGAAGGTGTACGACTACATCAACCGCGCTGATAAGCGCTTCCTCTTAGCGATCTTCAAGGGTATGAAGATACACTCCCCCTCTCGTTGCTATGCATCACCATAATCTTCCGTGTGCGTAGGAATATTTTTTTTGAAATTACCTCGTTCCCTAATAGTGGCTTCCGATCCAGGTTTATGCGTAGATGTTATATGCACGAGTAGAACACAAGTGAGTTGTGGGCGATACAAGTCATACTACTTACCAGCATGTCATACTTTGGTTCGGCGGTATTGTTGGATGAAGCGGCCCGGACCGACATTACGCATATGCTTACGCGATACTGGTTCGACAGACGTGCTTTGCACACAGGTGGCTGGCGGGTGTCAGTTTCTCCAACTTTAGTTGAACCGAGTGTGGCTACGCCCGGTCCTTGAGAAGGTTAAAACAGCACTAACTTGACGAACTATCGTTGTGGTTTTGATGCGTACGTAAGAACGGTTCTTGCTCAGCCCGTAGCAGCCACGTAAAACTTGCAACAACAAAGTAGAGGACGTCTAACTTGTTTTTGCAGGGCATGTTGTGATGTGATATGGTCAAGACATGATGCTAAATTTTATTGTATGAGATGATCATGTTTTGTAACAGAGTTATTGGCAACTGGCAGGAGCCATATAGTTGTCGCTTTATTGTATGCAATGCAATCGCCCTGTAATTGCTTTACTTTATCACCAAGTATTAGCGATAGTCGTAGAAGCAATAGTTGGCGAGACGACAACGATGCTACGATGGAGATCAAGGTGTCGCGCCGGTGACGATGGTGATCATGACGGTTGAGGGAGTCCTGGATTAGGGGGTATCCGGACAGCCGGACTATGTACAACGTCCGGACTATTGAAGCGTGGAGATTCAAGACTCAATACTTCGGCCCGTGTCCGGATGGGATTTTCCTTGGCGTGGAAGGCAAGCTTGGCGATCCGGATATTATATTTCCTTCCTTGTAACCGACTCCATGTAAACCCTAGCCCTCTCCGGTGTCTATATAAACCGGAGAGGTTGGTCCTTAGAAGGCCGATCACAATTACATTCATACCATCATAGGCTAGCTCCTAGGGTTTAGCCTCTACGATCTCGTGGTAGATCTACTCTTGTACTACCCTTATCATCAATATTAATCAAGCAGGAAGTAGGGTTTTACCTCCATCGAGAGGGCCTGAACCTGGGTAAACATCTATGTCCCTTACTTCTTATTACCATCAGCCTTGACGCACAGATCGGGACCCCCTACCCGAGATCCACCGGTTTTGACACCGACATTGGTGCTTTCATTGAGAGTTCCTCTGTGATGTCACCGTCAGGCTCGATGGCTCCTTCAATCGTCATTAACGACGCTGTCCAGGGTGAGACTTTCCTCCCCGGACAGATCTTCGTGTTCGGCGGCTTCGCGCTGCAGACCAATTCACTTGGCCACTTGGAGCAGATCGATACCTATGTCCCCGGCCATCAAATAAGGTTCGGAAACCTGAACTATACGGCGGATATCCGCGGAGACTTGATCTTTGATGGATTCGGGCCAGCGCTAGAAGCGCCGAACAGTCACGACGAGCACGGCTTAGACCTGCTGTCAGACATCGCTCGGGATATCGTCCCGGCAGAAGCCTCGGATATAAATCCAGGACAGGTTGCTTCGCCTAAGGACGGAGGGCTGGACCCCGCCCCGCAGGCCGTACCTTCATCGGCTATGGAGCCAAACACAGGTTTCACCTCTGAGGGAACCTGTGACTCCGGACCCCCGGATTCATATCCGGATGCAGGTTCCAGTCCGCGCACCCCCGAGCCCGCTGATCCTGGTTGGGCTCCGGTGATGGAGTTCACAGCGGCGGATGTTTTTCAGCACTCGCCCTTTGGTGACATGCTAGACTTATTGAAGTCTCTCTCCTGTCAGGAGACTCCGGGCCGAACTATGTCCGGCTCGAGTGGGAAGCAGACAACGATGGAATTCGTTGCCCACCCACCACCCACTTCATTGCCACGATCGATGATCTAACCGACGTCCTTGACTTCGACTCTGAAGACATCGGCGGTATGGACGACGATGTAGGAGAATCATAGGAGCCACCGCTCACCGGGCGGTGGACAGCCACCTCCTCATATGATATATATATATATATATATATATATATATATATATATATATATATGGTGGACACTCCGAAGGAAACTAATGGTGACGAGGCAACGGAGTACAACCCCTCGGGAAGAAAATCAAAGAATGGGCGTCGTCGGTGCCGCTCCAAGCCCCGCCATAGCAACACCGGCCCCGGAGGCGAAAATAATCTGGATGGCGCCGAAGAAGAATATGACCCTGACCAGCCCACCTTTGAGCAGGCCGAACAGGAAGACGAGCAGGTCATCCCAGAAGAACAGGCGAGAGACGCATACCCGGAGGAGGACAACTACATGCCCCCCTCCGAAGACGAGATCAGCCTCGGCAACGACGAGTTCGGCGTACCTGAGGATCCCGTGGAGCAGGAGCGCTTCAAGCGTAGGCTTATAGCCACTGCAAGGAGCCTAAAGAAGAAGCAGCAGCAACTACAAGCTGATCAAGACTTACTCATAGATAGATGGACTGAAGTCCTGGCAGCCGAGGAATATTGGCTCGAATGCCAAACGGCTCACCGGCCACCCCGTGGCCGGGACAAAACGGGATACCAGCCCGGATACCAGCCCGCACCCCCACGCCGATACACTACAGCTCAAGGCAACAGGCATGACCTGCAAGATATTCTGGACAATAAAGCAAGACAGCCAAGATCGATCTACGGATCGAGGGGGCGTGCCCTAGCGCGCGACGACGACCGTGACGCCGGATACATCATCAACAAATCTGGTCAGGCCGAACATAGCAACCCAGATCAATCTGACCTGCGTAGCCACATAGCCCGGCACAGAGGCACCGCACACCCCCTCTGCTTCACGGACAAAGTAATGGATCATGAATTCCCAGAAGGGTTCAAATCCGTAAACATCGAATCATACGATGGCACAACAGACCCCATAGTATGGATCAAAGATTTCCTTCTCCACATTCACATGGCCCGCGGAGATGATCTACACGCCATCAAGTATCTCCCCCTTAAGCTCAAAGGACCAGCCCAGCACTGGTTAAACAGCCTGCCAGCAAATTCCATTGGCAGTTGGGAAAACCTGGAAGATGCATTCCTTGACAACTTCCAGGGCACATATGTGCGACCACCAGACACTAATGACCTGAGCCACATTACTCAACAGCCCGGAAATTCTGGACTCGGTTCCTCACTAAAAAGAACCAAATAGTCGACTGTCCGGATGCTGGAGCCTTGGCGGCTTTTAAGCATAATATCCGTGACGAGTGGCTCGCTCGACACCTCGGCCAGGAAAAACCCAAGTCTATGGCAGCTCTCACAACCCTAATGACCCGTTTTTGTGCAGGTGAGGATAGCTGGTTGGCTCGTAGCGGCACTACGCCACATTCCGGCACTTCGGACGGCCGCGATGCCAACGGCAAGCCACGGCGCAACAGACATAAGAGATGGAACAACGGCGACAGCACGGAAGACACGGCAGTCAACGCCGGATTCAGCGGACCTAAATCCGGACAGCGGAAAAAGCCGTTCAAAAGAAATAATCAGGGACCGTCCAGTCCGGACCGCATACTAGAGCGCTCGTGCCAAATTCATGGCACACCGGACAAACCAGCCAACCACACCAATAGAGACTGCTGGGTGTTCAAACAGTTCGGCAAGATAAACGCCGAAAACAAGGACAAGGGGCTGCACAGCGACGATGACGATGAGCCCTGGCGTCCGAATACGGGGGGGTAGAAGAAATTTCCCCCCAGGTGAAAACGGTCAATATGATCTACGCCACCCACGTCCCCAAGCGGGAACGGAAGCGGGCACTACGGGATGTCTATGCGATGGAGCCAGTCACCCCCAAGTTCAAGCCATGGTCAGCTTGTCCGATCACCTTTGACCGTAGGGATCACCCTACCAGCATCCATCACGGCGGCTTAGCCGCATTGGTCTTAGACCCAAGCATCGAGGGATTCCACCTCACGCGTGTCCTTATGGACGGCGGCAGCAGCCTGAACCTGCTTTATTAGGACACAGTGCGCAAGATGGGCATTGATCCTTCAAGGATCTAGCCCACCAAAACCACCTTTAAAGGAGTTATAACATTGGAAGTGTTCTTTGGATCCCCAGACAACTTCAGGAGCGAAGAGCTGATCTTCAACATCGTACCTTTCCGCAGTGGCTACCACGCACTGCTCGGGCGAACCGCATTCGCAAGATTCAATGCGGTGCCACACTATGCATATCTCAAGCTCAAGATGCCGGGACTGCGCAGGGTCATCACTGTCAACGGAAATATGGACCGCTCCCTTCAAACAGAAGAGCATACGGCAGCCCTCGCGGCAGAAGTACAATGCGGCCAACTCCGACAAACAAATCCGGCGACAACTTCGAGCACTGTCAAACGAGTCCGGAGCACCCCGCAACAGGATCAACACGAATGTCAAGATCATGATTAGCAATCTGGCCTCGCTCAAGCCCCTCCAAAGCAGCATTCGTGCCACGCGTACACAATTATGCACTCAATATACCTTGGGCGGAGGCGCATCAACGACTCAGTCGATAATGCGGGTAACCGCTAAATACCTTCATACTCTTTCCCTTTTTACCTTTCAGGACACCGCATTAGTGCAGCATCCTCAAAAGAGCTGAATCACCGGACTCATATGGAAGAGACACCCAAGGACGCAACAGACGTTGTGCGCAGAAGGAAATACCCAGGTGGAATCCATTTACGATCATTATACCTGCTTCACCTATCTGTACACAGCTCGCCCCTGGATAGGGCATGTCAAATAGTCCTATTTTCATCTCTGCTTAATGCATCCATTGTAAACATACGCTTAAACGTATTTTTCGTCAATGGGAGATTATATATAGTGACAGCTTATTATCCTTATTTGAGTATTTTTCTCTTATAAATGTTTATTTGGTATTGCATCCGTACATCTGGGTACGGCCAGTTTGCCAGGGGCTTCTGATGGTGCCCTGAAATATGGCAAGAAAAGTCCGAACACTTTAAACAGTGCGGCACCCCAAACTTATAGCATTATATGCATCAGCTCTGAATCATGTCTTGGGTCTACAGTTGGGATAGCCCGGCTCCCTTGTTTTGGTGCCTTATGTTCCGTTATATCGGCTAAGGTAGCACAGGGAGAACTACTGCGATTGTGTCCCGGTTCTTCCGGACGAGCACCTCAGTAGAGAAAGCTGAAAACTGATCGGCATGATGTGGCGAGAGCTGGTCACTGTTCGAGAGGTAATAAAATCCTTTAAGATTTTCCGCTTTAGGCGATAAATCAGCTTTGTCCGATCAAGGCATATATAGCGCCCCAATTCGGCCTTCCGGATTCTAGGGGCTTCGCCGAAATTTAAAATTGTAGACTTCTATGGATAAGTGAAAGTTATAAAGTCGCATAGTCCGATTGCCTCGTTCGTTGCGCTGGACACCTCTTTAAGGGACCAAACATTTGGATAAAGAGTGTCCGGGTTTTCCACGAACACCCCAGTGCTAGTCGCGTGGGGGCGGAAGCCGACGACTGGCCTACTTTCAGGATTTTATAAACAGCCGCACAGAAGGTAATATTTTAAATAACAAAAGCGCTACATAGCGCAAGTAACTTCGTCCTTAAAATACAACCATGACAGAAGCGAATTCATTCAAAAATGGTGTCCTTGGTACATTCGTCAGCCACGAGGCGAGCACCCATCATAACGCCATCATAGTACAGCTCGGGATGGCGATGCGCCTTGCCCTCCGGCGGTCCGTCCTTGACCAGCTTCTCCGCATCCATCTTGCCTCAATGCACTGTGACGCGGGCAAGGGCCCGGTGGGCCCCCTCGATGCACACAGAACGCTTGATTACCTCAAGCCGCGGGCAGGCATCCATCATCCGCTTGATCAGGCCGAAGTAGCTACTGGGCATGAGCTCACCAGGCCACATCCGGACTATGAACCCCTTCATAGCCAGTTCGGCCGCCATGTGGAGTTCGGCCAACTGCTTCAGTTGGTCACTCAGAGGCATCGGGTTTTCGGCCCCAGCATACTGGGACCAGAACAGCTTCTCCGTTGAGTTCCCCTCCTGGGCACGGTAGAACTCCACAGCGCCTGATACGCTGCGTGGCAAATCTGCGAATGCCCCTGGAGAGCTCCGAATTCGAGTATGTAAAAGAAACGCCTCCTCCACATGTTTGCTTTGCATAAAGAACTTCTTACCCGCTGCTATCTTCTTGGCCTCCTGGATCTCCTGTTGTGCTTTCTCGGCTTCGGCCTTGGCGTCTTTTAAGCTCATAAGGGCCTTCACAAGCTCCACGGACTCGCATTTCTTGTCGAGGTCCTGGAGCTCCTGCTGTACCTCACCTACCCTAGCACTTTGCTTTTCCGCTCCTTACACTCCGAGGCCGCCTTGTCTTCGGCCTCGGACAGCGCCTTCTTTAGGGCCGCCACTTTGGCAGGGGCCCCTGTTACACGGTCACGACACTTAGTTGTTAGACCCACCAATTCTGCCTATCCTTAAATATATAAGAACGGGAATTACTTACCCTTGTTCTCTTTGAGCCGCCTCCTCGTGAGGTCGAGCTCTCCCTGCGCCTGCTCCAGGTCTCGTTTCAGATCGGCAACCTCGGCGGTACGGGCAGTAGCAGCAAGCAGCACAGCCTGCTTATTCAAAACAATACTTATGATTAGACTCCTGCGGATTTTAATTAACCCTCTGCTCGGCTTTTGTTTCCGAACGCCAAACAGAGTATCAGGGGCTACTACCTATCGGGTGGTAATTTTGCACATATTTATTACTTACCTCGAAGCCTGTTAGGAGGCTGCTACAAGCTTCGGTTAGTCCACTCTTGGTGGACGAAACCTTCCGAATAACTGTACTCATAAGAGTACGATGCCCTTCGTCCGGGGAAGCGCTGCAAAGCGCTTCCAGCAGACCGTCCGGCGCCTCATGCACAACGGAAGTCCGCAACACAGACGGCTCGCCCTCCTTAGCGAGGGGTCGCCTGCTTGAGTCCGGAACCATCGAAGGTTCCAGAATTGTGTTCGGCTGGGAGCCCGGCTGGCCATGGCTCTCGTCGACACGATCCGCGGGGACCTTGAACCCCGCGTGTCCGACGACAAGGACCCCGCCTCGGGGCGTCTCCAGAGTCACCTCCCCCTGCTCTGGGAGCCTTTGGGACAACACCTCCGTGTCGTCCGCGGGTTGAGGAGTGGTGGCTGTCGGAAGCGAATTCATCTCTGAATTGCTCATGGACCCGGAGGAGGATACCTCGGGGTGATCCCTGGCCGGACTGCACATATGTTTGGCATTATAAATACAAAAACTGTGAAGTGAAGTCATGGTAGAGTGCAAACACTTATGATCGCGCTAGGGGCTTCCCCCTGGGCAGCCACCCCTCCTCGCTGAGAGCGGTCGTGGCGGAGTAGTCCAGAAGGGGCCCTTTCCCCTTCTTGGATGCCCTAACCTCCCCACCTGGGGCAGCTTTTCTCTTCTTCTCCCCCCCCCCCGATGGGGGAAGGTAGGATCTCTTTCTGATTCCCCCCGCCTCCGCGGGAGGAATCCGACTCGTTGTCATCGGACGACAAGGGAATGACGGCCCTGCGCCGAGGACCTTTTCCGGCCCCCGGGTCCGCCTCCCCGGACCCCTCATCATTTCTAGATGGGGCGTCTTCTTCTTCTTCCTCCTCCCCTTCATGGGAGGAGTCCGCCTCGTCGTCTTCGGGCGAGGCTTCCGGCACAACCTTACGCCGGGGACCTTTTCGGATCCCCGGGGCCTTCTTCTCGGCCTTCTTTTCCGGCACCTTGTAAGGCGCCGGGACCAGCATCTCCGTCAGGAGAACATCTGCTGGGTCTTCGGGCAGCGGAGCCGGGCAGTAAACCTGCTCCGCTGTCTCCACGTAATCCTGAAATAAATATACACAACTACTTAAGGCACTCCCGTGAATATATCGGGGGGAACTCTGTCCGGTGTCGGTCTAAGAACTCACCGGCCTAGGAGCCCGTGCGGCGTGAAGCCCGCGGTCCTCGGATGTCGGAGGAGGCACTTCGGAGGCCTTGAACGGCTCCTTCCATGCGCCTTTGTGTGTCATGTCGTAGAGCCTCTGGAGTGTCCGATGCTCGGTGGGGACGAACTCCCACAGATTGACTGCCCGCCTCTGGCAGGACAAGATTCAGCAAACGAGCATGACCTGGATCACGTTAACCAGCTTGATGTTCTTGTCCTTCATGCTTTTGACACATGTTTGGAGTCCGGCCAGCTCCGCGGAATCGCCCCAGGACAGGCCCTTCCTCTCCCAGGAGGTGAGTTGCATGGGGGCTCCGGATCGGAACTCGGGGGCCGCCGCCCAGTGGGCGCCGCGCGGCTCGGTGATGTAGAACCACCCTGATTGCCATCCTTTTACGGTCTCCGCAAAGGAGCCGTCGAGCCATGTGACATTGGGCATTCTGCCCACCATGGCCCCTCCGCACTCCGCCTGTTGGCCTCTTACCACCTTCGGCTTCACACAGAAGGTTTGCAGCCATAGGCCAAAGTGAGGCCGGATGCGGAGGAAGGCCTCGCACACAACGATGAACGCCGAGACGTTGAGGACGAAATTCGGGGCTAGATCGTGGAAATCTAGCCTGTAGTAGAACATAAGCCCGCGGACGAAGGGATGGAGTGGAAATCCCAGTCCACGGACGAAGTGGGCGATGAATACGACCCTCTCGTGGGGTCCTGGGGTCGGAGTGACCTGCCCGGCGTCTGGTAGACGGTGCGCTATGTCCGCGGCCAAGTATCCGGCCGCCCGAAGATTGGTGATGTGCTTCTCCTTGACGGTGGAAGCCACCCACTTGCCTCCTGCTCCGGACATGTTTAGCTGTGCAGGGAAGACTTGGGCTTGGGCGCTGGAGCTCGAGGGGGCAAGAGTGGGCAAAGGAGGAAGAAGGCGTGGGTGAAAATGGGGGAACCTTATCCCTTTATAGAGGCGCCGGAAGCGGTGCGCCTCCCCACTTGCCCGTTGGGAATCGCTTATTTCCCAAACGCCACGGTTAATGGCGTGGTGATATTACCCATACCCGTATTGATGAGAATCCCGTAATAAGGGGACACGATCTCTGCTTTAACAAGACGTGTCACAGAAACCGCCTCGTGATATGCGTTGTAGCTGGTGGTGGGGAAATGGTTCGAATAATGATCCGACCGTAATAACATGTCAAGTCGTCAGAAAAAGTTGTCAGCAGATTGCATTTGTGAAATATCATTCTCTCTACGGTGTATGCGAAGATCATTTCTCAGATCCGGACACAATTTGGGTATTCGATGATTACTTTGGAGAATTCGGAGGAGGAACCCGCCTTGCAATGCCAAAGACAATACTGCACGCCGGACTCATCGTCATTGAAGCCTGGTTTAGGGGCTACTAAGGGAGTCCTGGATTAGGGGGTATCCGGACAGCTGGACTGTGTACAACGTCCGGACTATTGAAGCATGGAGATTCAAGACTCAAGACTTCGGCCCGTGTCCGGATTAGTTTTTCCTTGGCGTGGAAGGCAAGCTTGGCGATCCGGATATTATATTTCCTTCCTTGTAACCGACTCCATGTAAACCCTAGCCCTCTCCGGTGTCTATATAAACCGGAGAGGTTGGTCCTTAGAAGGCCGATCACAATTACATTCATACCATCATAGGCTAGCTCCTAGGGTTTAGCCTCTACAATCTCGTGGTAGATCTACTCTTGTACTACCCTTATCATCAATATTAATCAAGCAGGAAGTAGGGTTTTACCTCCATCAAGAGGGCCCGAACTTGGGTAAACATCTGTGTCCCTTACTTCTAGTTACCATCAGCCTTGTCTCACAGATCGGGAACCCCTACCCGAGATCCGCCGGTTTTGACACCGACAACGGTGCTTCGGAGATGGAGATCACAAGCACAAGATGATGATGGCCATATCATATCACTTATATTGATTGCATGTGATGTTTATCCTTTATGCATCTTATTTTGCTTTGATTGACGGTAGCATTATAAGATGATCTCTCACTAAATTTCAAGGTAAAAGTGTTCTCCCTGAGTATGCACCATTGCCAAAGTTCGTCGTCCGAGACACCACGTGATGATTGGGTGTGATAAGCTGTACGTTCATCTACAACGGGTGCAAGCCAGTTTTGCACACGCAGAATACTCGGGTTAAACTTAACGAGCCTAGCATATGCAGATATGGTCTCGGAACACTAAGACCAAAAGGTCGAGCCTGAATCATATAGTAGATATGATCAACATTGAAAACTACTCCATTTCACGTGATGATCGGTTATGGTTTAGTTGATTTGGATCGTGTGATCACTTAGATGATTAGAGGGATGTCTATCTAAGTGGGAGTTCTTAAGTAATATGATTAATTGAACTTTAATTTATCATGAATTTAGTCCTGATAGTATTTTGCAAATTATGGTGTAGATCAATAGCTCGCGTTGTTGCTTCCCTATGTTTATTTTTGATATGTTCCTAGAGAAAAACTATGTTGAAAGATGATAGTAGAAATGATGCGGACTAGGTCCATGATCTGAGGATTGACCTCATTGTTGCACAGAAGAATTATCTCCTTGATGCACCACTAGGTGACGGACCTATTGCAGGAGCAGATGCAGACATTATGAACGTTTGGCAAGCTTGGTATGATAACTACTTGATAGTTTAGTGCACCATGCTTTACGGCTTAGAACCGGGACTTCAAAAATGTTTTGAACGCTACGGAGCATATAAGATGTTCCAAGAGTTGAAATTGGTATTTCATACTCATGCCCGTGTCAAGAGGTATGAGACCCCTGATAGTACTTTGCCTAAAAGATGGAGGAGAATAGCTCAACCAGTGAGCATGTGCTCAGATTGTCTGAGTACTACAATTGCTTGAATCAAGTGGGAGTTAATCTTCCAGATAAGATAGTGATTGACAGAGTTCTCTAGTCATCATCACCAAGTTACTGGAACTTCGTGATGAACTATAATATGCAAGGGATGACAAAATCGATTCTCGAGCTCTTCGTGATGCTGAAATCGACGAAGGTAGAAATCAAGAAAAAGCATCAAGTGTTGATGATTAAACAAGACCACCAGTTTCAAGAAAAGGGCAAAGGGAAAGAAAGGGAACTTCAAGAATAATGGCAAGAAAGTTGTCACTCACGTGAAGAAGCCCAAAGCTGGACCTAATCCTAAAACTGAGTGCTTCTACTATAAAGGAAATGGTCACTGGAAGCGGAACTACCCCAAATATTTGCCGGATAAGAAGGATGGCAAAGTGAACAAAGGTATATTTGATATGCATGTTATTTATGTGTACCTTACTAGTGCTCGTAGTAACCCCTAGGTATTTGATACTTGTTCGGTTGCTAAGATTAGTAACTCCAAATAGGAGTTGCAGAATAACTAGAGACAAGTTGAGGGTAAAGTGATGATGTGTGTTGGAAGTTGTTCCAAGATTGATATGATCATCATCGCACACTCCCTATACTTTTGGGATTAGTGTTGAACCTAAGTAAATGTTATTTGGTGTTTGCGTTGAGCATGAATATGATTAGATCATGTTTATTGCAATACGGTTATTCATTTAAGAACAGAGACTAATTGTTATTCTGTATACATGAATAAAACCTTCTATGGTCATACACCCATTGTTAATGGTTTATTGAATCTCGATCGTAGTGATACACATATTCATAATATTGATGTCAAAAGATGCAAAGTTGATAATGATAGTGCAACTTATTTGTGGCACTGTCGTTTGAGTCGTATCAGTGTAAAGCGCATGAAGAAACTCCATAAAGATGGACTTTTGGAATCACTTGGTTATGAATCATTTGATACTTGCAAACCGTGCCTTATGGGCAAGATGACTAAAACTCCGTTCTCCGGAACAATGCAACGAGCTAATGACTTATTGAAAATAATACACACCGATGTATGCGGTCCGATGAGTGTTGAGGCTCGTGGTGGGTATCGTTATTTTCTGACCTTCACAAATGATTTGAGCAGATATGGGTATATCTACTTAATGAAACACAAGTCTGAAACATTTAGAATTTTAGTGTGAAGTGGAGAATCATCGTACAATAAAATAAAGTTTCTACGATCTGATCGTGGAGGTGAATATTTGAGTTACGGGTTTGGCCTTCATTTAAAACAATGTGGAATAGTTTCACAACTCACGCCACGTGGAACACCACAACATAATGGTGTGTCCAAACGTCGTAACCGCCACTTTATTAGATATGGTGCGATCTATGATGTCTCTTACCGATTTACCACTATCGCTTTGGGGTTATGCATTAGAGACAACTGCATTCACTTTAAACAGGGTACCATCAAAAACCGTTGAGACGACACCGTATGACCTGTGATTCGGCAACAAACCTAAGCTGTCGTTTCTTAAAGTTTGGGGATGCAACGCTTATGTCAAAAGGCTTCAGCTTGATAAGCTCGAACCCAAATTGGAGAAGTGCGTCTTAATAGGAACCCTAAGGAAACAATTGGGTAGACCTTCTACCACAAGTCCGAAGGCAAGATTTTTGTTGCTAAGAACGGAACCTTTCTAGAGAAGGAGTTTATCTCGAAAGAAGTGAGTGGGAGGAAAGTAGAACTTGATGAGGTAATTGTACCTACTCTCAATTTGGAAAGTAGCTCATCCGAGAAATCTATTCTCGTGATGCCGACACCAACTGGAGAGGAAGCTAATGATAAAGATCATGAAACTTCAGATCAAGTTGCTACAAAACCTCGTAGGTCAAACAGAGCACGATCCGCACTAGAGTGGTACGGTAATCCTATTCCAGAGGTCATGTTACTTGACCATGACGAACCTACGAACTATGAAGAAGCTACGATGAGCCCAGATTCCGATAAATGGCTTGAGGCCATGAAATCTGAGATAGGATCCATGTATGAGAACAAAGTGTAGACTTTGGTGGACTTGCCCAATGATCGGCAAGCCATTGAGAACAAATGGATCTCTAAGAGGAAGACGAACGCTGATTGTAGTGTTACTATCTACAAAGCTCGACTAGTCGCAAAAAGGTTTTCGACAAGTTCAAGGTGTTGACTACAATGAGATTTTCTCAACCGTAGAGATGCTTAAGTCCATCCGAATCATGTTAGCAATTGCCATATTTTATGAAATCTGGCAAATGGATGTCAAAACTGCATTCCTTAATGGATTTATTAAAGAAGTGTTGTATATGATGCAACCAGAAGGTTTTGTCAATCCTAAAGGTGCTAACAAAGTGTGCGAGCTCCAGTGATCCATCTGTGGACTAGTACAAGCATCTCGGAGTTGGAATATATGCTTTGATGAGTTGATCAAAGCATATAGTTTTATACAGACTTCTGGAAAAGCCTGTATTTACAAGAAAGTGAGTGGGAGCACTACAACATTTCTGATAAGTATATGTGAATGACATATATATTGTTGATCGGAAATGATGTAGAATTTTCTGGAAAGCATAAAAGAGTGTTTGAAAGGAATTTTTCAAAGAAAGACCTCAGTGAAGCTGCTTACATATTGGGCATCAAGATCTATAGAGATAGATCAAAACACTTGATAAGTTTTTCCAATGAGTACATACCTTGACAAGATTTTGAAAGAGTTCAAAATGGATCAGTCAAAGAAGGAGTTCTTGCCTGTATTACAAGGTGTAAAGTTGAGTAAGACTCAAAACCCGACCAAAGCATAAAATAGAAAGAGAATGAAAGTCATTCCCTATGCCTCAGCCATAGGTTCTATAAAGTATGCTATGCTGTGTACTAGACCTATTGTGTACCTTATCATGAGTTTGGCAAGGGGGTACGATATTGATCCAGGAGTGGATCACTGGACAGCGGTCAAAGTTATCCTTAGTTACCTAAGAGGACTAAGGAAATATTTCTCGGTTATGGTAGTGATAAAGAGTTCGTCGTAAAGAGTTACGTCGATGCAAGCTTTTACACCAATCCAGATGACTCTGAGTCTCAATCTGGATACATATTGGAAGTGGGAGTAATTAGCTAGAGTAGCTCCATGCAGAGCATTGTAGACATAGAAAATTTTCAAAATACATACGGCTCTGAATGTGGCAGACCCGTTGACTAAACTTCTCTCACAAGCAAAACATGATCACACCTAGTACTCTTTGGGTGTTAATCACATAGCGATGTGAACTATACTATTGACTCTAGTAAACCCTTTGTGTGTTGGTCACATGGCGATGTGAACTATTGGTGTTAAATCACATGATAATGTGAACTAGATTATTGACTCTAATGCAAGTCGGAGACTGAAGGAAATATGCCCTAGAGGCAATAATAAAGTTGTTATTTTATATTTCCTTATTCATGATAAATGTTTATTATTCATGCCAGAATTGTATTAACCGGAAACTTGATACATGTGTGAATACATAGACAAACAGAGTGTCACTAGTATGCCTCTACTTGACTAGCTCGTTGAATCAAAGATGGTTGAGTTTCCTAGCCATAGACATGAGTTGTCATTTGATTAACGGGATCACATCATTATAAGAATGATGTGATTGACTTGACCCATTCCGTTAGCATAGCACTTGATCGTTTAGTATGTTGCTATTGCCTTCTTCATGACTTATACATGTTCCTATGACTATGATATTATGTAACTCCCGCTTACCGGAGGAACACTTTGTGTGCTACCAAACGTCACAACATAACTGGGTGGTTAAAAAGTTGCTCTACAGGTGTCTCTGAAGGTACTTGTTGAGTTGACGTATTTCGAGATTAGAATTTGTCACTTCGATTGTGGGAGAGGTATCTCTGGGCCCTCTCGGTAATGCACATCACTATAAGCCTTGCAAGCAATGTAACTAATGAGTTAGTTGCGGGATGATGCATTACGGAACGAGTAAAGAGACTTGCCGGTAACGAGATTGAACTAGGTATGGTGATACCGACAATCAAATCTCGGGCAAGTAACATACCGATGACAAAGGGAACAATGTATGTTGTTATGCGGTTCAACCGATAAAGATCCTCGTAGAATATGTAGGAGCCAATATGGGCATCCAGGTTCCACTATTGGTTATTGACCAGAGAGATGTCTCAGTCATGTCTACATAGTTCTTGAACTCGTAGGGTCCGCACGCTTAACGTTCGTTGATGATATAGTATTATATGAGTTATGTATGTTGGTGACCGAATGTTGTTCGGAGTCCCTGATATGATCACGGACATGATGAGGAACTTCAGAATGGTCCGGAGATAAAGATTGATATATGGGATAATAGTGTTTTGGTCTTCTTGGGGGGAAGGGGTTCGGGAATTTCACCAGAAGGGGTTCCGAATGTTTTCCTGAATGTTTGGGTCGAGAACGATTTTATTTGGGCCAAGGGGAAAGCCCACAAGGTTTTTGGAAAGCGCAAAAGAAAGTTTGCGGAGTCCAGGGGCCAGACGCCAGGGTTCCTGGCGTCTGGGGCCAGACGCCAGGAACCCTGGCGTCTGGCCCTGGAGTCCGAGAAGGACTCTTGACTTACGGGTGAAACCGATTTGTGGAGGCTTTTACTCCAAGTTTCGACCCCAAGGCTCAACATATAAATAGAGGGGCAGGGCTAGCACCAAAGACACATCAAGAAACACCAAGTCGTGTGCCGGCAACCCCGTCCCCTCTAGTTTATCCTTCGTCATAGTTTCCGCAGTGCTTAGGCGAAGCCCTGCGGAGATTGTTCTTGACCAACACCATCACCACGTCGTCATGTTGCCGGAACTCATCTACTACTTCGCCCGTTTTGCTGGATCAAGAAGGCGAGGACGTCATCAAGTTGAACGTGTGCTAAATGCGGAGGTGCCGTAGTTTCGGTACTTGATCGGGGCACATCGTGAAGGTGTACGACTACATCAACCGCGTTGATAAACGCTTCCGCTTAGCGATCTTCAAGGGTATGAAGATACACTCCCCCTCTCGTTGCTATGCATCACCATGATCTTGCATGTGCGTAGGAATATTTTTTTTACCTCGTTCCCCAACAATATCTTGGTCTCAACACATGAGTAGGTGGTTCTCTCTTAGAAAATGAATGCTGGAAGTGTAGGCACGTTCTGATGGATCTCCTCACGAATGAAGAATGTGTGGAGGGGTATATATAGCCTCCACACAAAATCTAACCATTACACACAGATTCCCAAACTTGGTGGGACCAAATGGTAAAACTCGGTTACACTGATTCAGGTCAAAATATGAACATGAGGCTTTTTGGTGGGACCGACACAGTCAACTCGATGGGACCGATATGCTAGGGTTAGGGCATAACATAATCTCGGTGTGACCAATCACATGAACTCGGTGGGACCAATCTCATCAATAGGCACATAGAGAGTTGGTCAGGCAAACTCGGTGGGACCAATTTGCTCACTTCGGTAAGACCGAAATGTATAAAAAGGAAACAGTGAGTTTGCAATCCTGTCGGATTTCGGGTACCGACAGACCCTTGAGGTTCGAACACTGGGGTGCGCATGGAGATTTCACCCTCTACCTACCTGCTCCTTGCTGCCTCGCTAGGATCTAAACTACGAAAGGAACAACACAAGAGACACAAGGTTTATACTGGTTCGGGCCACCATTGCGGTGTAATACCCTACTCTAGTGTGTGGTGTGGTGGATTGCCTCTTGGGCTGATGATGAACAATACAAGGAAGAACAGCCTCGCGAGGGTCTATTCTTGGCTGGTGCAATGAACTACTAGGGGGAGTTCAGTCGCTCTCTCTACTGGTTTCTTGGCGAGCGTCTTGTCTATTCCAGATAGATGCCAGATGCCTCTACCCTGGGGGTGGCTAGTCCTATTTATAGGCAAAGGCCCTGGGCGTCTTCCCCAATATTGAGCGGGAAGGGCGCCAACAATTGGCCATTTTGAAGGGGAACATCGGGTACACTTATCCTGACTAAAGTTGGTCCTCGTCTGTCAAAGACTCTGGTGGTGACGCCTGCTTGGGCTCCACAATGACTTCCTCCCTGCCGTTGGGCTGGTCTTGGTCTTGTTGCACCGAAATGGATGCCTTTGCTTGATGCTCTCGCCTGCGCTTGCTCCCTTTGCACCAAAGAGGAAAGGAGGACACTGCGCGGGCTGGCACCCGCCTGGCGCCCTTGGTCGTCATGGCTTGCATCATGGGCACCTCGTGAGGTACCCCGCCTTGATCTCTCCGCCTCCTCGTGATCCAGCCTTATGAGGTCATGCCTGAGGAAGCTCCTTGTCGTCCACCCCGCGAGGCTTGGCCCCTCGCGAGGGTCTTGAGCTTGTGTTGATGAAGATGGGCCGTGCTGGGCCCCCCTTTGAGCCACGCCGCAGGCCGCAGGCAGGCAAGTCTGGGGACCCCCGTTCCCAGAACGCCGACAGTAGCCCCCGGGCCCAAGGCGCGCCCGGACTTGGCCGAGCAGAGGGGCGAAGGGGCAAGTGCGAAGCGCCGCAGGCCCTAACAGCCTGCGGCCTTGGGCGCCGCGTGGCGGTTGATTGGACGCGGGCGTCTCAGCAACCGCGCGAGTTGATAAAGGAGCGGCATCTATCTAGGCTTTGCCTCTTTTGCTTTCTCCGGTTGCTGCTCAGATCCCCTTTCTTGCGCCTCTCCTTCCTACCTCCGAAATCTTCAGATCTGCTCCGTCCGCGCACCCTAGCAAGACATGGCGCCTCGCCAGGCCCCGGCCGGAGCTTGGTATTTGTCCGCCTTGGACTCGCTGAACGTGTCGGAGGCGAGCCTTGCCCGGGTGCGCCAGGTGGCGGCGGCGCAGGGCATCGACGGGGCGAAGGTGTTCAAGGCTGGCTCTGCCCTTCCTAAGGGCCAAGGGAGCACCTTCTACCCGCTCTTTGTGAGCGCCATTGTTGCCGGTCTGGTGCCTCCCTTTTCTGAGTTCTTCTTCTCTGTCCTCCGCCATTACAAGCTACAAGCTCTGCATCTCCACCCCAACTCTGTCCTTCTTCTGGCAATCTTCGCCTACTATTGCGAGGCTCACGTAGGGGTGAAGCCCTCAGTAGCCTTGCTATGCCACTACTTCTCCCTCCGTACCTCTCGTGGTCCCGTCTCTACGTGCGCGAGCTTCGTCGCGTACGGTAGCTCCGTCGCCATTTCGAACCCCGGGAAGAGGATTGAGGGCTTCAGGAGCAAGTGGGTCTTGGTAGACGCTAGGCGCATCCACCCTCGGCTGGTCTTGCCCACGGGGCACCCCGCGAGCTCCGACGACTGGTCCCGAGTGGAGCTCGTGGACCCCCGCACGAGGCTGGTGTTGGAGAAGATGGACGCGGATCTGAGGCCAGCCAGCATGGCGGCGGCGAAGCTGACTGGCGCATCGCTGCTGAGGGAATTCCTGGAGCACCAGCTGGCTCCGCTTCGTCAGTACCCACTTCCGATGTGGAGGCCCCACCCGAGCCCCGCGGTCTTGGCCCACGAGGATCTGGCTGTGGTTCTCCAGTCTTTGGTCGGGGGCGACGTGGCGAGGTTGGAGGGTGCTCCTACGCTCCTGTTCCTCCGCGAGGACTGGGAGCAGGTAGTGGAGTCCATGCCCGTCTTCAACGGGGACGGGCCCGTGCCCGCGGAGGCTCCCGAGGACCCGGTGGACGTGTCCTCCGGCGACTCCAGCAAAGAGGAGGAAGAAGGGGAGCGGGAAAAAGGGCCTGACTCCGAGGCGACCGATGGAGAGTCAAGGGCTCCCACCCCCCTCGGCGCGGGTCCCGCGCTCTCCGCCTCTCTCTGAGTGATGACGACGAGGATGATGACGAGCAGGGAGGCGGGAGCCTGCCCCCGATCCCGAAGAAGGACAGGACCGGGCTGATGCCCCGCGGATCTGCCCCAGCCCCGAGGCGATCCGCGGACGCGCCTCCTGCTCCCGAGCTCCTTGAGGCTGATCCTTGCAGCCGGCTCTCGGGCTTCAAGTACGGCCGGAGGCTGCTCGAGCTCGCGAGCGACGACCCGTAAGTGCTTGATTCCTGTCTTATTTCTTGTTCTGTTGCTGAGGCTTGACGTTCGTTTCTCCCGGCTAGGCTAGCGCCCGTGGCAAAGAAGTCGAAGGGAGCTCCTGAGGTTCCATCCGGGGCAGCACCTCTGTCCGTGAAGGAAGGTGACCGTGACGCACGGGCCTCTCCTGCCCGGGCATCCTCGCGAGGCCTGGCTGAGCCAGCTGGGGCGAGCTCAGCCCCCACGGCCCAAGCGACTCCCGAGGTGCCCTTGCCTGATGCCGCTACCATAGCCGTTCAGGCGCAGCAAGCTCCACCTCGGGATACTGTGGCCACGCTGCCGTCTTCTCCTCCTACTCTACCGGCTGCTGTTTCCCTGACTCCTCCTACTGTTCTGGATCGTGCTGCTGCCGAACTGGACCATCTGCGGCAGGATCTTCTGGGCGCCGACCCTCGTTTAGTGGTCAGGCGCTTGGAGCTGGCTTCCGGCTGGATTCGCTCCGACGCTTCGATTTGGGCGGCGCTGGTCCAGGCCTCGACGGCTTGCGACGAGGAGAAGCAGGCTGTCCTTGGGGCGAAAGCTGCTCGCGACGCCACCTTGGGGGAGGTGACTAATGTCCAAGGTCGTTGCAAGGCGCTGGAGAGCGAGCTGTAGGGCCTGCGGGACCAGCTCGCCGAGGAGACCCGCCTTTGCCAAGAGCAGGAGGAAGGCATGAAGGCTTGCGAGGCGGCCGTCAAAGATCGGGACGCCAAGCTCAAGAAACGTCGCGACCGCCTAGGCGCGCTGGAGCAAGAGCTGGAGGCGAGGAAGGTCGATCTGGACGGCAAGGCACGGGTTCTTGCCGAGGATCGTGTGGCCTTCACGGAGATGGAGGAGAAGGCTCGCACCTTGCTGAAGACGCTTTATGATAGTGGCCTGGAGAGCCCGCTGGCCGGCGCCGAGGACGGCCCCGCCAAGCTGCTTCCCTTCCTGGTTCGTGCTCTTGAAGACGTCACCCTTGGCCTTGGCCCTACGGCTGAGGCCGAGGCGCGTGCCTTGTCTTCTGCAGCGCTGACGCGGGTCCTTACCCACATCTATCTTCACGACCCCAACGTCGACCTCGACAGCCTGCTGGAGCCAGCGAGCGACGAGCATGCCGCTGCCGCTGCTGAGGCTATGAAGGGTCGCGCAGAGGCTCTGCTGGGGAAGTTCCGGGCCTTCAGCACCAAGCCGAAGTGGGGCGCTGCCGGCCCTGCAGCTCCACGAGGTGAACCCGCTCTGCACAGCTCCACCGTCGGCAAGTGACTCCGTCGTGGCTCCCGTCCTGCTTTTAATTCCTGCACATGTACCATGTCTCGGGGAGGCGTTAAAACTTGCATTTGGTGTTGTGACAATAGTATGGACTGTAATATTTGCTTTTGAATTCCTTGAAATTTGCGCTTTTCCTTCCTACTTGCTTATGTTCTACGCTGGCAGAGCCCGGCCCCGCGCATACCTCAGCCGCCGTTAGCCCCGACCGAAAACCAGGACGGGACCAAGGAGTGAGGGGCTACGTGACAAGTTAGGCTCCTGAGTCGCGATGCTCAGGAGTCCCCCTTGGCGCTCGAACAGCAAGTAGGGAGGTGAGATGTGGGGGTGACTCCTTAGGGAGGTGAGATGCGGGTGGATCTACCGTTCTACGTCTGCAGAGCCCGGTCCCGCGCATACCTCAACCGCCGTTAGCCTTTCGGAACTAAGGAGTGAGGGGCTACGTGACCAGTTAGGCTCCTGAGTCGCGATGCTCAGGAGTCCCCCTTGACGCTCAAACGGCCTTCGTACCTTGGCTCCACTCGGGGAGAGATGTGCGACGAACCAGGCCCGGGGGGCCTGGCTGGGTGGCGTGCGTCTGGGCGTGACCCAGGCGCAGCCCCCGTGCCCAGCCCCCTCGCGCGGCACTCCCGAGGGGAGGCGTTGCAATGAGGCTAGACACTGAGCTCTAGGCTCCCTGAGGTTGATGCGGCCCGGGGGCCACCCTCAGTTGTTTATCACCAGCGCGGAGCATAGCGCTTACGTATGTGTACGGGCATAGCCGCTCCTCGGCAGTTTCGTCAGCCAGCGCGGAGCATGGTGCTTCCACTGGTGCGTGGGAGGGGGCTCCCCTCCAGGAGGAGCCCCCGGGGCATGTACAGCCCCGCCCTGACACGTGGCTGGCGCTGTAGGGCCTGACGAGGTGTATCTGGGCACCCGTGAGCCAGTGCGGGACTCACGGGGCCCTACCTCAAGGCGGGTTGCGCCTGGCACTGGGCCTTATCTCGGGATGTGTTCCTGCAAATTTGGTTAGATGTCGAAGCTCTACGTCCTCGGGTCCCGGCCCTCGAGCTGGTCTCAGCCATCGCTGGTATGCCAGGTCGCGATGTCGTGGACAAGGCCTGAGGGTGAGGGCTGGAGAGCCAGTAAGAGCCCTGAGTCGCGATGCTCAGGTACCCCCCCTTTAATGCGCAAGCTTGGTTAGATGTCGAAACTCTACGTCCTCGGGTCCCAGCCCTCGAGCTGGTCTCAACCATCGCTGGTATGCCAGGTCGCGATGCCGTGGACAAAGCCAGAGGGTGAGGGCTGGAGAGCCAATAAGAGCCCTGAGTCGCGATGCTCAGGTACCCCCCTTTAACGCGCAAGCTGCCGACATCAAGGAAGAAAAGGTGCCACGGACAGGCACCGAATAACAAGCATGATGGGTCGAAAGCATGGCCCGAAGATAAACGCAAGAGGGGTACACACCGCTGGGTCTGACCCGAGCGACTTGGTGATAATGCAGCCCGAGGGGCGCCCCCAACAAAGTAAGCTAAAAACACGAGCAAAAGGGATACACGCCGCAGGGACGGACCCACGCAGCCTGGGAATAATGCAGCCCTGGGGGCGCTCCCAGCTGGAAATGAAACTTGAAAGATGTCACCTGATGATGTTGAAGACGAAGGGGTGTTGGTGTAGCAGACTCGGTGGGATGCGGGAGCCGATCCTCACGAGCCCCCAAGACCTGGGGCCTCGGGAGGCTCCGGAGGCGCTGGTGGCTCCTCGCAGACCATCTCCATCTCCGCCAAGGCTGCGGAACGCCTGACCTCTTGAGCCTCTAGGATGCCCCTCATGAGGCGCTGGTACGTGGCAGCCGCGCTCGGCAAGCCATAAGGCATACGAACGTAGCTGTGGGGTGGACCTTCGCAGCGCCCCACTTGCGAGGGCCAGAGGCGCTCCTGAGAGGCGGCTCGGTTGAGCCCTGGTATGTCGATGCAGACGCACAGCCCACCATCCTCGCCTGGATGGGGGGCCACAGCGGGTAAGCGGCGGCTGCCTCTCATGACTCTTGACTCCTGTAGCTCCTGAATGGCCTTGCTGACGAACTCCTGAGGGTTTGGCCCTCCTTGCCTTGCTCCTTCTTAAGGGAAACGTGCTTCGAAACACGCCTCCAAGTGGTGCCCAAGCGCCTCCCTCGTGACCCTGGCGAGGTCGGCGGCCCTCCAGGGGAGAGCCCCCGAGCCCTGCCTGAGGAGGGCGCCGGGCGCGCTTCCCTATGCGATGGAAGGAGGTTCCCCCTGGGCAGGCGCGGGCCCTGAGGGGCCTGCCTCCTGAGGGGCCGGGCCGGACGATGTCTTCTTCTTCTTGGGGGCGGTCTCGGGAAGCCTCCTGCTTCCGCGATCCGGGTCTTCCAGTGATGCGGCCTGAAAGGCTCGTTCCAGGGAGCACACCGCGTCTTTCTCTTCGCAGGGCACCGTGATGACTCCGCCACTTCCTGGCATCTTGAGGACGTTGTAGCCGTGGTGGGTTACGGCCATGAACTTGGCCAGCGCTGGGTACCCGAGGATGGCGTTGTATGGCAGGCGAATGTGGGCGACGTCGAAGTCGATGAGCTCGATGTGGTAGTTGTCGCGTGCCCCGAAGGTGACAGGGAGGCGGACCTGCCCAATCGGGACCGTGGAGCCGTCGGTGACTCCGGAGAAAGGCTTGGTTGGCTGAAGCTGATTGTAGGGCACTTGGAGATTGTTGAATGTTTCCACGGACAGGACGTTGAGCCCTGCCCCGCCATCGATGAGGGTCCTGGTGACTAGCACGTTGCTGATGATTAGGGAACAAAGCATTGGGAGGACTCTGGCTGTGGCCGCGCACTTGAGCTGATCAGCCGAGCTGAACGTGATGGTGCACGCCGACCACGTGAGAGGGCGCGTGGCCTCGAGCTTGGGGAGGGCTGCATTTACTTCGCGGGCGAACTGCTTGAAGATGCGTTGAGAGGCTGGGGCTTGAGCTCCACCCAGGATGCAGGCGATCGCACGTGGCTCCTGGAAGCCCCCAGCCCCCTCGTCCTGATGATGGTCCTCATTTCTCCTTGGCTGCGGCGGCAGTGGAGGGAGGCCTGCGTTGCCTTGCGGGCGATCCTCACGAGGCTGGTCCCTCCAGGCTCCCCCGCGAGGCGGGTCCTGCCAGCGATCCTCACGAGGTTGGTCGCGCCACCCTTGGCGAGGGCCGCGGTCTTCCCAGCGTCCTGCGTTCCTTCCTCCTCCTCAACCGTAGCCCCGGTCACTGCGGTCGGGACGTCGGCCGACCCTTCCTTCACGCATGGCTCAGAGCTCTTGGCATTCATTGGTGTTGTGGGTGTGGAGGTCGTGGTACACGCAGTACCGACTGCCATTGGAGGATTCGGGCTGATCTCTGCCCCGCTTGGTGTCTGGTTCTGCCGCGAGCACGGCCGCCCCCTTGCGCTTCACGTCCTTGGCCTTGGGTTTCTTCTCTTCTGGGTCTGCGGCAGGCAGCTCGAGGAGGGAGAGACGCCCTTCCTCAGCCCTGGCGCACTTGGTCACCAAGTTGAGTAGCTCCAAGGAAGTGCATAGGTCATGCATTGCCAGCTCCTCCTTCATCTTGACATCACGCACGCCGTCGAAGAAGGCTGAGATGATGGCCTCCTCGGTCACCTTGGGAATCTTGAGGTGCGCGTTGTTGAAGCGCTGGATGTACTTCTGCAGAGTTTCCCCTGGTTGCTGCTTGATTCGGCGCATGTCGCTCACGGCGGGTGGTCGGTCGCGAGTACCCTGGAAGTTGGCGATGAAGCGGGTGCGCATCTCGTCCCAGGAGGAGATCGTGCCTGGAGCCAGGTTCAGAAGCCAGATGCGGGCCCCATCCTTGAGCACCATGGGAAACCAGTTCGCCATGACCTTCTCGTCTCTGTTGGCAGCTTCGATGCCCAGCTCGTAGAGCTGGAGGAACTCTGCGGGGTCAGCCGTACCGTCATAGCGAGGAGGCAGGTCTGGCTTGAACTTGCCAGGCCATGCGACGCTGCACAGCTCGGTGGTGAAGGCGCGGCAGCCTACTGTGGCCACAGGAGGCCTTGGGTGACGAAGAGCTTGGTCCTGCGAGTCCCCATGCGCTGCAGCGGGGAGCAGCGCGGGGTCTTGATGTGCTGGAGCAGGAACGTAGTCATGCCGAGCCAGAGCAGGGAGCACTCGGGCAGCTTCTCGCGGGCGAGGGACTTCTTGGCAGCTTTGCTCTTGCCACGCTGGCGCCTAACGGAGCGGGTTCTGCCCAGGTGCCACGCGCCTTGGGGCCAGGGCGCCTTCTTGAGGGGGAGGCGGCTGAGGCGCCCCCGAAGCTTCATCGCCCACGCAGGGCGGGGTGCGGTGCAGCGGGGCGGACGGCACAGGAGAGCCCCCTGCGGCACGGACGAGCTCGGCGACGCGGTCGAGCCATTCTTCGTAGACGTCGTCGACGGGACGGTAGCGCAGGAGCTCTTTTGCCGCGATGAGCGCAGCTCAAGCCTCCATGGGCGCGTGGAATGCGCGAGACAAAGAACCAGCTAGGGTGAGCGATGGGGTAGCAGTGCGGCCGTCTTGCCTCATGGAGGGATGCCGGGACGATGCTTGCTGCTCGTTCCCCGCCGGGCCAGTGACGGTGTTGATGGTAGGTGACGGGGAACGACGAGGGCGCCCGCCAACGGGAGCCGTCTGGGCGACACGGGAAGCGAGGGCGGCTCGGCGCTCGGTGCGGGCCCGGCGAGCGTCAGACATGGATGCGATGGTCGGAGAAGAACAGGTTGGTGGAAGACAAATTCCGGCGCACCTCTACTTGGCACGCCAAATGTTGGATCTCGGGTTCCGGCAGACCCTTGAGGTTTGAACACTGGGGTGCGCGCGGAGATTTCACCCTCTACCTACCTGCTCCTCACCGCCTCGCTGGGATCTAAACTACGAAATGAACAACACAAGAGACACAAGGTTTATACTGGTTCGGGCCACCATTGCGGTGTAATACCCTACTCCAGTGTGTGGTGTGGTGGATGGCCTCTTGGGCTGATGATGAACAATACAAGGAAGAATAGCCTCACGAGGGTCTGTTCTTGGCTGGTGCGATGAACTACTAGGGGGAGTTCAGTCGCTCTCTCTACTGGTTTCTTGGCGAGGGTCTTGTCTATTCCAGATAGATGCCAGATGCCTCTACCCTGGGGGTGGCTAGTCCTATTTATAGGCAAAGGCCCTGGGCCTCTTCCCAAATATTGAGCGGGAAGGGCGCCAACAATTGGCCATTTTGAAGGGGAACATCGGGTACACTTATCCTGACTAAAGTTGGTCCTCGCCTGTCAAAGGCTCTGGTGGTGACGCCTGCTTGGGCTCCACAATGACTTCCTCCCAGCCTTTGGGCTGGTCTTGGTCTTGTTGCACCGAAATGGATGCCTTTGCTTGATGCTCTCGCCTGCGCTTGCTCCCTTTGCACCAAAGAGGAAAGGAGGACACTGCGCGGGCTGGCACCCGCATGGCGCCCTTGGTCGTCATGGCTTGCATCATGGGCACCTCATGAGGTACCTCGCCTTGATCTCTCCGCCTCCTCGTGAGCCAGCCTGGTGAGGCCGTGCCTCAGGAAGCTCCTTGTCGTCCGGCCCGCGAGGCTTGGCCCCTCGCGAGGGTCTTGAGCTTGTGTTGATGAAGATGGGCCGTGCTGGGCCCCACTTTGAGCCACGCCGCAGGCCGCAGGCAAGCAAGTCTGGGGACCCCCGTTCCCAGAACGCCGACAAATCCCATCTCAGTGAGACTGAGATCCCTTTTGGTGAAACCGTAGTGACTAGGGTTTGTGGTAGTGGCTATGTCAAATGAAACTCGGTGGCACTGGATAGATCAAATCGGTGGGGCCGAATTTGACTTTTAGGTTTAGGACATATGTTGAAAAGAGAAAGTTGTTGAGGGTTTTCGAGCATATCACTAAGCATTTTGAGCAAGTAAGCCATTAAGCATCACCTCCTCCCCTTTTAATAGTATTGGCTTTCCTATTAACTCAATGTGATCTTGGATCACTTAAATGAAAAAGGTAGAGTCTTGAGCTTGTTGCCAATATGTGTCCTTAGCATTTTGAGGGGTCCACATCTCTAGCCCATGCCATGCCAATCATTGAACTTTCTGAAATGATCATCTTGAGAGAGCATTAGTTCAATGAGCTATATGTTGTTAAGAATTAGGGATTAGTCGCACTTTCACCAGTCTCAAGCAATGTCTTCAACCTAGCATTCTCATCAGCAATAGTAGTGGCATCCTCAGTAGAGGGGTTAGTTACCACATAAGCAATTGAAGATATTGCAACATCAGAAGTAGTAGAACATCCCGCAACAGATACAGCATTATCACGCTTAAGACATTTTAAACATGGTGGAACAAATTCTACCTGAGCGGAACTGATCTGTTGGGCGAGTAGTGAATCGTTCTCTTTCTGAAGATCTTCATGAGACACTCTCAGTTTCTCAAGTTCTTCATACTTAACGCGAAGACTTTTAATATCTTCAATTAAGGACTGAGTTTGATTCATTTCCGCATCCAATAGGTCATCGCTTTTGTCTAGCAACTTTTGAATATGTTCCATAGCAGTTTGTTGCTCAGTTGCAATTTTAGCAAGTGTCTTATAGCTAGGTTTGGATTCACATTCAGAGTCATCTTCACTAGAGGTTTGGAAATAGGCATCACGTGAGGTTACCTTGGCACCACGTGCCATGAAGCAGTAGGTTGGAGCAGAGTCGTCGTCATCATCAGCTTTGGCTTCAACGTCGTGACAATTGTCTTCAGTGTTGGAGATTGACTTGGCGATGAAAGCTGACGCCAGAGCCAGGCTTGCCACGCCTGAATCAGACTCCTCCTGGGACTCCACCTCCGCCTCCTTAGAAGCAGACTCCTCCTCTGAATACATCTCCTTGCCAATAAATGCACGAGCCTTGCTTGATGAGGTCTTCTTGTGAGATGAAGACTTTAACGAAGACTTAGAAGAAGATTTTGACGATTTCTTCTTTTTCTTGTCATCAGAATCATATTCCTTGATCTTCTTCTTCTTCTTTGATTCCATATCCCACTAAGGACACTCGGAGATGTAGTGGCCTGTCTTCTTGCATTTGTGGCAAGTTCTCTTCTTGTAGTCACGTGATGAAGCCTCATCGTTCTTTGAGCTAGATCTTGAAGGCTTGCTGAACCGATTCTTCTTGGAGAACTTTTGAAACTTCCTCACAAGCATTGCAAGCTCTTTGCCAAGCTCTTCAGGATCACCAGAACTACAGTCAGACTCTTCTTCAGATGAGGAAACAACCTTTGCCTTCAGGGCACGGGTTCAGCCATAGTTGGGACCATAGATATCACGCTTCTCACATAGCTGGAACTCATGTGTGTAGATCCTCTCAAGTATATCATACGGATCGAGATCTTTGAAGTCAGGGCGTTCTTGTATCATCAGGGCTAAGGTGTCAAATGAGTTGTCAAGTGATCTCAGAAGCTTCTTTCACGATCTCATGCTTGGTGATCTCAGTGGCGCCAAGAGCACAAAGCTCATTGGTGATATCACTCAGGCGATTGAACGTGAGCTGGACATTCTCATTGTCATTTCTCTTGAAGCGGTTGAAGAGATTGCGAAGAACATCAATCCTTGAGTCTCCCTGGGACGCCTTCGTTGACCTTGGACATCTAGTCCCAGACCATCGTTGCAGTTTCCAGTGCACTAACACGACCATACTGCCCTTTGGTCAGATGACCACAGATGATGTTCTTGGCGGTTGAGTCCAATTGCGCAAATCTCTTGACATCAGCAGCGGTGACACCTTCACCGACTTTGGGAACGCCGATCTTAACGACATACCAGAGATCAACATCAATGGTTGCAAGATGCATGCGCATCTTATTCTTCCAGTAGGGTTAATCAGTGCCATCGAAGACGGGGCACGCAGCGGAGACCTTGATTAGCCCTGCAGTCGACATAGCTAAAACTCTAGGTGGTTAAACCGAATCACACAGAACAAGGGAGTACCTTGCTCTGATACCAGTTGAAAGTGCTAGTTATCGACTAGAGGGGGGTGAATAGGCGATTTTTAATTGGTCATCAAAACACGGTGGCTTTGAAGACAAACAAGTAAACTAAACCTATATAGTAAGCAGCAGAATGAAAACTACACTGGGCAAGCATTAGTCAAGCATACAATATAGTGGAAGCATGAAGACTAACTGTAGCTAGGTAGACAAGATCAGGATGGAAGACAGTACGAAGCCAAACAGATATAAGTCTTCACACAGTGAAGTCAAATGAATCTGGCAGGCAAGCAATGACTTCATGAAGACAAACTAAAGAGTAATGAGAGTAGGGGATAGAACCAGTTGCTTGGTGAATACAAGGATTTGGTAGACCAGTTCCAGTTGCTGTGACAACTGTACGTCTGGTTAGGGAGGCTGAGATTGAACTTAGAAGACCGTGTCTTCACCTTATTCCCCTTGAGCTAAGAACACCCAGTCCTCGCCCAATCACTCTAGTAAGTCTTCAAGGTAGACTTCCAAACCTTCACAGACTTCGTTCACCGGCAATCCACAATGACTCTTGGATGCTCAGAACGCGACGCCTCACCGACTAGAGGATTCACGGTCCTCAAGTGTAACAAGTCTTCAGATCACGTGGGGAAAAAGACTTCAGTGATGCCTAACACTCTTTGGCTTTGGGTGTTTTGGGCTTAGTCCTCGCAAAGATCTCTCTGTCAAATGCTTCGAAGGTGGGTTGCTCTCAAACGAAAAAATTCGTGCACTAACTCTAAGCAGAAACCAATTTATGGTGTAGGGGGTAGGCTATTTATAGCCAAGTGGCAACCCGACCTGATATGTCCAAAATGACCCTAGGTCACTAAGGAACCGACATGTGTCCAACGGTCGGATTTCAAACACACGCAGCAGCTTGGCTTGGGCTACAAGCAAAGCTAACTCATCCAACTCTGGATAAGGTTTGATCTCACTGTCTTGGCTCGAAGACATAGGATTTGGTTGAGCATCACATCAGTCACTCTGACTTTGTTCACTTGGACCCCACTTAACAGTACGGTGGTTCCTATGACTCAATAAAGCAGAAAGGAATCTACGAAACAGCTATGTCTTCGCACTCCATAGTCTTCAAGTGAATATATTCACACGTCATAATCTTCATCGTGAATGTCTTCACAAACCACCATTGTCTTCAATGTCTTCACACATTTTTAGGGGTCATCTCTGGTAGGTAAAACGAATCAATGAGGGACTACTACCTGTGTTATCCTACAATTCTCACAAACACATTAGTCCCTCACCCACGTTTGTCATCAATACTCCAAAACCAACTAGGGGTGGCACTAGATGCACTTACAGTTTTCCCCCGATGAGCTACCTTTGGGGCTACCACCTTTACGAGGCATCGAACACCACATCGACCTCATACCCGGAGCCCCTCTTCCTAACAAGGGACCCTACTGCGTCAACCCCGAGGAAACCAAGGAGATCCAACGGCAAGTACAACAACTCATCGACAATGGCCATGTACGAGAGAGCTTGAGCCCATGTGTCGTACCTGTAATCCTTGTCCCCAAGAAAGATGGCACTTATCGCGTGTGTTTCGATTGTTGTCCCATCAATGCTATCACCGTTAGGTATCTTTACCCCATTCCATGCTTAGATGATATGCTAGATGAGCTTAGCGGAGCTGCAATCTTCTCTAAGATTGATCTTAAAAGTGGCTATTACCAAATCCGCATACAAGAAGGTGATGAATGGAAAACCGCATTTAAGACCAAATTTGGCTTATATGAATGGCTTGTCATGCCAATGAGTTTATCTGAAGCACCCGGTACCTTCATGCGAGTTATGCATTTTGTTCTTAGGCCATAAATTGGTGTATTTGTTGTAGTCTACTTTGATGATATTCTTGTCTTTAGCAAATCCCTCAAAGATCATGTCACCCATCTTAGAACCATGTTGCAAACCCTTAGGAAAGAGCGCCTTTATGCTAATATGGGCAAATGTCTTTTTGGTGTTGATAAGCTTGTTTTCTTGGGTTTTGTAGTATCTTTAAGGGTGTGCATGTAGATGAATCTAAGATCAATGCTATTAAAACTTGGCCCAACCAACAAATTGTCAACAAGTGTGAAGTTTTCTTGGTTTAGCCGGTTTCTACCGTAGATTTGTGAAGGATTTTAGCACCATTGATTTACCTTTACATGCTTTGAGTAAGAAGAATGCACCCTTTGTTTGGGGAGCATCTCAAGATACCGCATTCAATGAACTTAAGAATTTCCTTACGCATGCCCCTTCGCTTGCATTACCCAACTTTGATAAACCATTTGAGATACAATGTGATGCTAGTGGGTACGGCATAGGAGGTGTGTTAATGCAAGGGAAGCGCCCCATAGCTTACTTTAGTGAAAAACTCTCCGGAGCGCAACTCAATTACCCTATATATGACAAAGAGCTATATGCTTTAGTTTGAGTATCGCATGTTTGGGAGCACTATCTCCGATCATGAAACACTTAAGTATCTCAAGGGTCAAACTATATTAAACAAGCGTCATGCTAAGTGGAGTGAATTCATCGAGTCATTTCTTTATGTCATCAAATATAAAAAAGGTAAGGAAACTGTTCTGGCGGATGCGCTTTCTCGTTGATGCATGCTTGTTACTCAACTTGAATTGAATGTCATTGGTTTTGAGCACATAAAAGACTTGTGTGCGCATGATCCTACTTTTTCTATTCCTTATACCAAGTGTTTCACACATACATCTTTGGAACACTATTATATCAAAGATGATTATCTTATGAGAGCTAACAAACTTTGCATTCCCGAGTCTTCTCTTCGTTTGCTCCTTTTGCAAGAGGATCATGGAGGTGGGCTAATGGGACACTTTGTACGCGACAAGACATACGCCACGCTCTCCAAGAACTACTTTTGGCCCAAGATGTTCTGTGACGACTCACGCTTCACAAATCGATGCTCTACATGTCGTAAAGCTAAGTCAAAAGCTCAATCCCATGGTCTTTACATGCCCCTTCCAATTCCATATCACCCATCGGAAGATATTAGCATGGATTTTGTGCTTGGTTTGCCTAGAACTAGAAATGGCAAAGATTCTGTGTTTGTTGTTGTGGACTGATTCTCTAGAATGGCTCGTTTCATCCCATGCGACAAGATAGACGATGCTTCACATACTACAAATCTTTTCTGTAGGGAAATCTTGCGCCTACATGGAGTCCCGAAGACTATTGTTTTGGACCGTGATGTCAAGTTCTTGAGCTATTTTTGGAAGACTCTATGCGCCAAGCTTGGTATCAAGCTTTTGTTCTCCTCGGCATACCATCCACAAACCGACGGTCAAACGGAGGTGACGAACCGAACGCTCTCCACCCTACTTCCCGTGTTGATTAAGAAGAACATCAAGGAGTGGGAGGAGTGCCTACCTATCGCCTAGTAAGCCTACAACCGTGCAAGACATTCGACTAACGGCAAGTCCCCGTTCAAGATCGTCTACGGCTTCAACCCATTGTCCCCATTGGACATTCTTCCCCTACCACTACAAGAGCGCATCAACATGGACGCGAGTGCACGAGTGAGCTACCTCAAGAAGATGCATGAAGACACAAGGCACACCATTGAACGCCAAGTACAACGCCACGCGACCAAGCTCAACATCAACAAGCAACCCATGATATTCGACGTTGGAGAGCTCATGTGGCTACATCTTCACAAGGAACGCTTCCCCGACGAATGCAAGTCCAAGGTTCTACCTCGAGTCGACGGACCCTTCAAGGTGCTCGCATGCTACAACCACAATGCATACAAGATCGATCTCCCATGCGACAAGTGCAACGTGAGCGACATCTTCAACATCAAGGATCTCTCTCCCTACCATGGTGATGAGGTTTTCAATCCGAGGTTGGATCTTTCTCGGGGGGGATGATGCGGAGCATCCAAGGTCATCCCCATGGACACTACTTCGACTACCCCAGCTCCAAGTGGACCCATGACAAGAGCTCGAGCACGTGCTATTCAATTCAAGGTGACATCTCTCCTACTTGAACTTCCCTTACATTCGAGTGAGACATGGCTGCTACCTAAGTCAGAAACACTGTGTGTGATTAGGTACAACGCACAAGCCACGGAACCAAGAGCTGAAGAAGAAAGAACCAGCATCAACTCTGTGTCCAACCTGGAGCTTCCGGCCAAAGCCCGGAACTTACGGCCCCCGGAACTTCCGGCCTCCATCAATCCAGACAAGCCCCGCGCGACAACTCTGTGGTTAGCCCGGAACCTGGCCCAGACCTTTCGGCCCCCGGAACTTCTGCCTTGCCCGGACCTTCCGGACCCCGAAAGCCAGCCCAGCTCCCATCGTGCAAACTCTGGTTAGGCCGGACCCTCCCCAGAACCTGATCCGGAACTTCCGGCCCTGCCTGCGCGCAGTGACTTGGGCCGAGACCCCTGTACCCTTTCTCCCCCTAGACTATATATACTCTTCTCCTACCTATGTTTTAGGGTTAGCATTTGTTTAGCTCATTTGAGATAGATCTTTGCTCATCCATCCAGATCCACTCCATCGAGAGAGATCGTTCCCTCTTCGGAGAAGATCCACCTTGGATTCAAGACCCCATCACAGGAAGACCCCTCAAGACCTCCTCATGGAGAAGAACTTGCTACTTGTATCGTCCCTTGTTGATCTTGGGTCGTGTATCTCTTTGTGTCTCGAGGATCTAGTACATGTGTAATCGAATGTCGTTGGTTTGAGTGATTTCTCCCATGTTTCTCTCGTGTTTCCCCTCGTTTTTCCCTCGTGTTCCTCGTGTTCGTCGCGGGGTCCGCTCATCGTGAAAGATCGGGCATCTAGGGTTCTACCCTACATCACTTAATACCGTAGAGCATGCTGGATAGTGGTCTATGGGTGGAGTAATAGTAGTAGATGCAGACAGGAGTCGGTCTACTTGTCTCAGACGTGATGCCTATATACACGATCATTGCCTTGAATATGGTCATAACTATGTGCTTTTCTATCAATTGCTTGTCATACTTTATGTGCTCAAGAGAGAAGTCTCTAGTGAAAACTATGGATCCCAGTCTGCTTTTATCATATATAAAATTCAAAAATACCTTGCTGTAATTTATTTACCGTTATTTTTTTGTGTGTTTTTATCTATCTATCTATCACTATCAAATTTGATCCTTGCAAATAACCGCCAAGGGATTGACAAACCCCTTGATCACGTTGGTGCAAGTATTTGCTCTTTTTTTTGTGTAGGTACTGCTAACGAGGTTTCGTGCGGTTCTCCTACTGGATTGATAACATTGGTTCTTAACTAAGAAAAATACTTATCTCTACTATACTGCATCATCCTCTCCTCTTCGGGGAAATCGCAACGCAGCTCACAAATAGCAAGGGATTTTACGAGAGAACCCGACCACAACAACACTCCAGATCCATGCGCCTCCGAGAGCTGTTGGCTCTAGATACCAATTGTCGGGAAGTGACAATGGATTGCCAAACAAAAACACTCAATTTTACAGGTTCAGACAGGGATCGCAGTCGATTGTTACAGTTTACATTACGAAAGGGGAAACAATGTAGTGTAGCACGCCACTCGCATCGGGGTTACAACCCAAATACATCAAGATGCCTAAGAAGAAAGAAGGGAAAAGGGGGCTTTATAGCCATAACACATAGGGAGAATGTGAAAAGCTAAACTGAAGATCTTTTTTAAGAAAATGACGTTGAAACCCCGGCCTTTCCATCCAAGGATGCAGACAACTATTTTTACTATATTATTCAACAAAGCATGGAACCAAATATAATGATTAACTCAAAGTCACCTTACTGCCGACCTCTATTGCTACACCTACAAACTTGATGATGTGTACTGGCGTCACACAAGTGCGCACCATCTACTTTGATGGGCTCACCAACCCGCCTAGCGATGTGCCGAGAGCACCAAGCGGTCTACCCTCAACGCGCACTGCATGCGCACACTTTAGAATCCACTATCATCATCTTGCGCGGTCCCAATGGTTAAACTACAGATAGAAGAAAGTAGACGTTGCCGGAAAAGGAACAACGATGTGGGGGAGCTGGATGTTCATCCGATCATAGACCAACGGTTCACAACTAAGGATGGCCGAAGAACCGGTAGTATTTTTTATTTATTTATTTTTGCAGAAGAGCCGCACGATGAAAAATGAACACCGCGCACGTCATTAAGATCGCGGGAGCAGTAAAACTGTAGGTGTTCTTCGGAAGATTCAGACTAGAAGCTGACATGCATGCGTTATGCGTTATGATTTAGAGCTACTCACTCTTTGATCACCTTAAACACGCTTTCACATTTCCTCAGGAAAGAGAACTTTCTTGGAGGAAATGATTACATGTAGTACGTTCAAACGATGATGTACTTGCTGGTGTACGACACATTTAACTGATTCCACGTTGTTTTCTCGATCATCACTGCAGTACCCTGGATCTAGATGTGTATTATTAGTGTATACAGGAGCATACAAAGACGCCCGCACACGCAGTCGATGTAGTACCTGTTCTTTCTTTCCTTGTCACGGTTTCCTCGACCACACGTCGAATCGATCGATCCGTCGACAGAGATGCGTCGGATGCATGCATGCCAATTGTTGAGTATATGATCATTAGGAAGTATAGAGTAGACTAGGATTTGGTCCCGTCTTGTCTTGTCTTTCAAGTTGATCATTATACTTTTATATATATGCCCATGAGGCTGAAGCAATACAACGAATATTTCACCAATTCTCTCTCTTCTTTCTAACATCGCATCAGCCTAATCGATCTTAAACCCTAGCCGCCGCCGCTTCCGCACCCACGCCCCCCCCCCCCCCCCCCCCCCCCCGGGTCGGTCGGCCTCCATGACCGCCGCGGGGGCCGCGCCGCCCGTACCTATGGTTCGTCCACCGATCGTGTTGACCGGCTGTCCTAGAGAGTCTTTTTCCCGAGCCCTTGCTCGGGTTTTTATCTCTCGTCGGTCGCTTTGACCGGCGTTACTTTTTGGTTTTACCGATCTAAGATCGGTTTGCGTTGCCCGCAGCCGCCGTCGACCCCCGTGCGCCTCCACTCCTACACCGTCGCGACCAGCCGGCTCCTTCACCGACGTGGCGTCCTCGTGCGACAGGCGGCCCCTCACGACCGTTATCTGCACGCCGGCCCGCCCGTCGATCTACGCCGATCGTCTCCGCCCTCTCCAACCGGGACACCTGCACCGCCTCCACCCGGCGGTCTTGCGCCATGCGGCGGCCAATCATAGCTGCCGCTCACGTGTCGGCCCGCCAATCGGTCCACGCCACCCGTCTTTGCCACGTCTGCATGGCGGCCCTGTGGGTTGCCTCGCCGGCCTCGTCCCCGGCTGCGTCGGGCCGGCTGCGTCAGGCCGTCGGCTGCCTCGAACTCGGGCGCCGCTGGTCCGTTGGTCGCTCGGGCCTCGCTGCCCAGGCGCCGGGGATGCTTTAGTAGCCCGGGTGCCGGTGCTCACGCACTCCTCCGCACGTCGTCCCACGCCTGTTCATTGTCGTCGGCTTTATCTCGGACTCCGCCGCCATCCCGTCTCCACCGAGCGGCGTCCCCGACCGCACGCGCGATCGGATAGATCACCCGCCCGCCGCCGCGATCCGCCTCATCTACACCGTGCGACCGACCTAGCCCATCGGTCGCGCGCGCCTCCGCAGACCCCGTGAAGATTGTCCCAAGTTCAGCGCGCCCATCTATCGATCGAGCAACGGGCTGCCGCTGCGTTGCCCCGTCGGGCCGCAGCGTCGCCGCACCGTGGTTCTTCTCCTGGCTGCATCGACCCGCGTCACCGCTGCGTCGCCCCTTCAGGCCGTAGTGCCGCGGCCCGCAGTCCACCGCCGCCCCGGGGCCGTCCGCTCTAGGTCATCCCTGTGGTTGCACCGATCCTCGCGCTGCCGCTGCGTCGCCCCGTTGGGCCGTCGCGAGCGTGGCACGCGGTCCACGCCTCTGTCCCGAGACCGTTCCCGCGGTTGCACCGACCCGGGTTTCGCCGCTGCGCCGCCCCTCGGGTCGTAGCACCGCGGCCCGCTGTCCCCGCCGCTGCCCCGATCTGCCCGCCGCCATTGCGTCGCCCCTTCGGCCTTAGCGCCGCGGCCCGCGATCGACTTCCCGTGGTATGTGTCGCGCCGCCTCCCTTGGCGCTGGTACACCACCTTCCACACCGGTCTTTGTCATGATGTCGGGTTATTCGCCTCCCTCGAGCATCGCCGCCGCGCTCCTAACCTAGCGCCGCCGCTCTTCTTCGGTCGTCGTCGTCGCTACCCCCTTAGCCGCCACGGTCGCCCGTCCACCCCGTTCGTCTTCGTCAAGCACCAGCCCGTCGCTAGCATCGTCGTTATCTACCCCGACCACTTCGTCTACTCCGACAACCACGGGCGACATTGGCCCCGCCCTGATTGGCGCCGCAACTGTCGCTGAGTCCTACTTTGTTGGCCTCTCTGACTTCTTCGACATGGCGTACAGCTCATGCAGGTCCTAGTCTACGCATGCCCGATGGTGGCACACCGGTGTGTGCCTTCGTCCACGACGTGTCCCTGGACCTGGCAAGCCTGGTGCGGCGCTTCGTCAACTTCATCTTCGCCCGTCTACGCATGCTCGGTGCTGCCAACACCGATGCGTGCCTTCGTCCATGATGTGTTCCCGGTCTTGGCAACCCCAGCGCGACGCGTCTTCAACAACGTCTTCTCTCCGGTGCACCACTACTTCGACACTACTGCGCCTATGACTAACTCGGCACTTCCTTGCACCCGCGGCTCCACGGCGACTTCCTCGACCCCGGCTATCCCAACTCGACATCGACCACGGCATTCTTCGCGCGACTACCTCGACCACGGCTTCACCACCCTACGCTCTCGGTTATCTTGACAACCGGCATAAAGGGCTATCGCCTTGCTTGAGCAACCTCGTCGGTTCCCACTCCAGCCACAACTACCACGATGCATCGACCTTTACGACCGGGGGGGGGGGGGGGGGGGTCCGTCGGTGTGCCTTCGGATTCTTCTCCAGTTTCACTGTCTGCGTTGCTACCGTTGTGACTGCGGGGGATGTTGAGTATATGATCATTAGGAAGTATAGGATAGACTAGGATTTGGTCCTACCTTGTCTTGTACTCCAAGTTAATTATTGTACTCCTGTATATATGTCCATGAGGCTCAAACAATACATCGAATATTCCATCAATTCTCTCTCTCCCTTCTAACACCAATGACTCCAAACGGCCATTTCGCTCGTGCGGTGGGTGCGTGCAATGCGCATCGCAAACGTACGATACGATCGTATATAGGTGAGGTGGAGTTACCGTCTCTCAACCTCTCCGACAGCGACGCGGACGCGACGGACGACGGCTACACGAGTACGAAATAAACACGTACACGTATGCAGTACGTACGTACACTGTCGTCACCAGGGGCGCGCGTCGCCTGAAAAAACTGCTCGATTATGTGTAGGTGTGCCATGCAAAAAATAATAATTTATGTGTAGGTGTGTGCGCGACCCGATCATCTAGATGCATGTATGGTCCTGATCGACCGTCCATCCTTGGCTTCGCTTTCCCGGTGGGCTGTGGGATGGCCCTTTGTTTTGGCCGTTGGATGGATCGGGGACCCCGGGTGGTCCACACGTGCGCTTGTTACGCGCACGCATGATTGCAACGTGACCGCGCACGTATTTTGGAACGAAGGGAGTACGTACTACCAACCAACCAATCTTCCTGCAGGTGCAGGATACGCTAGCTCTCTTTTGACAGCAAGGATACTCACGTGCATGCACCGTAAATGTAAAGTGGACGGAGTTTCCGTTAGGTTGTGTGGGTTATTTTCGTAACTACAACAGACAGTGGATTTTGTGGAGTTGACAACTCGAGCTTGAGCAGTAATAACAAGATACTACTAGAAGGAAAGTGTTTCCATCTTGTTGACGTTGTTGATTGTTGTTGTTGTTGTTGTTGTTGTTTTGAACTACTCAGTGGTAGTTGCATGGGGACCAAAGCAGATGCAGCCATCCTAAATTAGGGGAAGCAAGGCAGGGGAAGAGCCGGAGAGGACTGAGGACCACCACCTAGCTATAGCCATAGCCATAGCGGGGGGCTCCGGCCTCCGGGATGGGGGAGCAAAGGAACAAGTATCCGTCCCCATCCATCAAATGGCAAAAGATCGACGGACGACCTCTCCCTCCCTTTTCACAAGAGAAAAGAAAGTCTCGTAAGAACGAGGCTATACTAGGCTGGTCCCGTCCCGTCCCCGGTCCTGGCTATAGCTTGTGTGGTGCGGTGGCATGCAGCAGCGGCGGCAATGGGCAATGGCATAGTGCTCTGCAGTACTAGCAGTAGTACCCTGACTAGGACTGTAGCGGCGTCTCGATCGATCGCCAGAGCACTGGCTGGGCTGGCGGGGGCTGCCTCCTTTGTCTGGTTGCCCATCCTCTTCTTCCCGTGTCGTGCCCCCTGATGCGAAATCAGATGGCGCGGCAGGGGAGCGGAGCTGCAGCTGCAGCTGCAGAGGTGGTGGGTGGTGGTGGCCTCGCGCTGCTGCCTTTGGATGGACGCGTCTCGTCTCCTTTTAATGCCGCACGCGCCGCGCCGTGCTGCCACCACGAGGGCGCAAGGGCCACCGTCGCAGGCCAGGACCGCCGGGCGGGAAAAGTCGCCGCGCGGCCGGCCGGGGCCGGCTGATCCGGCCAAAGGGCCGCGGCCTTTTCTCCTTCTGTTCTTCGATGATCGCCACTGGTTTTTTGTTATACATACTTTGTGTTGTGCGGCAAAAAGCAAAGCTGGGGTCAGTGTGACCGTGTACTGTAAGACGAAAAAAGGCATGTCAAAGCAAAACAGAATGAACTAACTAGCACACAGGAAAAATTCAATTGAATTAGTTATTTTATATACTAGTGTTTCTCTTTGCTTATATTGTATATGTACTTGGGTCCGCCAGAAAAATCACCTAAATCTTCACAAGAATCTGCTTATCCCAACCAATCAAATCTTGTGGTTTAGCAATGTCAAACCGAACCTGAGCTAACAACTAGTGCCAAATTATCGCGTAACGAACTGGGCCATGGAACTAATAAAAGAGCAAAAGCACGGCGGACAGCAGCAACGTAGATGTAGAGTTTTCCACAGCAGGTCATTCATAATGGATGGATGGGGCAACGGATTGATGGTCACAATTTCCAATCACCCGCCTAGCCGAAAGATATGTTTTGTTCGTCAAAGGGACAAAGAAAAGCTGGGAACCACAAAAGGCAGCTGCACGCCCGAAGCGATCCATAGGTCGCATGCATGCGCTTGCTGCCACACCACGTCTGCTTGCCTACCATGAGCATCACCACCTAAAGAGTAAACTCTGATGGCACCTGGTGCCCAAGCAATGGCCTCCATGATTGAAGGGAGGGTGCGCTGCAGCTGCTGCTGCATGCAGAGCCGTTCATCCACCCACTGGCCCGATTGCTTCACTCATCAGTGTTGGATCAACTCACAACCTTTTTCCCAAACAAAGTACATGGAAAATGGGTCCCTGACACTCCACACACATGGTACATAGATATGACAGACACGCCATGCTACAGGCCTTAAGGTTCAACAGCAACAAGCGGGAACATAACGTCTGTGACCGCTAACAAGCAATACAACACACCTCGAAGGGTTTTACTCGAACCAATGGAAGTAGCTAGATGGAGATGCGGCAACCGCAGAGGATGTAACCAATTTCTCAGTCGCTGCGGGCGGGAGAAGCGTCGGGGGACCTGGAGCGGGATCCGGGGGGCGATCCTGAGGATGGCCTGGCCACCCTCGGGCGTGAAGGGGATCCATCACTGTCGGCCGGTGGCGACCTCCTGTAGACATGAACCATTGATTAATATACTGGGAATTTTATGACAAGTATATGCATCTAACAGAAGCACTGTCGAAATACATATATTGTGGTATGCAGCAACGATGAGTCTGGATTAACGAGAAGGAATGCACTAAGAACTGCACCCATTCGTTTCTTGATTTTCTTCACTAGAACGACAGACTTAGCTTCCAGTACACATAACGAGCATGTTAACAAAACAAATTGGTTTGTAAAAACAACAGCGCTAGAAAGAGACAGCTTAAAACTTTCAATGCCAGGCTGATAATTGTTATTTTCAATCTGATTCCTCAAATAAGATTTACTACCTCCGTCCGGGTTTATTAGGCCCCCTCTCATTTTGGACTAAAGTTTGACCAACAAATTTAACTAATAAATGTAAACTATGTCATAAAAATTATACCTTAGGAAAGCTCTTTCAAATACAAATCCAACAATGTACTTTCTGTAGCATATATTCTATATTTTATTAGTCACATGAATGGTCAAAGTTTGGCTCAAAATACTGGGGTCCTAATAAACCTGGACGGAGGTAGTACAATGGCAAGCTAATACTTTCGATGGATGAACAAGGTTACAGGTATAAACAGCAAGAATTTGATGCTGGTGCTTGCTCTATGCAATTCTCTAATGCAAATGCAATGAAGGCAGATATGTGTAGTTATCAAACACAACTTACTTCTCATACCCGTTATCAGCATCACGTTGGTCACCATCTCTACCAGGGGGAGAGTAGGATCTCCTTTTGTCCTCTTCATGTTCTTTTGGATGACGCACAGGAGATTTAGTGCGATGAGACTCCCTTCCCCGTGGGGAAGCAGAGTAGTCATCTCGCCGTCTTGGAGCAGGAGAGTATGACCTTTTTTTGCCCAAACACAACATTGAACAACAAAATTCAAGAATCAAAGATCAAAACTTAACGAATGTTGGATGCCAAGCAGAACTGCTGAAAAATCATTATTGCCCTACCTTGACCGAGCACGGCCACCGCCACGGGGGCGGGGAGAGGCGGAGCGTGAACGGGAACGAGACCTCCCTGTACCAAATATGAGAAGCTATTAGTAAATTGATACTGTGCCAAGCAAAATTTGCAATGATTTTGAAATACTACAGCATAAGAAGTTCACAACAATTACAGGTTTCACACCATCAAAAATCTGAAATATAAACAACTTGTACGTGATGGGTCTTATACGATCTTCACTTCAGACATTAACAGGACAGGAGCCTATATGTAAACAAGTTGTATGTGATGGGTCTTATACGATCTTCACTTCAGACATTAACAGCACAGGAGCCTATATGTAAACAACTTCTATATGATGGGTCTTATACGATCTTCACTTCTCAGACATTAACAGCACAGGAGCAGCGGTCAATCCAAAATTTCACTAGTGGATGGGTGTTCACATATGTTAATTATCATATAGGGACTCCGCTGAATCAGATTAAGCCTATATGCAACTGATGTCTCTTCAGAAGGCACTCAATATTGGTATTCCACAACTGTGCTAGTTTACAACAATTGAAATGTGCAAATAGATAAGGAATCCCATCCTATGTTCATTGGTTACACACAAAGAAAGGAAAGTAAGAGAATCAATTAGTTTCCAATATCAGCTACAACAGGAAAACTAGTGCATTTTTGCTGCCAGAGAGGAATTAGCCATAGTGAGGCATTTGGATAAAAATAGGTATTTGGTGTTTATGGTTCTATCTACTAACAAGATCCAAACCGAGATAAACTTAAACCAGAACGACCAGCAACTCTCAACACTTGTCCATTCAAAAGCATGTACAAGATTCCAGATTCCATAATTCTATATAAAGCAAATTTGAGAGCCATTACCATAATGAGAGGAACGGCGCCCTTCATGACCTCCAGAATACCCCCTGCAACAGTCATTTCAACTGAGCACCAGAGAAGACGAAGCAAATCTTCACACAAAAATGGGAATATATACCTGACTCTGGTTCTAGTGCGCATATCCTCTGGCCTTTTCCGTGACTCAGCAGCAAGCACAACAGTTATCTCCCGGCCAAAAAAAACCTGGCGATTCATGTGGTATTGGGCCTCAGAGGCGTCATAAGGGTCAACAAACTCCACAAACGCAAACCCTCGTGGCTCCCTGTACATGTCGACTTCATTACACAAAGTAGGGCAAAGAAAAAGGATGGAACATCAAATTAATAAGAATGTTGAGTGTATGAAGTACTCATATATAGTGTGTGCATGTTATGTTACCATGGCAGTCAAAAAATTATGTGTGCACTCTTGGCGAAGCACAGTCAACAACTTACTAACATTTCCGTCAAAAGGGAAGCAAGTGCTGCAAAAAGCAGCAACATGTCCAGGCTCTAGTATCCGGGTTTCTTGTGTAACAACTACATACGGCGGTTCTCATAAAGAGCATCTTCATAGAAGCATTTGCTTCACTTCCCCAATGTGAAAAGTCATGATAGTACTTGAAATCGACTTCGCCCCATTTTATCTTCTCATGGACCACACACAGTACAAGTCTTTTATCTTCTCTCCGTGAAATTAATTTTCTCAATCAATCAAATCTTTGTCTTCGTAGAAGAATGTCTTGATTCGGACAAGACTCTATCTTGCCAGGCAAATGAATTGCAGGAATATTAAAAAAGCATTCTTCAAGAAATCAAGGGCTTGTATTTACTTCAAACCAATACAACCCTGGGAATCATTTCAGAAAAATAATCATACATGGCAACGATGAAGAGAAAGTACAGTGAATATTTCCAAATTATTGCATCAAGTATTCTAGTGACAGGAATAAACCAGTGATGTACATCAGCAGACTAAAAATGATTAGACCATTTTCATGGAGCTTAAATGCTCAAAGGCGGTTGCAGAGGTCAACACCGCTCGTAAGCTGGAAAATGTTCGCAGGTTACCTTAATGAAACAAATGTTATGCATATGTGTCATTAATAACTTCAGAAAAGTTTCAAAGTTTATGCTGTAACAGTGCAGGCATGGGTTAAAACTTGGCACACTTCCGACAGTTAATAGCAAAACAGCCAAAATAGTTTGGCAACTGCTTACAAATTTTACTTACTAAAACTTACCCGCTATAATAATCCTTCGGAAGGTAAACATCCCTGACAGGACCAAACCTTTCAAAAGGAACACGGAGATCCTCCGCTCTGCCAGAGTTGAGAGAACCATGTTAAACAAATCAAAAAATTGTAAAATGAAGAAATGTTTGTTAGGTGAAGAAAAAAACAGACAAATGGCATCCATGTAAAAACCTATGCACCTGGCGCTTAATGGGATGTTGCGAACCAAGAGACTTCCAGAACCCTGCTCCTTCCGTCCTCCATATCCACCCCTCCTAGGGGGACTTCTTCCTCTGCCACCATATCCCCTCCTTGGGGGGCTGCGGTGCGGGGGGCTGCCACCATATCCCCTCCTTGGGGGACTACGATGAGCGGGGCTGCCGCCATATCCCCTCCTCGGGGGACTACGGTGTGGGGGGCTGTACCTCCTCATAGTGTTGTCTGTAATCAATAATTCAATATTACAGATAAGTAAAGGAAATGTCCAGGACATGGAGATGGATGGAACCAAATAAGAAAAACTAGCGGATTTATCAGCAAGTATGGTATATCAAAACAATAATGTTTACTGGCACCAGAAATTTTGGATAAGAAAACCTGTAAAATCTGCTATTTTGGATTTCCTCAACCTTACCACCCACACAAGAAAAAGTCCAATGAACATATCACTGGGTAAATGCAAGCACAACGAAAGCAGCCCTCTAGCACAACCATGTACTGCATGACAACGCATGTAATAAAATAATTCCACAGTCAAAATTTGCATAATCCAACACTGAATCCGCGTTGAAAGATTCTGCAGAGTTCATCAGGCAAGTCTGAAAGCTACAAACATCCCACCAAAATTTCACAATATATACGGCATCAAAATGCTACTCAACAAACATAGGATGATGCAATTTGTCAGCATACGCATATCACCATTCTCCTCGGCACAATATATCTCAAGATAAAACTACGCCATTAGACTACACGATTCACGGGTTGACATAAAGCATGTGTGTCTACAATCAAAAGGGAGGCATGCCAAAGACAGAAATTTTGACGCCAGAAGCACCAAGGCGCCGTAGCACACCAGATTTCGACGGCCATCTCAGGTCAGAGGAAGCTCAAGGTTTGCACGGTGGCGTGGCTGGAGAGAAGCATTTAAGCGCTGGGCAAACGTTTCCGAAGCCCGCGCGGATCTACACGCACGCCGACGACTTCTAGGGTTTGCGGAGGAAAGACCGCGCAAGCGGCCGAGCAAACATGCACATACGAATATTGCTCGCGAGGATGCTGAGACGGGGAGGGGGCGTAGGGAGGGAGGGAGGGAGTTACTGCGCGTGTCCGGTGAGCGCCCGGGAAGGCTCCGCCGCCGCGGGGGTGCGAAGGGGAATGGGGGAAAACGAAATGAGGGCAGAGAGGTCGATGCCGGTGGGGAAGGCGCGATAGAGATAGACTGGCCGCGTTATATGGGCCTTTGAGGATTTGGGCCTGTGGTCGTTCGCTCCACTTGTTTACTGTACCACTGGCTACCAATTTAGAGATTGTCAAGCTCGCGATTCTCAACAAAAAAAAGGAGCTCTTCACAGCGCAATTTGGATGCCTTGGTGACTGGAATAAGGCCATGCTTGAGGGGCCTTGGTTGTTTAGAGATCAGGCGGTGATCATGAAGGAATATGACGGATTTAGAAACCCTGATTCGTTTAAACTCGACAGGCTGGCTGTTTGGGCTCAGATCCACCGGCTCCCAAACAATTTCTTGATCGAACCAGCAGTGAAAGGGCTGGCCTCGAGGATCGGCGTAGTGGAGGAAGTACAATTGAAGCTGCCTGCAGGTTACTTTGGGGAATTTGTCAGGGTGAAGATAAAGATAGATATCAATGCCAAGATCAAGCGTTTCGTAACAGGAAAAAAGGGAGATGAGAGGATCAAATATCAAGTCAAGTATGAAAAGCTGCCTATCTTCTGCTACAACTGTGGGGAATTTGGTCATTGGCATGAGGAGTGCGGAGATGGTGTGCATGATGAGGCATCTTTCGAGTGGGGTGACTTTCTCTTTGCTGATAATGTTCGCTTCAGGCCCTCTGGTCGGGGGAACCCTGCTCCGCAGCGCGGCAGAGGCGGCCCGGGGATGGGCGGTCGAGGGAGAGGACGTGAACAGTATAACCCAGAGAGAAGCTGGCGTTTTAACGCTCAACAACAGCAGAACAGGGGGACGGCAGAGGACACAGAGAAGGAGAAAGTTGGGACTACGGAAGGAGCGAACCAGGGGTTGATGAGTACGGGGAAGGAGCAGTTTCAGAACTCAAATAAACGCATCTCTGTGGAGAACATGGCTAGTACATCGACGAGCAACAATGTGGAAGGGTCCCAGGATGACACTTTAGCGCTGATTCCTGTACAGCCTAAAGTTCCCCCTCTCCCACCAGTTTATGTGTCACCAAGGAAGGAGAGGAAAAGGCCAAAGAAAGGGATGGATGAGTCAGGAGCGAGGGTGGAGACAGGCGAAGCCACCAATACCAATGAAGCACAATCGGCGGGCTCCTTCGAGGAGCACCGCCGGGAGCAATGAGTATCCTGAGTTGGAACTGTCGTGGCGCGGGCAACGCTGCGACAGTCCGAGAACTTCGCGATTTCGTGAGGGATTTTGCCCCTACCCTGTTATGCATTGTTGAGACTCAGATTGAGAGATCTAGGGTAGAAAACTTAGCTGGTTCGATTGGTTATGATAATGGCTATGCTGTAAGTAGTCAAGGTAGAAGTGGTGGACTAGGTATTTTCTGGAACAATCCAATAAAGATTGAGATTCTTGGTTATTCTGTGTACCATATTGATTGCTCTGTGGAAGAACCAGGAAGCGACCCATGGAGAATGACATTGTTCTATGGTAAAGCTCAAACATCCCTAAGGTTCCAAACGTGGGACATATTAAAAGGGATCAGCTCTTTAAGTGATCTACCCTGGGTGTGTTTAGGCGATTTTAACGAGGTGCTTCGTCCGGACGAACATGAAGGAGTTGGGGAGCGAAGCAATGCACAAATACAAGGCTTCCGTGAGGCGGTTGATGTTTGCATGTTAATGGATGTTGGCTATCAGGGGCACTTCTGGACTTATGAGAAGAAAGTGGTGGGAGGAAGTTATACCCGGGTGCGGCTGGATCGCGCCTTAGCCTCAGCGGAGTGGAATGAAAGGTTTACAGATGCTCATGTACGGCACCTCACAGCAGGAACTTCAGACCATTGCCCTATTCTGTTGAACTTGCATGCGACGGGACAACGAAGGAGGAAGAGAGAGTTCAAGTATGAATTAATGTGGGAGACACATGAGACATGGGAAAATACGATTACGTCGTGCTGGACTATGGGAGACCCAACGGAGTACATGGAGGAGCTGCGAGCAAAATTAAGTCGAATTTCGAGTGAGCTAGGCTCATGGAACAAGAACACTTTTGGTTCTGTGAGGAAGGAGATAAAAAACTTAAAGGCCGAATTAGAACGTCTTCGCAGTGATCCAGGGAGAACGGCTCCGTCTCACATTGAACTGAAAATCAATGAGAAACTTGTGGAGATGTATCACAGGGAGGAGCTGATGTGGAGAAACGCTCCCGGCTGGAGTGGTTGTCGGCTGGGGACAGAAACACACGATTTTTTCACCTTCGGGCTAGCCAGCGCCGAAAGAGAAATATGATTAAAGCGCTTGCCAATTCTTTGGGAGTTCTAACGGAGGATCAAGGTGAGTTGAAGGCACTAGTTAATGAATTCTATCAGAATTTATACACTTCGGAAGGTGTTGCAGGTGTAGAGGAGGTACTAGCAAATGTGCCTGTCAAAGTTACTGACCAAATGAATTCTATGCTTCTTGAGCCCTACACCAAAGAAGAAGTTAAAAAGGCGTTATTCCAAATGGGCCCGACTAAGGCACCGGGTCCGGACGGTTTTCCTGCTCACTTTTATCAGCGACACTGGGATATATGTGGAGATGAAGTAACAAAAGCGGTCCTGAGAATTGTTAGAGGTGAGGAGGATGCTCAGTGTGTAAATGATATAGTCCTGGTGCTTATTCCAAAGGTCATTAATCCAACTCAACTCTCTCAGTTCCACCCTATAAGCTTATGTAATGTTATCTATAAAATTGCATCCAAGGTTGTTGCTAATAGGCTGAAGATGATCCTACCGGACATTATATTTGAGGAGCAGTCAGCTTTCGTCCCAGGTAGATTAATCACAGATAACATATTATGTGCATATGAGTGCCTGCATTTTATGAAGAGGAACAGAGCAAAGAGGAATAACTTTTGTGCGTTGAAGTTGGATATGATGAAAGCCTATGATAGGCTAGAGTGGCCTTATCTTCGAGCTATAATGGAAAAATTGGGCTTTGCACATTCTTGGGTCCAAACAGTTATGGGTATGGTGCAATCTGTATCGTTTTCGGTATTATTCAATGGTGAGAAGCTGGAGCAATTTACACCGACTAGAGGTATCCGACAGGGAGATCCAATCTCTCCTTATCTTTTCTTAATTGCAGCAGAGGGCCTCTCATGCCTCTTGAAAACTAGTTCTCAGTCGTCGGTTCTGGAAGGAATCAAGGTGGCCTCAACGGCTCCGTCTGTTAACCACCTCCTTTTTGCTGACGATAGCCTGCTGCTTTTTAAGTCAAGTGTTGAGGGGGCCATGATGGTTTCAAACCTATTGGACAAATATTGCAGTGCTTCGGGTCAGAAAATCAACAATGCTAAATCTTCTATTTTCTTTAGTAGAGGGTGCCCTCAAGAAGTCAAAGACAGTATCAAACAATGTCTTAATGTGCACAATGAATCTTTGTCTGATAAATATTTGGGTATGCCCACAGATGTTGGACAGTCCAAGATGGGTACGTTTAAGTACTTGAGAGCCAGGGTTTGGGAGAAAGTCAGAGGATGGATGGAGAAGCTTCTGTCAGCAGCTGGGAAAGAAGTTCTCATCAAGTCAGTTGCTCAAGCTATACCAGTATATTCAATGGCTTGCTTTAGATTGCCACGGGGTTTGTGTGAGAATATTACCTCCATAATTAGACAATTTTGGTGGGGCAGTAAACAGGGCCGAAGGAAACCAGCTTGGGTCTTTTGGGATGTTATGACAAAGCCGAAGTACCTTGGTGGAATGGGGTTTAGAGACATTGAGATTTTCAACCTATCTCTGCTGGCCCGTCAAGCATGGAGGCTCCTAGAGTCACCACAATCGCTGAGTGCAAGGATTCTAAAAGCAGTGTACTTTCCAAATGATGATTTTCTGGAGGCAGACTTGGGTACCCAACCCTCGCAAATATGGCGAGCTATCCTCGATGGCAGGGACATACTGAAACAGGGCATAATTAGGAGGATTGGGAATGGCCAAGGGACGAATATATGGGAGACAAACTGGCTCCCCAGGATAGGCCCTCTGCGACCGATCGTTTCCCTTTCAGCGAACCCACCCACGCTAGTAGCTGAACTAATTGATCACACATCAGCAACGTGGCGCGAGGAGGTGATTCGGGCTACTTTCTTACCCATCGACGCGGAGTTAATCATGAGCCTGCCGCTCTGCACAAGGGCGGTGGATGATTTCTGGGCTTGGTCAGGTGAGCGGAACGGCATTTTCTCGGTCAGATCGGCCTATAGAATGATCCTAAACAAGAAAGAGCACCGAGAGAATTGGCTTTATGAGCATGCAGGAGCGTCGGATTTATCAGAAAGTTCTAAGGCATGGACGTCGCTCTGGCATACTAGGGTTCCATCAAAAGTTAAAGTCTTTTTGTGGCGGCTAGCAAAGCATTCGATGCCGACAGCGGATCTTCTCCAACACCGCAATATGTCCACCACTCATTTATGCGCCCTGTGTGGGTGCGAGGATTCATGGAGGCATGCCCTGCTGAATTGCACTATGTCAAGATGCATATGGACCTTAGCTGATGTTTCTTTGACGGAAGCAATGAGCCAGAACGAGGATCCTAATGCAAAAAACTGGATATTTGCAATGAATGATATACTATCCCAGAAGGATTTCGTGTTGCTGGTAGTAACGTTATGGGATGTTTGGAAAACAAGACGGAAGGCAATTTATGAAGGAGTTTTTCAGAGTCCACAAGCAACATACCAGTTCATCCAGTCCTACTTAGCGGACCTGAGATCGATTGAGAAACCAGTTGCAAGTAGTGCAAGGACTCATCGGGCAGGCCGAGCGCAATGGATCCCCCCTCCGGAGAACTTTTACAAAATAAATGTTGATGCTGCAGTTGCAAACAATCGGGGACGAGGAGTTGCTGCTGCTATTTGCAGAGATCAAAACGGCAGTTTCCAAGGGGCATCGGCTATAGTTTTCAAGGGAGTATGTGATCCTCAAACTTTAGAAGCTCTGGCTATACGGGAAGCGTTAGCTATTGCTGACGATCTTAATCTTCGGCGAGTACATGTGGCGTCAGACTGTATGGTGGTTTTGGAGGATCTCAAGCAGGAAAACAAAGCAAGATATGGTGCTGTTTTACATGAAATCATAGACCATAGCTCTTCTTTCTTAGCGTGTAATTTTATTCATGAGTTTAGGAGCTCGAATTTCGAGGCTCACAATTTAGCGAAGCATGTTTTGAGATTAGGGGTGGGCCGCCATGTTTGGTTAGGACACCCCGGCGATCTCTCTTTTGTACCTACAAACATTGGGTCCGGTTAAATAAAAGCTTCGCGAGATTGTCTCAAAAAAAACAACAACAAAAAGAAGCCCTCAAAAAAAAAAGATCGTCAAGCTCGCGTTACTCAAAAAACAAAAAAAGATCGTCAAGCTCGCTGGGATCAAACAAAGTTTGCGCATCAATCATTCTACTCGGAAAGCGACTCATGTGCCGCTCCCGTGGGCGGCCCCAGAGAGAACCGCGCCGCCAACTCCAACCCCACCATCCCCTCCTCCCCTCTCAGCCGCCGGAGTGCGTCGCCGGGCAAAGCCCGCGCGGCGCGGCGGCGGCGCGGCCCTTTACTCCTCCCTCTTGGGCTTGGGCGGCACGGGTAGTTCGTTCCAGCGGGAGACGGGCGTTGCGCCCAAGGTTGGCGGGGAAGCTCGCGCTCAGAGCGGCACTATGAGGAGGCTCGGGGTGACGTGCTGGAGGTGCACTAGGAGGTGTTGAATGAGCGAGCTCGACGCGGTGGGCGCGTGTAGAAGGCCGGGAGGTGCGGATATGGGGCTTGGAGTTCGAGCTCGTTCTCGTGCTCTGGGCGGCGCTGCGAGGAGGCGCTGGGATGCGCGACGCGCTCGCTGGCCATGGCGCGGGTGTGCAGGAGGCCGGGGGCGCGGATCTTGAGCATGGTGCTCTGTGGAGAGACTCGCGGTGACGAGGAGTGGTGTTGGGGCTCGGGCGGCGTGTCTTGGCGAGTCGGGGCAGCACGGTGTGGCTGCTCCATTGTATCGGTGCAGGGTGGTGTGATCGTGGCAGATCTGGTATCTCCGGCTACTGGATCCATTCTCCGACGGACGTGGCGGCATGCATGGTGCGAGTGGTGTGCGTTTGGTGCAGAGTTGCGGCTGGGAATCATGGTGGTACACGACCTCACCCGACGCACCTTCGTCCCTTGCCGGCATGGTGCTCGGCAGGATGTGGCGGTCATACTACGTCCGGTGGCTCTGCCCTCGGTTGGTTGTCAATGGATCTTGCAGTTGCGGCTGGTGGTTGGCCGCTAGTGGTCTCCGCGAGGTGCGGTTGAAGGCGACAACGAGGGCCTCCTCAACAACGGGTTGGTTCATTGGTGATGATGGTAGTGCTTGGTGGACTTGCAAACACCGATGCAGATCGGGTGTGTCGGAGCTTGGGTGAAGACTCTGTTTCGTCCTTCGTCCTTTGGCTGTGACCGGCGATGGCGGCGGCTAGGGCGTCGCATACCTTCTTGAAGGCATCGCCGCTTTGCTGTCGCACCCCTCCTGTATGGATTTGTCTCCGGGGAATACCCTAGATCATATGTCATCGGATGTTGGCTGCGCCTTGGCGTCGTCTTCCCTCTTGAGGGCTTCCTATTTGGAGCTGGCCGTCGGCAAGGGGGGCCAGTGGCAAGTTTTGTTTTTTGGTATCAAGGCTTCTATGGCAACGATGGCGGAGGCGTGGCAACGGTTGCGGTAGTCGGCTCTTCTCCGGATGTCCGTGGGATTACCTAGGGTTGTTTTGTTACGGTGAAGTCGGAGCTGCGGTGACGGGACGATGACAGGCAACAGGTGGTCTGTTCGGTGGTCTTCCGTGGGGCCAACCTTGCATAGTTCTTCTTTGGAGCTTTTCATTTATATCGGAGCTATGCTGCCCTCGGTGTGGGAAGCTGAGTTCGGCATGTGTCTTCTCGTGTTCTGCGCGACCTCTACGATGAGGATTGGCTTGACGTTCGTCTTCGATGAAGTCGGAGTTACTTGCTTGGAGTTTAGGGTGGGCGATGATGCCTGTTGGGGAGCAGTGACGACGATGACGTCTGAGTGCATCTTGTCGGGGCCCTCCTTACTGAGGCTTGTGTGGAGTATCATTTATGTGCCACTCAACGGTTTGTGACAGCTTTAGCCCGATTTACCATTAATTAACCAGGCAACTCTCTTCTGCTTAAGTAATGGATTAGGCAAATCTTTTGCCTCCGTTTGAAGAAAAACAAAGCTTGCCTAGATTTTTGTAACAACGGATGTCGAGGCTATAATGAGCATCCCGCTATGCATCTCTCATCTTCCTGATTTTGGTCTTGGAGTTGGGAACCGTGACGCTCCCGCCTCGACCGTGTACTAATCATACACACAAATGCGCACGATAAAGATCAGTGACTCACGGGAAGATATCACAACACAACTCTAGACACAAATTAAAGTCATAAAACTTTATATTACAAGTCAGGGCCACGAAGGCTCGAATTCATAGGTCAGCGAAAGCAACAATATCTTGAGTACAGACATAAGTAAACAAGTTTGCCTTAAGAAAGCTGAGCAAAACAACGAAATCTAGATCGAAAAGGCACATGCCTCCTGCCTGGGGCCTCCTATCTACTCCTGGTTGTCGGTCTCCACGTAGTAGTGGGCTCCGTCGGTGTAGTAGTAGTCATCAATGGGATCAGCTGTCTCCTGGGCTCCGTCATCTGATTGCAGCAATCGGGTAAAGGGGGAAAAGAGATAGCAAAGCAATCGTGAGTACTCATCCAAAGTGCTCGCAAGACTTACATCAAATATGTGCTAAGCATGCCTCAGTATCAAAGGGAATGGGCTATATGTGTGGATTATACTACAGAAATGCCAGAATAGAAGGGAAGGCCTAGCCTAACGAAGACTAGCATCTTGCAGCAACAGAAGAGAGTAGAGTAACATAACATATAGTAACAAGTATATAATAGACATGCCCAAAGATCCTTGCTCGACTTCGTGCGCGAAAGCTACCCCGGAGCTATCATATCCATTTAGTGTCACAAGTATCCGGGTTGTAGTAGATCGGGATACAACTCCGAGCATCCATTACCATGGACACGACTATTCGAATAGATATACTTCCCTGCATGGGAGCACCAACTTACCCAACACGCTCGATTAACTCCAGCCGGACACACTTTTCAGGTCATGCCCGGGCTCAGCTGATCGACACGCCATAGTCCTACCTAGGCTCAGCAGAGAAGTCAGCACGTCGGTCTACATCCTAAGTGCTAAGGGGTCTTGGGCACATCGCCCTTTGCACTCTTGCGCTTTGCTTACGCGGCCTGGAGCTGACCCACATCCTTATACAAGTGTAGGCAGTTACCGTCCAACTGGGCGTGCACCGCTCAACTGCTGACGTCCAAAGAGCTTTCGGGAGAATCATACGGCGCCGAGTGCCCATACTTATTCCCGCGTGGGTGGTTAGTATGAAAAGACCAGAGGCCTACTCAGATCACATATCCAAAACCGTTAGTGTATTGGGAGCCCGCGGAAATGATCGGTGATCCTATCGCCCCATCTCGTGGACTTACGACAAGGGTCGGGCCCATCCCTCTCCTAGGGCGGTCTCTACCTGCTCAATGGTGTCGCGTCATTATCTCGCGGGTACCCTCATGGTCAACCCGACTTATCAAGAGACTGTTGGGAACTCAGGTCCACCTCTACCAGGGTGGTACCGCCTGTTCCTTTGTAAGTGCATCAAGTGCCCCTTTAGTGGTTTTGGAGTATTGAAGACAAATAGGTTGAGGGACTAACGTTTTTGTGAGTGTACACATTAGTTATAGGCTTTGAAGATTTGGTTTAAACATGGAAGACGACCCCTAAAAATATATTTCTTCAAGTGAATAAATTGGTGATGAAATTGGTACGACCTTTGAAGAAATCGATGTGAAGACTTTGAAGCTTGAAGACTTTTTGTTGGTGCAATATTTGCCCTCTTATGTTTTGGATATTGTTGACAGAAATATGCATGGACTGATTTGTTCGCTAGTGCACACAAAGAGAAATAGTCCATGTAGAACCGAAGAGAATGTTGTCTCAGGTGCCAAGTTTGAGGAACTTCACCGAAGAATATCTATGTTGCAGAGAAGACTAAGCTACAACTGTTAAAGACATGTAGACGAGAAGATTGACGTGAAGGAGTTGACCCCTTAACAATTTATTGCTGAAGTGAAGCAATAGGTTCGGAGCTGTTGTCCGAGAAAATTGACTGCAGTGAATGGAAGTCTAAGATAAAGTGAAGACGTAGTATTCATTTTGTTGTTCTTCTTTCACTTATTTGAGTCATAGACCTTCGTACTATCAAGAGGGGTATAGGATCTCGAAGCTTAGATCCGCTATGATGCTTAGCCCAAAACCTATGAAAGATGCGAGAGAAATATCTTTATGCTCCGAATGATTACCTGGCAACAGTAGACGTTGTTCTTCATGCTGCAGGAGATATCGTCTGAACTGAGGAGTTAGCTTTACTTGCACTGCAAGTAATGTTACCGTTTTGCTCATTTTCCGACCGTTGGACTCGTGTCGTTCGGCCATTGGCTGCTCCACATGTCCAATTTGACCATTTCCCTTCAGGGAAGGCTGCGTCTATAAATAGCCACCTCGCTCCAACATTGCCCGTTGGCTGCTTCGCTTAAGATTTCTGAGAAAATTGACTGAGCATCCCCTCTCCGAGTGATTTGAGTTTAACATCCACTGAGAGAAAAATCAAGAGCCCAAACTTATATAGTGGTAGTGCATCACAGTAGTTCCGAGTTAGAGTTCTTGTGCCTATTTCTCTTGAGAGTTGCGCCCTCTCTAGACGGATAGGTGTCAGCTCGAGTGTTGAAGAGTTGTTGTCTTCACCGATCAAGATCTTCAGCAACCAAGAGTAATTGTGGTTCGCGAAGGTCGATCAAAGGTTTGGAGATAGCCGACAAGTATCTACCACAAGTGAAATCAACTAGAGTCTGATATGCTCTGAGTTGAAGGAGAATAGGGTGAATAGAGTTTATCTTCTGTGTTAAATCACAACCCCTCCAATGAGACGTAGTCCTTTGGCAGAAGGGCGAACTAGTCTAACAAATCCTACTATCACCATCGAGCACCACTGGTTCAATCTACTTTGTTGCGTTACTTTTAGCAGTTTACTTTCATGCTCTGTGTCGACAGTATATCTGATCTATCATTGTCTGCTGCATATCGTTTGTATTTTTCCTTTCTGTCGTTCTAGTTGTTATCTTTTATTACTCACTCTATTGCATTTTCATCATTTAGTGTAGCCATTCTAGTCATACACATTCTGCTCACTTTGTATCATTATCATTCACCGTGTCATAACTCATTTCTCATCTATGACATGTTACTATATCTGTTAGCATATTGCATTACCATCTTCATCACCAAGCCTGTGATATCCTATGTTCGAACCCTTATTGCTTCATATCTTGATGAATATGTTTAATTTCTGTTCTACCAAACCTTATTTCCGTTGTTGTGTTTGGGATCAGTTCAAAACATTCGCAAGAATTTTTTAATCTTCCATTCACCCCCCTCTGGTCGATATACTCTTGGTCCCAACAATTGGTATCAAGCAGGTTCTCCCTATCTCTTTTTATTAAAGGTCTAACGTCCTTGGAGTTCTGAGTATGTCATACGCAGGTAGATCCTTGCACTCTGGAAGATTTCCTATCTTCGATGGAAATGACTATTTCTACTAGAAAGAGAGAATGAGAATAAGAGTTCAAGCCATCAACATAGATCTCTAGCAGATTGTTGAAAATGGATACATCATTTAGCACCCTGATGCTCCAACTTCTAATGATAAAACTATACTGCCGTTGAATGCTCAAGCCAAAGATATTATCTGTTAGAGTATCTTGAAAGACATTTTCATTTGGTTCCGAAAACTTGACACTGCAAAGCAACTCTGAGATGCCATCAAGAATGTTCATGATGAATTCATTACCAGAACTGATTCCCACACTGAAATGCTTCATGCTATGTTTGCTGGTTTTAGAAATCTTCGTAAGGAAAGTGCTACAGAACTCACTAATAGGTTGACTAACATTGTTGAAAGCCTTCATCAACGTGGAGTTACATATATCACCGATAGAGATGTAGTCAACAAGCTACTGAGTGCTCTTGATGCAACATTCAATCCAATCATAGCTGAAATCGAGCAAAGACCAGACTATGAAGAACTTCACTATGTTGAGGTCATGACACTGTTATTCATTCATGAAGAAAAGTTGGAACTTGAAAATGCAGATCAAGTATCTTCTTTGGAAAGTGAAGGGGAAATTCTCTCACACTATGGCAGCTCATAAGAAGATGTTAAAAATCAACACACCATCACAAGGGAATTGGAAATGCTCACAGAAATGCTAAGTGATCTCAGAAGACAAAATTTGTGTCTCACAAATGATGAAGAATTTGACTTGCCAGAATATTCAAGAAAGTTGCCTCCAAAAGAAATGAAATACTTCAAGTGCAAACAGTTCAGCCACCTCATAGCAGACTGTCCGTGCTGGGATGCAAAACCTAGCAACAGATGGATGTATCTTCACGGAAATGGATTCACTCGAATGGATCATCACACTAAGCTCTCGAAGAATGAATCTGCCTCATCCTCTTCGACGAGAGAAGTCACTAACGTGAAAGCCAGAGCAACCATCAAATCTAACATGAAGAAAATATCACAGCTGAATAGAGCTTGCGCTGATATGAACTTAGAATCAGAAGATGAAGAGCTTCTTAGAAGGCTAGGAAAAAACAATGCCTTCATTGCCTATGGATCATCTGAGAAATCACTCAAATCAGACACTGATAACCCACAAGTATAGGGGATCGCAATAGTTTTCAAGGGTAGAGTGTTCAACCCAAATTTATTGATTCGACACAAGGGGAGCCAAAGAATATTCTCAAGTATTAGCAGTTGATTTGTCAATTCAACCACACCTGGATAACTTAATATCTGCAGCAAAGTATTTAGTAGCAAAGTAGTATGATAGTAATGGTAACAGTGGTAAAAGTAACGATAGCAGTTTTGTAGTAATTGTAACGGTAGCAACAGTAAAGTAAATCAACAAAGCACAATATGTGAAAAGCTCGTAGGCATTGGATCAGTGATGGATAATTATGTCGGATGCGATCCTTTATGTAATAGTTATAATATGGGGTGACACAGAACTAGCTCCAGTTCATCAATGTAATGTAGGCATGTATTCCGAATATAGTCATACGTGCTTATGGAAAAGAACTTGCATGGCATCTTTTGTCCTACCCTCCCGTGGCAGCGGGGTCCTAGTGGAAACTAAGGGATATTAAGGCCTCCTTTTAATAGAGTACCGGACCAAAGCATTAGCACTCTAGTGAATACATGAACTCCTCAAACTACGGTCATCACCGAGAAGTATCCCGATTATTGTCACTTCGGGGTTGTCGGATCATAACACATAATAGGTGACTATAGACTTGCAATATAGGATCAAGAACTCACATATATTCATGAAAAGATAATAGGTTCAGATCTGAAATCATGGCACTCGGGCCCTAGTGACAAGGATTAAGCATAGCAAAGTCATAGCAACATCAATCTCAGAACATAGTGGATACTAGGGATCAAACCCTAACAAAAGTAACTTGATTACATGGTAAATCTCATCCAACCCATCATCGTCCAGCAAGCCTACAATGGAATTACTCACGCACGGCGATGAGCATCATGAAATTGGTGATGGAGGATGGTTGACGATGACGACAGCGACGAATCCCCCTCTCCGGAGCCCCGAACGGACTCCAGATCAGCCCTCCTGAGAGAGATTAGGGCTTGGCGGTGGCTCCGTATCATAAAACGCGATGAAACTTTCTCTCTGATTTTTTTCTCCGCGAAAGCAAATATATAGTGTTGGAGTTGAGGTCGGTCGACATCCAAGGGGCCCACGAGGCAGGGGGCACGCCCAGGGGGAGGGGGCGCGCCCCCACCCTCGTGGACAGGGTGTGGGGCCCTGGCCTTGATTCTTTCGCTAGTATTTTCTATATTTTCCAAAAGTAATCTCCGTGGATTTTCAGGTCATTCCGAGAACTTTTGTTTTTGCACAAAAATAATACCATGGTAGTTCTGCTGAAAACAGCGTCAGCCCGGGTTAGTTTCATTCAAATCATGCAAGTTAGAGTCCAAAACAAGGGCAAAAGTGTTTGGAAAAGTAGATAGGACAGAGACGTATCAACTCCCCCAAGCTTAAACCTTTGCTTGTCCTCAAGCAATTCAGTTGACAAACTGAAAGTGATAAAGAAAAACTTTTACAAACTCTGTTTGCTCTTGTTGTAAATATGTAAAGCTAGCATTCAAGTTTTCAGCAAAGATTATGGACTAACCATATTCACAATAACACTTAGGTCTCATGTTTACTCATATCAATGGCATAATCAACCAGCGAGCAATAATAATAAATCTTAGATGACAACACTTTCTGAAAACAATCATAATATGATATAACAAGATGGTATCTCGCTAGCCCTTTCTGAGACCGCAAAACATAAATGCAGAGCACCTTTAAAGATCAAGGACTGACTAAACATTGTAATTCATGGTAAAATAGATCCAGTCAAGTCATACCCAATATAAACTAATAGTAATGCATGCAAATGACAGTGTTCTCTCTAGCGGGTGCTTTTTAATAAGAGGGTGATGACTCAACATAAAAGTAAATAGATAGGCCCTTCGTAGAGGGAAGCAGGGATTTGTAGATGTGCCAGAGCTCGATTTTAAAATAGAGATGAATAACATTTTGAGCGGCATATTTTCACTGTCAATGCAACAACTATGAGATCTCGATATCTTCCATGCTACATACATTATAGGCGGTTCCCAAACAGAATGGTAAAGTTTATACTCCCCCACCACCAACAAGCATCAATCATTGGCTTGCTCAAAACAATGAGTGCCTCCAACTAGCAACAGCCCTGGGGGAGTTTTGTTTCATTATTTCGATTTGCTTTGATCTTTTTTATCATGGGACTGGGCATCCCAGTTACCAGCCATTTTCTCGTGAATGAGGAGCGGAGTCCACTCCTCTTAAGAATAATCCACCTAGCATGGAAGATACAGACAACCCTAGTTGAAACATGAGCTGCTCGAGCATACAAAACAGAATTTCATTTGAAGGTTTGGAGTTTGGCACATACAAATTTACTTGGAACGGCAGGTAAATACCGCATATAGGAAGGTATGGTGGACTCATATGGAATAACTTTGGGGTTTATGGAGTTTGGATGCACAAGCAGTATTCCCGCTTAGTACAGGTGAAGGCTAGCAAAAGACTGGGAAGTGACCAACTGAGAGAGCGACAACAGTCATGAACATGCATTAAAATTAATCAACACTGAGTGCAAGCATGAATAGGATATAATCCACCATGAATATAAACATCGTGAAGGCTATGTTGATTTTGTTTCAACTACATGCGTGAACATGTGCCAAGTCGAGTCACTCAATTCATTCAAAGGAGGATACCAACCTATCATACCACATCACAATCATTTTAATAGCAATGTTGGCACGCAAGGTAAACCATTATAAGATCCTAGCTAATTAATCATGGCATAAGCAACTATAATCTCTAATTTTCATTGCAAACATGTTTATTCATAATAGGCTGAATCAGGAATGATGAACTAATCATATTTACACAAACAAGAGAGGTCGAGTTCATACCAGCTTCTCTCATCTCAATCAGTCCATCATATATCGTCATTATTGCCTTTCACTTGCATGACCGAACGGTGTGTATAATAATAATAGTGCACGTGCATTGGACTAAGTTGGAATCTGCAAGCATTCAATTCAAGGGAGAAGACAAGGTAATATGGGCTCTTGGTCAAATCAACAATCATGCATATTAGAGCCACTAAGCATTTTCATTATGGTCTTCTCCTCTCGACCCACAAAGGAAAGAAAATAAAACTATTTACACGGGAAAGCTCCCAACAAGCAAAAGAAGAACGAGAAATCTTTTTGGGTTTTCTTTTAATTACTACTACAAGCATGGAAATTAAACTAACTATTTTTTTTGTTTTTTCTTAAGGTTTATCAAACACACAAGAAGAAAGCTAGAAAAAGAAATTAAACTAGCATGGATAGTACAATGAAAAAGTATGAACACCGACAACTAGAATAAGTGTGTGAACATGAATGTAATGTCGGTGAGAAATACTTACTCCCCCAAGCTTAGGCTTTTGGCCTAAGTTGGTCTACTGCCATGGATAGCCTGGCTGATATCCGAAATTGTAACTGGGGTCGTACTGAGATGCAGCAGCCATTGCCTCCCGAGCTGCAGCATGGTGGCGAGCTGCCTCCGCTCTCCTCTCGTATTCATTTGCCTCCTCCCTGGTGACAACATATCTTCGTTTTGCCTGGTAATCAAAAAGGGAAGGAGCAGGGAGAGTAACATGGACAACGCAACGTCTATCAAAGTTAGTCGATACTGAAGGAATTGTTCATTCCTCACAAGAAAATGATGACTGACCATAGCATCATAATCTAAAGAAGCGGGAGGCAACTCCCTATCACCCTCTCGTGGAGGTATACCAAGATAATTAGCAACACGGGTCGCATAAATCCCTCCAAACAAATCTCCAGATAAACCATTATTATGCAACCTACGTGCAACAATTGCCCCCAAGTTGTAATCTTTATTACCTAATACAGCACTCTTGAGAACACAAAGATCAGGAACACACATGTGACATGCTTCATCTTTACCACTAATGCATCTACCGATAAAGAGAGCAAAATAATGTATAGCAGGAAAGTGAATCCTCCCTATGGTAGCTTGCGCTATATCTCTAGATTCTCCCACAGTAATACTAGCAAGAAAGTCTTTATATTCAGATTTACGTGGTTCATTAACATTGCCCCACTGCGGGAGTTTGCAAGCAGTAGTAAAATCTTCTAGGTCCATGGTATATGATTGATCATAAATATCAAACATGACACTTTGAGAATTACGCGAAGATGAAAATTTAAACCTTCTCACGAATGAATCAGTCAAATAGTAGTACTGAGGACACTTATCTTGCATGAAGTCCTCAAGATCAGCATTATGCACATATGCGTCAAATTCATCCTTGATGCCTGCATTTACCATAAACTCTTTTGATGGCCATTCACAAGGCCGCACGTCAGCTTCCCTTGGTGGTTCATCGTCTTGCTCACGCATAGCGCGCCTGGGTCCTTTCTTTGTTGAAGAACCAGCTCACGCATAGCGCGCCTGGGTCCTTTCTTTGTTGAAGAACCACCTTGGTACATTTTCCTAGACATATTTCTTGCTCTGAAAAATTTCTGAAATTTTTAGTAACTCAAAATAAAAGTGAACCAAACTAAACAAGATTGATAACACTACTCCCACAAGTGCCTAGAGCCTATATCATGCATTAGAATTACTTGGGACCTCATAAATTTGACATGCAAGCTCAAGAACAGGGTCACCTAGGCAGCGAAAAATTGCAATGAATAAAGCGCTAGAACAAAAACTAATTGGACCATTGGAGGAGTCACATACCAAGGAACAATCTCCCAGCGCAGTTTTGTGAATGGAGCTTTGAGCAAGGAGATCGAAAATCACAGCAAAATGAGCTAGAACTCGTGCTTGAGCTAGATGGGGAATTTTTTGGGAGGAAGATGGAGTGTGTGGGTGCAGGAATAAGTGGAGAGGAGCCACCATGGGCCCACGAGGTAGGGGGCATGCACAGTATGGGTGGGCGCGCCCTGGACCCTCGTGGCCAGGTGCTTGCCCCCTTGTTGTGTTCTTAGTGCCTAAAATCCTCAAATAATCCATAAAAAATCATACTAAATTTGCAAGGCATTTGTAGAACTTTTATTTTCGGGATATTTTTTATTGCATGGATAATTCAGAAAACAGACAGATAATACTATTTTTGCTTTATTTATTCTAAATAACAGAAAGTAAAAAGAGGGTACAGAAGGTTGTGCCTTCTAGTTTCATCCATCTCATGATCATCAAAAGGAATCCACTAACAAGGTTGATCAAGTCTTGTTAACAAACTCATTCCGAATAACATGGAACCAGAGAAATTTCGAATAACACTAGGTTACCTCAACGGGGATATGAACATCCCCAATAATAAGAATATCATATTTTTTCTTGACAGTAGGAAGAGGAAATTCAAACCCTCCAATAATGATAGTTGGAACTTTTCCAATAGAGTTGATACTATGAACTTGAGGTTGTTTCCTCGGAAAGTGTATCGTATGCTCATTACCATTAACATGAAAAGTGACATTGCCTTTGTTGCAATCAATAACAGCCCCTGCAGTATTCAAAAAGGGTCTACCAAGGATAATCGACATACTATCTCCTCGGGAATATCAAGAATAACAAAGTCCATTAAGATAGTGACATTTGCAACCACAATAGGCACATCCTCACAAATAGACAGGTATAGCAGTTGATTTATCAGCCATTTGCAAAGATATTTCAGTAGGTGTCAACTTATTCAATTCAAGTCTACGATATAAAGAGAGAGGCATAACACTAACACCGGCTCCAAGATCATATAAAGCAGTTTTTAACGTAGTTTCTTTTAATGGAGCATGGTATAGTTGGTACCCCTGGATCTCCAAGTTTCTTTGGTATTCCACCTTTAAATGTATAGTTAGGAAGCATGGTGAAAATTTCAGCTTCAGATATCTTTCTTTTATTTGTAATAATATCCTTCATATATTTAGCATAAGTATTTACTTTAAGCATATCAGTTAAGCGCATTCGTAAGAAGATAGGTCTAATCATTTTAGCAAAGCGCTCAAAATCCTCATCATCCTTTTTCTTGGATGGTTTAGGAGGAAAGGGCATGGGTTTCTGAACCCATGGTTCTCTTTCTTTACCGTGCTTCCTAGCAATAAAGTCTCTCTTATCATAACGTTGATTCTTTGATTGTGGGTTATCAAGATCAACAACAGGTTCAATCTCTACATCATTATTATTGCTAGGTTGAGCATTAACATGAACATTATCATTAACATTATCACTAGGTTCATGTTCATCACCAGATTGTGTTTCAGCATCAGAAATAGAAATATTATTGGGATTCTTAGGTGTGTCTACAACAGGTTCACTAGAAGCATGCAAAGTCCTATCATTTTTCTTTTTCTTGTTTTTAGAAGGACTAGGTGCATCTACATTATTTCTCCGAGAATCTTGCTCAATTCTCTTAGGGTGGCCTTCAGGATACAAAGGTTCCTGAGTCATTCTACCAGTTCTAGTAGCCACTCTAACAGGAAAATCATGTTTATTATTTAATTCATCGAGCAAATCACTTTGAGCATTAAGTACTTGCTCTGCTTCAGTGGTAACCATAGAAGCATATTTGCTAATGAGTTTAAGTTCACCTTTAAATCTAGCCATATAATCACTCAAACTTCCAATCATGTAAGCATTACTCTTTAATTATCTACCAACATCAGCATTGAAACTTTCTTGTCTAGCCATAAAATCATCAAATTCATATAAACATTGGCTAGGAAATTTAGCAGATGGGATTTCAGCTTTATCATATCTATAGAGAGAATTTACCTTTACTACTTGTGTCGGGTTATCAAGACAATGTGCTTCTTCGACAGGCGGTATATTAAGACCATGTATTTCTTCAATAGGAGGTAAATTCTTAACATCTTCAGCTTTAATACCTTTTTCTTTCATTGATTTCTTTGCCTCTTGCATATCTTCAGGACTGAGAAATAAAACTCCCATTTTCTTCGGAGTTGGTTTAGGAATAGGCCCAGGAGTTGGCTCAATTGGCTCGGGAATTGGCTCAGGAAGAGTCCAATTATTTTCATTAGTCAACATATTATTCAATAGCAATTCAGCTTGGTCGACTGTTCTTTCCCTGAAAACACAACCAGCACAACTATCCAAGTGGTCCTTGGAAGCATCGGTTAGTCCATTATAAAAGATATCAAGTATTTCATTTTTCTTAAGAGGGTGATCAGGCAAAGCATTAAGTAATCGGAGAAGCCTCCCCCAAGCTTGTGGGAGACTCTCTTCTTCCATTTGCACAAAATTATATATTTCCCTCAAGGCAGCTTGTTTCTTATGAGCAGGGAAATATTTAGCAGAGAAGTAATAAATCATATCCTGGGGACTACGCACACAACCAGGATCAAGAGAATTAAACCAAGTTTTAGCATCACCCTTTAATGAGAACGGAAATATCTTAAGGACATAATAGTAGCGGAATTTATCATCATTAGTGAACAGGGTAGCTATATCATTCAACTTAGTAAGATGTGCCACAATAGTTTCAGATTCATAGCCATAAAAAGGATCAGATTCAACCAAAGTAATTATTTTAGGATCAACAGAGAATTCATAATCCTTATCAGTAACAAAGATAGGCGAAGTAGCACAAGCAGGGTCATATTTCATTCTAGCATTTAGAGTTTCTGTTTAAGTTTAGCTAATAACTTCTTAAGATCGGATCTATCATTGCAAGCAAGAAAATCTCTAGCAGTTTCTTCATCCATAACATAACCCTCTGGAACAACAGGCAGTTCATACTTAGGGGGAGAACCTTCATCATCACTATCTTCAATAATATCATCTTCAATAATTTCATTCTCTATAACCCTAGCAAGTTGTTCATCTAGAAATTCACCTAATGGTAAAGTAGTATCAAGCACAGAAGTAGTTTCATCATAAGTATCATGTATAGCAGAAGTGGCATCAGCAATAACATGCAACATATTAGAATTCATAGCAGTAGCAGGTTTAGGTGTCGCAAGCTTACTCAAAACATAAGGAGAATCTAGTGCAGAGCTAGATGGCACTTCCTTACCTCCCCTCATAGTTGAGGGAAAAATCTTAGTTCTTTCGTCTTTCAAGTTCTTCATAGTGATCAGCAGATATAAATCCCAAGTGACTCAAATAATAGAGATATGCTCCCCGGCAACGGCGCCAGAAAATAGTCTTGATAACCCACAAGTATAGGGGATCACAACAGTTTTCGAGGGTAGAGTATTCAACCCAAATTTATTGATTCGACACAAGGGGAGCCAAAGAATATTCTCAAGTATTAGCAGTTGAGTTGTCAATTCAACCACACCTGGATAACTTAGTATCTGCAGCAAAGTATTTAGTAGCAAAGTAGTATGATAGTAATGGTAACAGTAGTAAAAGTAACGATAGCAGTTTTGTAGTAATTGTAACAGTAGCAACGGTAAAGTAAATAAGCAAAGCACAATATGTGAAAAGCTCGTAGGCATTGGATTAGTGATGGATAATTATGTTGGATGTGATTCCTCATGTAATAGTTATAACATAGGGTGACACAGAACTAGCTCCAGTTCATCAATGTAATGTAGGCATGTATTCCGAATATAGTCATACGTGCTTATGGAAAAGAACTTGCATGGCATCTTTTGTCCTACCCTCCCGTGGTAGTGGGGTCCTAGTGGAAACTAAGGGATATTAAGGCCTCCTTTTAATAGAGTACCAGACCAAAGCATTAGCACTTTAGTGAATACATGAACTCCTCAAACTACGGTCATCACCGAGAAGTATCCCGATTATTGTCACTTCGGGGTTGTCGGATCATAACACATAATAGGTGACTATAGACTTGCAATATAGGATCAAGAACTCACATATATTCATGAAAACATAATAGGTTCAGATCTGAAATCATGGCACTCGGGCCCTAGTGACAAGCATTAAGCATAGCAAAGTCATAGCAACATCAATCTCGGAACATAGTGGATACTAGGGATCAAACCCTAACAAAACTAACTTGATTACATGGTAAATCTCATCCAACCCATCACCGTCCAGCAAGCCTATGATGGAATTACTCACGCACAGCGGTGGGCATCATGAAATCGGTGATGGAGGATGGTTGATGATGACAACGGCGACGAATCCCCCTCTCTGGAGCCCCGAACGGACTACAGATCGGTCCTCCCAAGAGAGATTAGGGCTTGGCGGTGGCTCCGTATCGTAAAACGTGATGAAACTTTCTCTCTGATTTTTTTCTTCACAAAAGCAAATATATAGAGTTGGAGTTGAGGTCAGTGGACATCCAGGGGGCCCACGAGGTAGGGGGCGCCCAGGGGGAGGGGGCGCCCCCCACCCTCGTGGACAAGGTGTGGGCCCCTGGCCTTGATTCTTTCGCCAGTATTTTTTATATTTTCCAAAAGTAATCTCAATGGATTTTCAGGTCATTCTGAGAACTTTTGTTTCTGCACAAAAATAACACCATGGTAGTTCTGCTGAAAACAGCGTCAGTCCGGGTTAGTTTCATTCAAATCATGTAAGTTAGAGTCCAAAACAAGGGCAAAAGTGTTTGGAAAAGTAAATACGACAGAGACATATCAGACACTGATGACAATGCTTCAAGTGATGATGAACCCATTGCATTATGCCTAATGGCAAAAACCTCAAAGGATCATGTATCAGCTAAACACCGAAAGTCTATGACTGAATACTCTCCTGAATACCTTGCATATGCAAAACATGTTAAGATTGCTAAATCTCAACAAGACGATCTTGAAAAACTTGAGAATAATCTTAGGAAAACCGAAGGAGTACTGGTCGAAGAGATGGAGAAGAATCAAAACTTGATCGAAGAGCATGATGCTTTTTCTTCAACCATTGATGATCTTTCTAACCGATAGGGTTCCCTTGTAGTCAACTACAAGAGTTTATCAGATGAACTCCTTAACAGGAATCAAGAACTCGAGTCACTAAAAGAGTCTCAGAACGATCTTGCGAAATAAAAGGCTTCTCTCTTCGCCGAGCAATCTGAACAGCTTCCTGATGACTTTGTGCCTCCTTGCTTCAAATGCCTAGAACATAGCAATGCTGATTCCAATATTGAAACATCTAATGCTGCCATCGAGAATATTGCAACCACTACGAATAACTCCTCTTTCAAGGAAATTGTTGCTCTCTTTGATGAAAATTGCAGATTAAAGAACTTGCTTGAGACAGGAATGCTAAAGAGCCTCAAAGGGCATCAAACTCTCTGTGATGTGCTCAAGAAGTATATACTGCACAAAAACCCTCGAAAGCAAGGTTTGGGTTTTGAAAGAAAACTCAACGTTAGGGGTGACCAGGGCATTGCCTAGCCGCTCTCTCTGTCCCTGGCTTCATGTTCCTTGCTGGGGAGGCGCCCTCCGATCTTGTCAGACTGCATCCCACTGGTCCTGACGGGGTCAGGCTGGGCTTCTGCCCAGGCACCCCTTTTGCCCTCTTTCCTTCTGAATGTACCCCCTAGGAGGAGAGGGACAAGAAAGGCATTACGGGGCACTTATCTTTTTTCAAATCAAAAGATGTAGGCACCTGGCAGATTTTAATCAAAATTATGTAATCCTTCATCCATGCTAGTACTTGTATGATCTATACTTGTTAGTTCACGTAAATTTGGAAAAGAGCTTGTCGGATGTTTGTGTATGTGTTTAAACATACTGAAGGTTGATCCTTCAATACTCCTTAGTAAACAAAATTTTCCAGCAAGACATCTTTGCCGGCCTTTGGTGTTGTTGCTACTAAAAACCACGTTTGATGAGCTCGAAAATGGGTTAGTGAGCGCGAATGAAGGACAACCCCTCGCCAACCTCCCCCCATACGTAGCTAAAACTAAACTTGTCGAATGGAATCGAGTCAAGAATAGGAGCGCGAATGGCAGAGGTGGCCAGGTTTCCTTACGTACAAGTCCTTCATACTAACATATAACATGGAATGATGGAATGTAATGAAGGGTACGTATCTTCTTTTCATGTCCTTCTTATCGTTTTAGATAAGGAAAGGTTGTCGGGGATCAGTGCATGTCCTTGCATTCATCCTCCTTCTCTGGAAACTATCATGATGAAACTTTTCTATTGTCATCAAATAAAAAGAAGAAACGAGGATGACACATGGCTCTTTACTGCATGTCAGTTATCTTTCTTAAGAACTATCATAATCATGGTAAGATCATACTTAAGAAAATATGAATGCATGGATGCAAGTTTTGTGAAAAGCGCTTTGTTTTATTCAACTATGCACAGGGTCCGCGCCTGGCTTTGTACAAAGGGTTACAAGTCCTGGGGACTATGCTTGTACAAAACAGGTTAACGGGGAAAGGCCCGACAACCACGCCTTACGGGTAGAACTTATGAAGATGCTCAATATTCCATGTGTTTTGCATAGGGATGCCGGGCCCGGTCTCTAGACGGACTGTGCCAGGTCTGGTGACACGTACTACCCAGTAAGGGCCTTCCCACTTTGGTGTCAACTTGTTTGCACCCTTGGCGAACTGAACACGCCTAAGGACAAGGTCACCTTCCTCAAGGCTCCGGGCGTGAACCCTGCGGCTATGATAGCGGCGCAGGGCTTGCTGGTATCGTGCAACATGTACAGCTGCCCGGAGACAATCTTCCTCGAGGAGCGCGGCATCATCATGCCACAACTGCTCCTGCACTACTTCATTGTAGGCAAGTACTCGAGGTGACCCGTATATGAGTTCTATGGGGAGCACTACTTCTGTCCCATACACTAGGGAGAAGGGAGTCTGGCCAGTAGCTCGATTTGGTGTTGTCCCGATTGACCAAAGAACCACGAACAACTCATCAACCCAGTGCTTGCCGCAATTTTGCAATTTATCAAAAGTTCTTGTCTTAAGACCTCGCTGCACTTTAGCGTTCATCCTTTAGGCTTGTCTGTTGCTCCTTGGGTGAGCAACAGAGGCAAAAGAGACCTTGCTTCCAAGGCTTTAGATGTACTGCATGAAGGTGCGGCTTGTGAATTGGGTGCCATTGTCAGTGATCACCCTGTTGGGTACTCCGAAATAGCACACCAATCCTTTGAAGAACTTGATAGATGATTGCACAGTCACCTTCCTCACTGGCTCCACTTCGAGCCACTTTGTAAACTTGTCGATTGCCATGTACAAGAATTCAAAGCCACCGGGGAAAGGGGCCCAAGATGTCGAGCCCCCAGACCACGAAAGGCCACGATAAAGGGATTGTTTGAAGGGCCCGGGCTGGTTCATGGCTGTTCTTGGAATGGAACTGGCAGGCTTCGCACTTAGTGACAAGCTCAGTTGCATCTCGGAGGGCGGTGGGCCAATAGAATCCTTGACAGAAAGCTTTCTTGACAAGTGCTCTCGATCCCAGATGTGAGCCACACACACCTCAGCATTAGTCCATCTTCTCGACTGATACACTTCAACCTCACACCATTCGGCCTCTTTCTATACAGAGTGTTATCCACAAAATGGTACATACTTGATTGGCAAGACACTTTTTCAGATTCCTCCGGGTCATCAGGAAGTTCTCCAGTTTGTAAGAATTGGACTATATGTTGCGCCCAAGTCAAAGCCTGAGGCTCGACAACGAGGACTAAAGGCGTTTCCTCTGCTGCGGGAGCGCTAATCTCAACAGCGAGAATTCGAGGTTCAGCTGGAGAATGCAACTCACCAACTAGCATAGGGCTTCTCCCGACAACCTTCTCACTAGTGGCTCTAGGAAGCTTTGCTGGGAAATGCTTGTCGGTGTTGAGTTTTGTTCTTTCTCTTGCCAACACTGATGGGGAAACTGATGGTTGAGTCAGGTGGAGCACAAAAGTCCCTGGTTCCACAGGGAGCTTCTGAGCCGCACATTTTGACTAGTGGTTAGCAATGCTATTTTTTGCACGGGGCATGTGCTCTGCTTGCAGCCCATCAAAGTGTTCTTCCAACTTCCCCACTTCTTCTACGTATGCTTCCATCAATGGGCTCTAGTAATCCTTGTTCACTTGCTTCACAACGAGCTGAGAGTCACCACAAATGATCAGCTTATTTATCCCCAATTCTATCGCAATTCTAAGGCCGGCAAAGAGACCCTCATATTCTGCTGTGTTATTGGTTGCATCTTCCCTGGGAAAATGCATTTGGATAACGTACTTGAGGTGCTCTCCAGTGGGTGCTACGAGCAGCACTTCGGCCCCAGCGCCTTGCAGTGAAAAAGGTCCATCAAAGTACATTACCCATTCCTTGAGGGTCTCCTTGTCGAGAAGAGTTGTTTCCTGCACTTCTTCATCAGGGGGTGGCATCCATTCCGCAATAAATTTTGCCAGTGCTATGCTTTGGATAGTTGTTGCACTTTCAAACTTCAAAGCAAAGCTTGACAACTCTAATGCCCACTCTACTATCCTGCTGGTAGCTTCGGGGTTCCTTAGAATACGCTATGATGGAAGGCGAGTCACAACTGTGATCTCATGAGCTTGGAAGTAATGGCGCAACTTCCTCGAGGCCATGAGAAGGGCGACGATCAATTTTGCACCACCGAGTACCTTGATCTAGCCCCCTGCAGGAGGGAGCTGACAAAGTAAACTGGTCGCTACACCATTTTCTTCTTTGCTAAGGCCCTCTGATTATCAACATATGCCTATGGCCCCTTTTCACTATCTATACTTGGGTTTGCTGGGGATAGGTTCAATTCATCACTGGGTGGCTCTGCCGTATTGGTTCCTTTGCTATCCACTTCTCTCCGTGCCACCAACGCAATGCTAACCACTTGGTTGGTTGCTGCTAGGTATAACAACAGCGGTTCCTGTGGCGTAGGTGCAACCAAGGTTCGCGCAGATGAAAGGTAGCTTTTCAAGTCTCGCAGTGTAGCCTTTGCTTCTGGGGTCCATTTCATGGGGCCGGCCATCTTCAAATTTTTGAAGAACGGCAGGGCACACTTGGTGTACTTTGAAATGAATCTGCTCAACGCGGCAACACAGCCAGCGAGACGCCTCACATCCTTAACAGTTTTTGGGGATTGGATCTTCTCTATAGCCTTGATCTTGTCGGGTTGGCTTCTATCCCTTGCTGAGACACAAAGAATCCAAGGAGCTTGCCAGACGGAACGCCGAACATACATTTCTCTGGGTTGAGCTTCAAATTGATCTTCCGCATATTTGCAAAAGGTCTCTTCCGAATCTTGGATAAGTGTGGACTTATCCTTGGTTTTGACCACTATATCATCCATATAGGCTTCTATGTTTCTGTGTAGTTGAGGCTCAAAACCAATCTACACAGCCCTTGTAAACATTGAATCAACGCTTTTTAGCCCAAAAGACATTCGTACAAAGCAGTACGTGCCACATGGGGCAACAAATGCAGTTTTCTCTTCACCTTCCTTAGCCATAAAGATCTGATGGTAGCCGAAGTATGCATCAAGGAAGGAGAGCAAATCACATCCTAAAGTGGAGTCAATAATCTGATCAATGCGTGACAAGGGGAAGGGATCCTTTGGACATGCTTTGTTCAAGTATGGGAAGTCAATACAAAGTCTCCACTTCCCATTTGCTTTGCGAACCACCACTGGATTGGCTAACCAAGTTGGATGCAATACTCCTCTAACCAATCATGTTGCTTCAAGTTTCTTAATTTCCTTGGCAATGAACTGTTGTCGTTCCAAGGCTTGTTTTCTGACCTTTTGCTTGACGGGTTGGGCATGATGACAGACAGCAAGGTGCTGCTCGATTACCTCTCTGGGAACACCGGGGATGTCGGAGGGTTGCCATGAAAACACATCGACATTCGCCCACAGGAAGTCAACGAGCGTGCTTTCCTATTTGTCGTCAAGGGTAGCACTAATGGTGAAGGTACCATGAGTGCCATCCTGCCTCACTGGAACCTTCTTCGTTGCAGGAGGAGCTGCCTTGGATCTTTTGTTGGCTGAACTTTCCGGCAAGTCGCTGCCAGGTGCAGCACACTCTAAAGAGGTGAACTTCCCGAGGTCCTTGTCGGTGCCCTTGCCATATTTCCTAACCTTCTTTTCTTCCTCAGCGGGAGTTGGGGCCTTGGCGGCCTCTGCTGCTACTGCGTCTCTATACATCTTGTCGATGCATATAACTGCATCCCTCTAATCTGATGGGATGGAGATGACCCCCATAGGGCTTGGCATCTTTAAGGTGTCATATGCGTATATGGACTCTTTCATGAACTTGGCCAAAGCCGGATGACCAAGGATTCCATTGAACGGCAGGGGAAGCTCAACAACATTAAATGCCACCTTCTCAGTCCTGAAGTTTATTCCCCCCCCCCCCAAATGTCACTGGCAGTGTAATCTTTCCCTTTGGCTGGCTCCTTCCTTGGTTTATCCCCTGGAAAGTGTCAATCTTCTTCAAATCTTCATCATGAATTTGTAGTTTCTTAAGCACGTCAGGGGAAATCAAATTCAACCATGTTCCGTTGTCAACCAACATCTTATGACTTTGAGGTTGCAGATTGTTGGTGAAACCAGCAACGACAGGCATTCGACCGCAGTGGTGCGATCTGGATGATCCTCAATGCCAAATATGATGGGCATGCGGAACCATTTAAGTGGTTCTTGTGTGTTTGCTACTGGTTCTGCCGCATTAACCTCATGCACCCATTGCTTAAGTTGGCGGTGAGAGGAGTGCAAGGATGTGCCCCTGATACGTCTCCAACGTATCTATAATTTTTGATTGTTCCATGCTATTATATTACCCCTTTTGGATGTTTATGGGCTTTATTTTACACATTTATATCATTTTTGGGACTAACCTACTAACCGGAGGCCCAACCCGTATTGCTGTTTTTTTTGCCTATTTCAGTATTTCGAAGAAAAGGAATATCAAACGGAGTCCAAACGGAATGAAACCTTCGGGAGCGTGATTTTCGAACGAATGTGATCCAGAGGACTTGGAGTGCAAGTCAAGAAGCAGTCGAGGCCTCCACGAGATAGGAGGGCACGCCCCCTATCTCGTGGGCCCCTCGGGTGGCCACCAACGTACTTCTTCCTCCTATGTAAGCCTACGTACCCCGAAAACATCCAGGGAGCCAAAAAACACAATTTCCACCACCGTAACCTTTTGTATCCGCGAGATCCCATCTTGGAGCCTTCACCGGCGCTCCACCGAAGGGGGAATCGACCATGGAGGGCTTCTACATCAACACCATAGCCCCTTCGATGAGTTGTGAGTAGTTTACCACAGACCTATGGGTCCATAGTTATTAGCTAGATGGCTTCTTCTCTCTTTTTGGATCTCAATACAATGTTCTCCCCCTCTCTTGTGGAGATCTATTAGATGTAAACTCTTTTTGCGGTGTGTTTGTCGAGATCTGATGAATTGTGGGTTTATGATCAAGTTTATCTATGAATAATATTTGAATCTTTTCTGAATTCTTTTATGTATGATTGAGTTATCTTTGCAAGTCTCTTTGAATTATCAGTTTGGTTTGGCCTACTAGATTGATCTTTCTTGCCATGGGAGAAGTGCTTAGCTTTAGGTTCAATCTTGCGGTGTCCTTTCCCAGTGGCAGCAGGGGCAGCAAGGCACGTATTGTATTGTTGCCATCGAGGATAAAAAAATGGGGTTTATATCATATTGCATGAGTTTATCCCTCTACATCATGTCATCTTGCTTAAGGCGTTACTATGTTCTTATGAACTTAATACTCTAGATGCAGGCAGGAGTCGGTCGATGTGTGGAGTAATAGTAGTAGATGCAGGCAGGAGTCGGTCTACTTGTCACGGACGTGATGCCTATATACATGATCATGCCTAGATAATCTCATAATTATTCACTTTTCTATCAATTGCTCGACAGTAATTTGTTCACCCACCGTAATACTTATGCTATCTTGAGAGAAGCCTCTAGTGAAACCTATGGCCCCCGGGTCTATCTCCTATCATATTTACATCCAATTTACTTTTATTTGCATCTTTACTTTTTGCATCTATATTATAAAATACCAAAAATATATTTATCTTATCATACTATCTCTATTAGATCTCACTTTCGCAAGTGGCCGTGAAGGTATTGACAACCCCTTTATTGCGTTGGTTGCGAGTTCTTTGTTTGTTTGTGTAGGTGCGTGGGACTTTTGAGGAGCCTCCTACTGGATTGATACCTTGGTTCTCAAAAACTGAGGGAAATACTTACGCGACTATTTCTGCATCACCCTTTCCTCTTCAAGGAAAACCAATGCAATCTCAAGACGTAGCAAGAAGGATTTCTAGCGCTGTTGCCGGGGAGGTCTTCGCACAAGTCAAGACATACCAAGTACCCATCACAAACTCATCTCCCTCGCATTTACATTATTTGCCATTTGCCTCTCGTTGTCCTCTCCCCCACTTCACCCTTGCCGTTTTATTCGCCCTCTCTTTCTCAATCTCCTCCTCTCTTTTTCGCTTGCCTTTTTCTGTTTGCTTGTGTGTTGGATTACTTGTTGCCATGGTGCAAGATAATACCAAATTGTGTGATTTCTCGAATACCAATAATAATGATTTCCTTAGTACTCCGATTGCTCCTCTTAATGATGTTGAGTCTTGTGAAATCAATACTGATTTGCTGAATCTTGTTATGAAAGATCAATTCACCGGCCTTCCTAGTGAAGATGCCGCTACTCATCTATCATGCGGGCTACTTATGAACTTAGTGCCAAAGATGGCACTACTTATATCTATCTTCACTTTTAGGCCTAGCTAGGGGCGTTAAACGATAGTGCTAGTTGGGAGGCAACCCAATTTTCTTTGTGTTTTTTGTTTTTGTTCCTGTTTAGTAATAAATTTTGCATCTACCTTCTATTTAGATGTGTTTTTATCTTTTAATTAGTGTTCGTGCCAAGTAGAACCTATAGGATAACCTATGATGATAGTTGATTTGATTCTACTGAAAAACAAAACTTTGCACGCATGAAATTAGTTTTTTTAAATCACCGAAACGTGCTTTTGCGTTGATTATTTTTGCTTCTGATCAATAGACATATTGTATGGACTTCCTATTTTCGTAGGATTTTTAGAGTTCCAAAAGTTTGCGTTAGTTACAGATTGCTACAGACTATTCTGTTTTTGACAGATTCTGTTTTTCGTGTGTTGTTTGCTTATTTTGATGCATCTATGGCTAGTAAAATAGTTTATAAACCATAGAGAAGTTGAAATACAGTAGGTTTAACACCAAAATAAATAAATAATGAGTTCATTACAGTACCTTATGTGGTGGTTTTGTTTTCTTTCACTAACGGAGCTTATAAGATTTCCTGTTGAGTTTTGTGTTGTGAAGTTTTCAAGTTTTGGGTAAAGCTTTTATGGATTATGGAATAAGGAGTGGCAAGAGCCTAAGCTTGGGGATGCCCATGGCACCCCAAGATATTCAAGGATAGCCAAAAGCCTAAGCTTGGGGATGCCCCGGGAAGGCATCCCCTCTTTCGTCTTCGTTCATTGGTAACTTTACTTGGAGCTATATTTTTATTCGCCACATGATATGTGTTTTGCTTGGAGCGTCGTGTATTATATTAGTCTTTGCTTTTTAGGTTACCACAATCATCCTTGCTATACACACCTTTTGGGAAGCCTATTTGATTAGAATTTGCTAGAATACTCTATGTGCTTCACTTATATCTTTTGAGCTTGATAGTTTTTGCTCTAGTGCTTCACTTATATCTTTTAGAGCACGACGGCGACTTATTTTTGTCGAAATTGCTAGTCTCTCATGCTTCACTTATATCTTTTTGAGAGTCTTTTAGAACATCATGGTATTTGCTATGGTTATAAAATTGGTCCTAGAATGGTAGGCATCCAAGTTGGGTATAATAAAAACTATCATAGGAAGTGAATTGGATGCTATGATCAATTTGATACTTGATAATTGTTTTGAGATATGGAGGTAGTGATATTAAAGTGATGCTAGTTGGGTGATTATGAATTTAAAGAATGCTTGTGTTGAAGTTAGCAAGTCCCGTAGCATGCACGTATGGTTAAAGTTGTGTAACAAATTTGAAACATGAAGTGTACCTGGCTTGTGCATCCTTATGAGTGGCGGTCGGGGACGAGCGATGGTCTTTTCCTACCAATCTACCCCCCTAGGAGCATGCGTGCTGTGCTTGATTTTTGATGATTTCTAAATTTTTGCAATAAGTATGTGAGTTCTTTTGACTAATGTTGAGTCCATGGATTATACGCACTTTTACCTTTCCACCATTGCTAGCCTCTTCGGTACCGTGCATTGCCCTTTCTCACCTTGAGAGTTGGTGCAAACTTCGCTGGTGCATCCAAACCCTGTGATACGATACACTCTATCACACATAAACCTCTTTATATCTTCCTCAAAACAGCCACCATACCAACCTATTATGGCATTTCCATAGCCATTCCGAGATATATTGCCATGCAACTTTCCATCGTTCCGTTTATCATCATCATGGCATACTTTACTTTTGTCATATTGCAATTGCATGATCATGTAGTTCACATCGTATTTGTGGCAAAGCCACCATGCATTAATTTTCATACATGTCACTCTTGATTCATTGCACCATCCCGGTACACCGCCGGAGGCATTCATATAGAGTCATATCTTGTTCTAGTTTTGATTGTAATTCATATGTTGTAATCAATGAAAGTGTGATGATCATCATTATTAGAGCATTGCCCAAAAAAAAAAGAAAGGCCAAAAGAAAAAAAGGAAGGCCCAAAAGAAAAAGGAAATGAAAAGAAAAAAGAAAAAAAGAAGAAAAAAAGAAAAAGAAAAAAAAAGAGAAAATAAATAAAAGGGGCAATGTTACTATCTCTTTTTCCACACTTGTGCTTCAAATTAGCACCTTGTTCTTCATGTAGTGAGTCTCATATATTGTGCTTCAAAGTAGCACCATGTTTTTCATATAGTGAGTCTCATAAGTTGTCTTTTTCATACTAGTGGGAATTTTTCATTATAGAACCTGGCTTGTATATTCCTATGATGGGCTTCCTCAAATGCCCTAGGTCTTCGTGAGCAAGCAAGTTGGATGCACACCCACTAGTTTTCTTTTATTGAGCATTCATTTATAGCTCTAGTGCATTGTTGCATGGCAATCCCTACTCCTCATGTTGACATCAATTGATGGACATCTCCATAGCCCGTTGATTATCCTCGTCAATGTGAGACTTTCTCCTTTTTTGTCTTCTCCACACAATCCCCATCATCATATTCTATTCCACCCATAGTGCTATATCCATATCTCACGCTCATGTATTGCGTGAGGATTGAAAAAGTTTGAGATTATTTAAGTATGAAACAATTGCTTGGCTTGTCATCGGGGGTATAGAAGTTGGGAACATCTTTGTGTGACGAAAATGAAGCATAGCCTAACTATATCATTTTGTAGGGGTGAACTTTCTTTTGCCATGTTATTTTGAGAAGACATGATTACTTTGATTAGTATGCTTGAAGTGTTACTATTTCTTTTATCAATATGAACTTTTATTTTGAATCATTTGGATCTGAACATTCATGCCACAATAAAGAAAATTACATTGAGAATTATACTACGTAGCATTCCACATCAAAAATTCTCTTTTTATCATTTACCTACTCGAGGACGAGCAGGAATTAAGCTTGGGGATGCTTGATACGTCTCCAACATATCTATAATTTTTTATTGTTCCATGCTATTATATTACCCCTTTTGGATGTTTATGGGCTTTATTTTACACATTTATATCATTTTTGGGACTAACCTACTAACTGGAGGCCCAGCCCGTATTGCTGTTTTTTTTGCCTATTTCAGTATTTCGAAGAAGAGGAATATCAAACGGAGTCCAAATGGAATGAAACCTTCGGGAGCGTGATTTTTGGAACGAACGTGATCTAGAGGACTTAGAGTGCAAGTCAAGAAGCAGCCGAGGCCTCCATGAGATAGGAGGGTGCGCCCCCCTATAGGGCGCGCCCCCCGTCTCATGGGCCCCTCGGGCGGCCACCGACATACTTCTTCCTCCTATATAAGCCTACGTACCCCGAAAACATCCAGGGAGCCAAAAAACCTCAACTTCCACCACCGTAACCTTCTGTATCCGCGAGATCCCATCTTGGAGCCTTCGTCGGTGCTCCGCCGGAGGGGGAATCAACCACGGAGGGCTTCTACATCAACACCATAGCCCCTCCGATGAGTTGTGAGTAGTTTACCACAGACCTACGGGTCCATAGTTATTAGCTAGATGGCTTCTTCTCTCTTTTTGGATCTCAATACAATGTTCTCCCCTCTCTTGTGGAGATCTATTCAATGTAAACTCTTTTTGCGGTGTGTTTGTCGAGATCCGATGAATTGTGGGTTTATGATCAAGTTTATCTATGAATAATATTTGAATCTTCTCTGAATTCTTTTATGTATGATTGAGTTATCTTTGCAAGTCTCTTCGAATTATCAGTTTGGTTTGGCCTACTAGATTGATCTTTCTTGCCATGGGAGAAGTGCTTAGCTTTGGGTTCAATCTTGCGGTGTCCTTTCCCAGTGACAGTAGGGGCAGCAAGGCACATATTGTATTGTTGCCATCGAGGATAACAAGATGGGGTTTATATCATATTGCATGAGTTTATCCCTCTACATCATGTCATCTTGCTTAAGGTGTTACTCTGTTCTTATGAACTTAATACTCTAGATGCAGGTAGGAGTCGGTTGATGTGTGGAGTAATAGTAGTAGATACATGCAGGAGTCGGTCTACTTGTCACGGACGTGATGCCTATATACATGTTCATGCCTAGATAATCTCATAATTATTCACTTTTCTATCAATTGCTCGACAGTAATTTGTTCACCCACCGTAATACTTATGCTATCTTGAGAGAAGCCTCTAGTGAAACCTATGGCCCCCGGGTCTATCTCCTATCATATTTACTTCCAATTTACTTTTATTTGCATCTTTACTTTTTGCATCTATATTATAAAATACCAAAAATATATTTATCTTATCATACTATCTCTATTAGATCTCACTTTCGCAAGTGGCCGTGAAGGGATTGACAACCCCTTTATTGCGTTGGTTGCGAGTTCTTTGTTTGTTTGTGTAGGTGCGTGGGACTTTTGAGGAGCCTCCTACTGGATTGATACCTTGGTTCTCAAAAATTGAGGGAAATACTTACGCCACTATTGCTGCATCACCCTTTCCTCTTCAAGGAAAACCAATGCAATCTCAAAACGTAGCAAGAAGGATTTCTAGCGCCGTTGCCGGGGAGGTCTTCGCTCAAGTCAAGACATACCAAGTACCCATCACAAACTCATCTCCCTCGCATTTACATTATTTGCCATTTGCCTCTCGTTTTCCTCTCCCCCACTTCACCCTTGCCATTTTATTCGCCCTCTCTTTCTCAATCTCCTCCTCTCTTTTTCGCTTGCCTTTTTCTGTTTGCTTGTGTGTTGGATTACTTGTTGCCATGGCGCAAGATAATACCAAATTGTGTGATTTCTCGAATACCAATAATAATGATTTCCTTAGTACTCCGATTGCTCCTCTTAATGATGTTGAGTCTTGTGAAATCAATACTGCTTTGCTGAATCTTGTTATGAAAGATCAATTCACCGGCCTTCCTAGTGAAGATGCCGCTACTCATCTATCATGCGGGCTACTTATGAACTTAGTGCCAAAGATGGCACTACTTATATCTATCTTCACTTTTAGGCCAAGCTAGGGGCGTTAAACGATAGCGCTAGTTGGGAGGCAACCCAATTTTCTTTGTGTTTTTTGTTTTTGTTCCTGTTTAGTAATAAATTTTGCATCTACCTTCTATTTAGATGTGTTTTTATCTTTTAATTAGTGTTCGTGCCAAGTAGAACCTATAGGATAACCTATGATGATAGTTGATTTGATTCTGCTGAAAAACAAAACTTTGCACGCATGAAATTAGTTTTTTTAAATCACCGAAACATGCTTTTGCGTTGATTATTTTTGCTTCTGATCAATAGACATATTGTACGGACTTCCTATTTTCGTAGGATTTTTAGAGTTCTAGAAGTTTGCATTAGTTACAGATTGCTACAGACTATTCTGTTTTTGATAGATTCTGTTTTTCGTGTGTTGTTTGCTTATTTTGATGCATCTATGGCTAGTAAAATAGTTTATAAACCATAGAGAAGTTGAAATACAGTAGGTTTAACACCAAAATAAGTAAATAATGAGTTCATTACAGTACCTTATGTGGTGGTTTTGTTTTCTTTCACTAACGGAGCTTATAAGATTTCCTGTTGAGTTTTGTGTTGTGAAGTTTTCAAGTTTTGGGTAAAGCTTTTATGGATTATGGAATAAGGAGTGGCAAGAGCCTAAGCTTGGGGATGCCCATGGCACCCCAAGATATTCAAGGATAGCCAAAAGCCTAAGCTTGGGGATGCCCCGGGAAGGCATCCCCTCTTTCGTCTTCGTTCATTGGTAACTTTACTTGGAGCTATATTTTTATTCGCCACATGATATGTGTTTTGCTTGGAGCGTCGTGTATTATATTAGTCTTTGCTTTTTAGTTTACCACAATCATCCTTGCTATACACACCTTTTGGGAAGCCTATTTGATTAGAATTTGCTAGAATACCCTATGTGCTTCACTTATATCTTTTGAGCTTGATAGTTTTTGCTCTAGTGCTTCACTTATATCTTTTAGAGCACGACGGCGACTTATTTTTGTAGAAATTGCTAGTCTCTCATGCTTCACTTATATCTTTTTGAGAGTCTTTTATAACAGCATGGTATTTGCTATGGTTATAAAATTGGTCCTAGAATGGTAGGCATCCAAGTTGGGTATAATAAAAACTATCATAGGAAGTGAATTGGATGCTATGATCAATTTGATACTTGATAATTGTTTTGAGATATGGAGGTAGTGATATTAAAGTGATGCTAGTTGGGTGATTATGAATTTAAAGAATGCTTGTGTTTAAGTTAGCAAGTCCCGTAGCATGCACGTATGGTTAAAGTTGTGTAACAAATTTGAAACATGAAGTGTACCTGGCTTGTGCATCCTTATGAGTGGCGGTCAGGGACGAGCGATGGTCTTTTCCTACCAATCTACCCCCCTAGGAGCATGCGTGCAGTGCGTGATTTTTGATGACTTCTAAATTTTTGCAATAAGTATATGAGTTCTTTTGACTAATGTTGAGTCCATGGATTATACGCACTTTTACCTTTCCACCATTGCTAGCCTCTTCGGTACCGTGCATTGCCCTTTCTCACCTTGAGAGTTGGTGCAAACTTCGCTGGTGCATCCAAACCCTGTGATACGATACACTCTATCACACATAAACCTCCTTATATCTTCCTCAAAACAGCCACCATACCAACCTATTATGGCATTTCCATAGCCATTCCGAGATATATTGCCATGCAACTTTCCATCGTTCCGTTTATCATCATCATGGCATACTTTACTTTTGTCATATTGCCATTGCATGATCATGTAGTTGACATCGTATTTGTGGCAAAGCCACCATGCATTAATTTTCATACATGTCACTCTTGATTCATTGCACCATCCTGGTACACCGCCGGAGGCATTCATATAGAGTCATATCTTGTTCTAGTTTCGAGTTGTAATTCATATGTTGTAATCAATGAAAGTGTGATGATCATCATTATTAGAGCATTGCCCAAAAAGAAAAAAAAGAAAGGCCAAAAGAAAAAAAGGAAGGCCCAAAAGAAAAAGGAAATGAAAAGAAAAAAGAAAAAAAGAAGAAAAAAAGAAAAAGAAAAAAAGAGAAAATAAATAAAAGGGGCAATGTTACTATCTCTTTTTCCACACTTGTGCTTCAAATTAGCACCTTGTTCTTCATGTAGTGAGTCTCATATATTGTGCTTCAAAGTAGCACCATGTTTTTTATATAGTGAGTCTCATAAGTTGTCTTTTTCATACTAGTGGGAATTTTTCATTACAGAACCTGGCTTGTATATTCCTATGATGGGCTTCCTCAAATGCACTAGGTCTTCGTGAGCAAGCAAGTTGGATGCACACCCACTAGTTTTCTTTTATTGAGCATTCATTTATAGCTCTAGTGCATTTGTTGCATGGCAATCCCTACTCCTCATGTTGACATCAATTGATGGACATCTCCATAGCCCGTTGATTATCCTCGTCAATGTGAGACTTTCTCCTTTTTTGTCTTCTCCACACAATCCCCATCATCATATTCTATTCCACCCATAGTGCTATATCCATGGCTCACGCTCATGTATTGCGTGAGGATTGAAAAAGTTTGAGATTATTTAAGTATGAAACAATTGCTTGGCTTGTCATCGGGGGTATAGAAGTTGGGAACATCTTTGTGTGACGAAAATGAAGCATAGCCTAACTATATCATTTTGTAGGGGTGAACTTTCTTTTGCCATGTTATTTTGAGAAGACATGATTACTTTGATTAGTATGCTTGAAGTGTTACTATTTCTTTTATCAATATGAACTTTTATTTTGAATCATTTGGATCTGAACATTCATGCCACAATAAAGAAAATTACATTGAAGAATTATGCTAGGTAGCATTCCACATGAAAAATTCTGTTTTTATCATTTACCTACTCGAGGACGAGAAGGAATTAAGCTTGGGGATGCTTGATACGTCTCCAACATATCTATAATTTTTGATTGTTCCATGCTATTATATTACCCCTTTTGGATGTTTATGGGCTTTATTTTACACATTTATATCATTTTTGGGACTAACCTACTAACTGGAGGCCCAGCCCGTATTGCTGTTTTTTTGCCTATTTCAGTATTTCGAAGAAGAGGAATATCAAACGGAGTCCGAATGGAATGAAACCTTCGGGAGCGTGATTTTTGGAACGAACGTGATCTAGAGGACTTAGAGTGCAAGTCAAGAAGCAGCCGAGGCCTCCACGAGATAGGAGGGTGCGCCCCCCTATAGGGCGCGCCCCCCGTCTCGTGGGCCCCTCGGGCGGCCACCGACGTACTTCTTCCTCCTATATAAGCCTACGTACCCCGAAAACATCCAGGGAGCCAAAAAAACTCAACGTCCACCACCGTAACCTTCTGTATCCGCGAGATCCCATCTTGGAGCCTTCGTCGGTGCTCCACCGGAGGGGGAATCAACCACGGAGGGCTTCTACATCAACACCATAGCCCCTCCGATGAGTTGTGAGTAGTTTACCACAGAGCTACGGGTCCATACTTATTAGCTAGATGGCTTCTTCTCTCTTTTTGGATCTCAATACAATGTTCTCCCCTCTCTTGTGGAGATCTATTCGATGTAAACTCTTTTTGCGGTGTGTTTGTCGAGATCCGATGAATTGTGGGTTTATGATCAAGTTTATCTATGAATAATATTTGAATCTTCTCTGAATTCTTTTATGTATGATTGAGTTATCTTTGCAAGTCTCTTCGAATTATCAGTTTGGTTTGGCCTACTAGATTGATCTTTTTGCCATGGGAGAAGTGCTTTGCTTTGGGTTCAATCTTGCGGTGTCCTTTCCCAGTGACAGCAGGGGCAGCAAGGCACGTATTGTATTGTTGCCATCGAGGATAAAAAGATGGGGTTTATATCATATTGCATGAGTTTATCCCTCTACATCATGTCATCTTGCTTAAGGCGTTACTCTGTTCTTATGAACTTAATACTCTAGATGCAGGTAGGAGTCGGTTGATGTGTGGAGTAATAGTAGTAGATGCAGGCAGGAGTTAGTCTACTTGTCACGGACGTGATGCCTATATACATGTTCATGCCTAGATAATCTCATAATTATTCACTTTTCTATCAATTGCTCGACAGTAATTTGTTCACCCACCGTAATACTTATGCTATCTTGAGAGAAGCCTCTAGTGAAACCTATGGCCCCCGGGTCTATCTCCTATCATATTTACTTCCAATTTACTTTTATTTGCATCTTTACTTTTTGCATCTATATTATAAAATACCAAAAATATATTTATCTTATCATACTATCTCTATTAGATCTCACTTTCGCAAGTGGCCGTGAAGGGATTGACAACCCCTTTATTGCGTTGGTTGCGAGTTCTTTGTTTGTTTGTGTAGGTGCGTGGGACTTTTGAGGAGCCTCCTACTGGATTGATACCTTGGTTCTCAAAAACTGAGGGAAATACTTACGCCACTATTGCTGCATCACCCTTTCCTCTTCAAGGAAAACCAATGCAATCTCAAGACGTAGCAAGAAGGATTTCTAGCGCCGTTGCCGGGGAGGTCTTCGCTCAAGTCAAGACATACCAAGTACCCATCACAAACTCATCTCCCTCGCATTTACATTATTTGCCATTTTCCTCTCGTTTTCCTCTCCCCCACTTCACCCTTGCCGTTTTATTCGCCCTCTCTTTCTCAATCTCCTCCTCTCTTTTTCGCTTGCCTTTTTCTGTTTGCTTGTGTGTTGGATTACTTGTTGCCATGGCGCAAGATAATACCAAATTGTGTGATTTCTCGAATACCAATAATAATGATTTCCTTAGTACTCCGATTGCTCCTCTTAATGATGTTGAGTCTTGTGAAATCAATACTGCTTTGCTGAATCTTGTTATGAAAGATCAATTCACCGGCCTTCCTAGTGAAGATGCCGCTACTCATCTATCATGTGGGCTACTTATGAACTTAGTGCCAAAGATGGCACTACTTATATCTATCTTCACTTTTAGGCCAAGCTAGGGGCGTTAAACGATAGCGCTAGTTGGGAGGCAACCCAATTTTCTTTGTGTTTTTTGTTTTTGTTCCTGTTTAGTAATAAATTTTGCATCTACCTTCTATTTAGATGTGTTTTTATCTTTTAATTAGTGTTCGTGCCAAGTAGAACCTATAGGATAACCTATGATGATAGTTGATTTGATTCTGCTGAAAAACAAAACTTTGCACGCATGAAATTAGTTTTTTTAAATCACCGAAACGTGCTTTTGCGTTGATTATTTTTGCTTCTGATCAATAAACATATTGTACGGACTTCCTATTTTCGTAGGATTTTTAGAGTTCCAGAAGTTTGCATTAGTTACAGATTGCTACAGACTATTCTGTTTTTGACAGATTCTGTTTTTCGTGTGTTGTTTGCTTATTTTGATGCATCTATGGCTAGTAAAATAGTTTATAAACCATAGAGAAGTTGAAATACAGTAGGTTTAACACCAAAATAAATAAATAATGAGTTCATTACAGTACCTTATGTGGTGGTTTTGTTTTCTTTCACTAACGGAGCTTATAAGATTTCCTGTTGAGTTTTGTGTTGTGAAGTTTTCAAGTTTTGGGTAAAGCTTTTATGGATTATGGAATAAGGAGTGGCAAGAGCCTAAGCTTGGGGATGCCCATGGCACCCCAAGATATTCAAGGATAGCCAAAAGCCTAAGCTTGGGGATGCCCCGGGAAGGCATCCCCTCTTTCGTCTTCGTTCATTGGTAACTTTACTTGGAGCTATATTTTTATTCGCCACATGATATGTGTTTTGCTTGGAGCGTCGTGTATTATATTAGTCTTTGCTTTTTAGTTTACCACAATCATCCTTGCTATACACACCTTTTGGGAAGCCTATTTGATTATAATTTGCTAGAATACTCTATGTGCTTCACTTATATCTTTTGAGCTTGATAGTTTTTGCTCTAGTGCTTCACTTATATCTTTTAGAGCACGACGGCGACTTATTTTTGTAGAAATTGCTAGTCTCTCATGCTTCACTTATATCTTTTTGAGAGTCTTTTAGAACAGCATGGTATTTGCTATGGTTATAAAATTGGTCCTAGAATGGTAGGCATCCAAGTTGGGTATAATAAAAACTATCATAGGAAGTGAATTGGATGCTATGATCAATTTGATACTTGATAATTGTTTTGAGATATGGAGGTAGTGATATTAAAGTGATGCTAGTTGGGTGATTATGAATTTAAAGAATGCTTGTGTTGAAGTTAGCAAGTCCCGTAGCATGCACGTATGGTTAAAGTTGTGTAACAAATTTGAAACATGAAGTGTACCTGGCTTGTGCATCCTTATGAGTGGCGGTCGGGGACGAGCGATGGTCTTTTCCTACCAATCTACCCCCCTAGGAGCATGCGTGCAGTGCTTGATTTTTGATGACTTCTAAATTTTTGCAATAAGTATATGAGTTCTTTTGACTAATGTTGAGTCCATGGATTATACGCACTTTTACCTTTCCACCATTGCTAGCCTCTTCGGTACCGTGCATTGCCCTTTCTCACCTTGAGAGTTGGTGCAAACTTCGCTGGTGCATCCAAACCCTGTGATACGATACACTCTATCACACATAAACCTCCTTATATCTTCCTCAAAACAGCCACCATACCAACCTATTATGGCATTTCCATAGCCATTCCGAGATATATTGCCATGCAACTTTCCATCGTTCCGTTTATCATCATCATGGCATACTTTACTTTTGTCATATTGCCATTGCATGATCATGTAGTTGACATCGTATTTGTGGCAAAGCCACCATGCATTAATTTTCATACATGTCACTCTTGATTCATTGCACCATCCCGGTATACCGCCGGAGGCATTCATATAGAGTCATATCTTGTTCTAGTTTCGAGTTGTAATTCATATGTTGTAATCAATGAAAGTGTGATGATCATCATTATTAGAGCATTGCCCAAAAAGAAAAAAAAGAAAGGCCAAAAGAAAAAAGGAAGGCCCAAAAGAAAAGGAAATGAAAAGAAAAAAGAAAAAAAGAAGAAAAAAGAAAAAGAAAAAAAGAGAAAATAAATAAAAGGGGCAATGTTACTATCTCTTTTTCCACACTTGTGCTTCAAATTAGCACCTTGTTCTTCATGTAGTGAGTCTCATATATTGTGCTTCAAAGTAGCACCATGTTTTTCATATAGTGAGTCTCATAAGTTGTCTTTTTCATACTAGTGGGAATTTTTCATTATAGAACCTGGCTTGTATATTCCTATGATGGGCTTCCTCAAATGCCCTAGGTCTTCGTGAGCAAGCAAGTTGGATGCACACCCACTAGTTTTCTTTTATTGAGCATTCATTTATAGCTCTAGTGCATTTGTTGCATGGCAATCCCTACTCCTCATGTTGACATCAATTGATGGACATCTCCATAGCCCGTTGATTATCCTCGTCAATGTGAGACTTTCTCCTTTTTTGTCTTCTCCACACAATCCCCATCATCATATTCTATTCCACCCATAGTGCTATATCCATGTCTCACGCTCATGTATTGCGTGAGGATTGAAATTTTTTGAGATTATTTAAGTATGAAACAATTGCTTGGCTTGTCATCGGGGGTATAGAAGTTGGGAACATCTTTGTGTGACGAAAATGAAGCATAGCCTAACTATATCATTTTGTAGGGGTGAACTTTCTTTTGCCATGTTATTTTGAGAAGACATGATTACTTTGATTAGTATGCTTGAAGTGTTACTATTTCTTTTATCAATATGAACTTTTATTTTGAATCATTTGGATCTGAACATTCATGCCACAATAAAGAAAATTACATTGAGAATTATGCTAGGTAGCATTCCACATCAAAAATTCTCTTTTTATCATTTACCTACTCGAGGACGAGCAGGAATTAAGCTTGGGGATGCTTGATACGTCTCCAACATATCTATAATTTTTGATTATTCCATGCTATTATATTACCCCTTTTGGATGTTTATGGGCTTTATTTTACACATTTATATCATTTTTGGGACTAACCTACTAACTGGAGGCCCAGCCCGTATTGCTGTTTTTTTGCCTATTTCAGTATTTCGAAGAAGAGGAATATCAAACGGAGTCCAAATGAAATGAAACCTTCGGGAGCGTGATTTTTGGAACGAACGTGATCTAGAGGACTTAGAGTGCAAGTCAAGAAGCAGCCGAGGCCTCCACAAGATAGGAGGGTGCGCCCCCCTATAGGGCGCGCCCCCCGTCTCGTGGGCCCCTCGGGCGGCCACCGACGTACTTCTTCCTCCTATATAAGCCTACGTACCCCGAAAACATCCAGGGAGCCAAAAAAACTCAACTTCCACCACCGTAACCTTCTGTATCCGCGAGATCCCATCTTGGAGCCTTCGTCGGTGCTCCGTCGGAGGGGGAATCAACCACGGAGGGCTTCTACATCAACACCATAGCCCCTCCGATGAGTTGTGAGTAGTTTACCACAGACCTACGGGTCCATAGTTATTAGCTAGATGGCTTCTTCTCTCTTTTTGGATCTCAATACAATGTTCTCCCCTCTCTTGTGGAGATCTATTCGATGTAAACTCTTTTTGCGGTGTGTTTGTCGAGATCCGATGAATTGTGGGTTTATGATCAAGTTTATCTATGAATAATATTTGAATCTTCTCTGAATTCTTTTATGTATGATTGAGTTATCTTTGCAAGTCTCTTCGAATTATCAGTTTGGTTTGGCCTACTAGATTGATCTTTCTTGCCATGGGAGAAGTGCTTAGCTTTGGGTTCAATCTTGCGGTGTCCTTTCCCAGTGACAGCAGGGGCAGCAAGGCACGTATTGTATTGTTGCCATCGAGGATAAAAAGATGGGGTTTATATCATATTGCATGAGTTTATCCCTCTACATCATGTCATCTTGCTTAAGGCGTTACTCTGTTCTTATGAACTTAATACTCTAGATGCAGGTAGGAGTCGGTCGATGTGTGGAGTAATAGTAGTAGATGCAGGTAGGAGTCGGTCTACTTGTCACGGACGTGATGCCTATATACATGTTCATGCCTAGATAATCTCATAATTATTCACTTTTCTATCAATTGCTCGACAGTAATTTGTTCACCCACCGTAATACTTATGCTATCTTGAGAGAAGCCTCTAGTGAAACCTATGGCCCCCGGGTCTATCTCCTATCATATTTACTTCCAATTTACTTTTATTTGCATCTTTACTTTTTGCATCTATATTATAAAATACCAAAAATATATTTATCTTATCATACTATCTCTATTAGATCTCACTTTCGCAAGTGGCCGTGAAGGGATTGACAACCCCTTTATTGCGTTGGTTGCGAGTTCTTTGTTTGTTTGTGTAGGTGCGTGGGACTTTTGAGGAGCCTCCTACTGGATTGATACCTTGGTTCTCAAAAACTGAGGAAAATACTTACGCTACTATTGCTGCATCACCCTTTCCTCTTCAAGGAAAACCAACACAAGCTCAAGACGTAGCAGCCCCCCTCAATGCACATCGCCTCGATAGCCCTCTGAAATTCTTGCTCGCTAGTCTCATCATCCTCTTCATCGCTGTCATCTTCCCCTTCCTTTTTCTCATGGCCTCTGGTGGGCATTTCCTTCTGCTAATCAACCTTGCCGTGATGGACATTGCGGCCACCACAGCACATCCCACCAGCACCATTATGGCCTCTCTCCTTATCACGCCTTTTATACTCAGCTTTCTGCTTCTCGACCAGCTGTTCGACTTGCTTGCGATCTCGGAGATCATGGCCCTTGGTCCTGTGGATCTTGCAGTAAGGCCCGTCAGACCTGCCGATTTTCTCAGCTACCGCAGCCGCTCGACAATCAGTGCATAGCAGCTTCCTTGCCGGGTGCCTCAATCTTTGCTATCTTGCCGGCGCCAAGTTCACCGGAGCTCTCAGCGGTCATCATTGCTTTCTCCTTGTGCTTGTTGCGTTTTCTGTTCCTCCTTCTGGGGGTGGCAGCATCGTCATCATCTTCCGAATCAACTTCGACACCAATCTCCTCCCCGGGAAGTCTTCTCCCTTCTTCAGCACGAGCACACTTATCCGCCAATGTGTAAAGTTCATTGACGGTCTTGCGTAGTCGAACATTAATCTTGGCCCGCATCCTCCGATTGCGCACATTCATGTGGAATGCGGCAATCACTGCTGCCGGATGTATCTTCAGGATGTTGCGGTGCACTTGGCTGAAGCTTTGCAGATACTTACACAAACTCTCTTCTTTTGCAGAAGGGCTTGCAGGTCCACTGTCCTGGTTCTTGATGGCCGCTAGTGAAGGCGCTAACGAACTCGTTGCATAGGTCCGCCCATGAAGAAATGGAATCCTTCGGCAAGTGCATCAGCGAAGACCTCACATTGGGCTTGAGGGCCAACGGGAAGTAGTTGGCAAGAACTTTCTCATCTCTTCCCCCGGCGGCTTGAACGACAATCGTATAGATGCCCAAAAACTTTGCTGGGTTCAATTTTCCATCATATTTCTCTAGCAAGTCAGGCTTGAAGGTGCGGGAGGATGGCCAATGGACTTTCCACAGCTCGCGAGTGAAGGCAGGGCACCCTACCTTGTAAGGCAAGTACCCGCCAGCATTGGGCGCGGGTTTGTCAACATCGGGTCCATTACGCCTGTCTGGTTGACGGCGTGTCTCACGACACCGCTCGATGGTGACGCGCGCGTCTTCCCTCCTCCTGTCTCTCAACACATGGCGTTGATCCCACTAGAGTTGTGGGTTGGATGAGTCCATTGACGCTTCGTCAGGCTCGTCAACGTCTTGGGTTTGCTGAGCCCGCCGTGGTTGCCCTTGGCTGGGCTGCCACGGAGGGGACTGCATTGTAGGTGTAGTCCTCTCAACTCAGCCACCAACAGGTGCTATCAGTGTTGCCTGCAGGCAACGAGAAGGCTCTGCACGTTGTGACTTGTTAGCTTCAGGAAAACCAATGAGGCTCTGAATGGTAGCTCTCCATTCATCCATCTTGTCTACTACTAGGGGAAAGTTCGGCAGTAGCTGAGGTCTCGCCATTGCTTCGTCCATCATCTCTGGCACGGCGTGAGAAGCGGAACGTGACACAACTCATCTCATGGACAAAACAGAAGGAACATTGTCGTGCCCCTGTTGCCTCTGACCAATCACCAGAGCGGTTTGGCACGGCCGAAGCTGTTCTTGATGGCCAACATCTTGATCAGCTGGGCCCTTCCCAGGCGAACGCAGTCGCGGAGGATTGACAACGCCGCTCGGGGTCTTGTCATGCCTGCCCTGCATGGGATGGAGCGTAGGCCTCGATGTTGCCCCTCTGGTTGGTGCAGCCGAAGGATCACGGCTTACTCCAGAGTGGGCGTCGTCATTGGTTGCATTCGCTAGCACAGAGAGGAGGTGGAGGCGGAACATCACCGCGACCTGCATCAGCGTGAGCATGTTTGTAGGAGGGATGAGGAGGCTGGGCACCCCCAGAGGCCCCGAATCCCTCTCCAGTTGCGGTGGCAGCGACGAGTGTACCATCAGTGATGACCACATCGCTCGTGGAGCCCGCCCCTCCCGTCACGGCCGCGACGCCCATGGAACTCGCGACTGTAGGAAACGAAGCCTTCGAGGTGGACGGATGTGCCGCTGCACTGCTTTTCTTCTTGGGAGCCATTCACGATGTAGAAGGTGATGAAGATCGACAAACTGGCTGTTGCTTCAGGTTCACACACGCGATGGCCTCCTACCTGGCACGCCAAAGATGTTGGCGTGGGAGCACGATCACCTACGGGGCAGGGCTGCCCCTTTGTGGTTTGGCAAGGGGACAGTCACATTGCACGAAGAGCAGAAGCAGTAGGGCAACACGGCGATGGACAACTCTCTTTTACCCCGGTTTGGGCCGCTTTGCAGCGTAAAACCCTACTCCTGCTATGGTGGATTGATTTGGAGGAACACAAAGACATGGCGTGCTTAAGCCTGGCAAGTGTGCCTCGAGGGGAGCAGCACACGCATACAAGTGTTGAGGGGTCAAGTGTTTGAACCCTTGCTAGGTTGCCTTGGGCCTCCTTTTTATAGCTTAAGGGGCGTCCAGAGTGGCAACACAGACATTTTGGTACGATTAGATAGCTAACAGTGTTATCATACCTAACTTTGGCAGTTAGGTCAAAATGCATTAAATGCACTGCTAGGTGTCATGCTGAGGTTGAAGCCAGGAAAGCCTGTCGCACCGCTTATCTGTCTTCTCCTTATTAATGTGACACGCCATCTAGAGGTGTCAATAAAGTTAATCTCTTCTCCAGCAGGATGCCATGTACCCTTCGGGATCCACCTAGCCACTCGATTGGGAGCTCGACAACGCACTGATTAGTGACTTGCATGCGATGAGGTGGAGTTGTGGCGTCTTGGCGGGGATCTGCCGGTCATGGAGCATGCCGGGGTGAACTGGCCTTGGTTCTAGGCATAGCCTCGACCCTGCCGAGCTCACCTGCCCGGCATGGGAGGCTTTCCTAGGGAGCTGTCTTGGTCATCTTGATCTTCTTAATGCTCTCCTTGATCTCACGAAGAGCGGTTTCTCTGGCTTACCTTGGGTCGTGTCTTGGTAATTGGTGTATAATCGTCAGCACGCCTGTGCACAAGTTTGGGCTGCAAACACAAATATTTGTTGCACCGACACTGATGGACCCAAACTAGTTGCTGATGAATGCATAGAGACAGATCCAAAGAATATGGCCTATGACATTGGTACAACGAGGTGCGTACAAACAGCTTTTAACCCCTTTCCACGACGGCATTCTGAACCGTCGCTTAGTGAGTGACTGCGATATGGGGTCCTTCCCACATGACCCAGAAACCGTTGGCGATATGCCCTCGTGGCACACATGCTCGGCAAAATGAGGTTGTGTGCGACCGACGAGTGATCAAATACGGTTATACGTATAGTAATGCTAAAAAAATACAATTGTACAGGCGAAATCGTTTCCTATCGTAAGTACATCCCACACAGTCAGTCCCCGCTAAACGTTTCTGCTCGTATGCACATTCCGCACAGTCAATCCAAGGAATATGTTTATGTTAGTATGTACATCCCACACAGTTAATCCAAGAAGTATGTTTCCGTTCGTGTATGCATCCCACACAGTCACTCCAAGGAAAACGTTTCCGTTCGCAGGTACATCACACACAATTTTCCCCATTAAATCGTTTGTGATAGTGTTGCCATTGCACACGATATTAACAATTTTATCATTTGTGTTATTTAATGCATTACACACGGTGCATAGAAGAAACTGTGTGGCAAAGGCTGTCCACCGCACACACTTTTTACGTGGTAAACATTTGCTCAAGGTGGCCTAACGCAAACAGTTTTCAAGAGGATGTCGAGTGTGATTATTCATTGATCCAACACGGTTTATTCCTAGAAACTTGTGCGCTGCCTAAGGTCATCGCCCACAGTGTTTTTTAACCGTTTGCAATAGAAAACCCAATTAGCAGGCTAATTGGTCATTAACAGGCTAATTGCACTATTATTTAATAATCCATTTATTAATCTAATAGACATTTCATATTAAGCACACAATATATTTCATTTCCATATTAAGGAAGCAGGATTTCATAATTGAAATACATCAGAGTACAACATCATATAACTTCAGCACTCAGCTACCCCATTACACAACTGCACCAGCACCAAGTTTCACATGCAACATCTACAACCTTTCGAAATTAACATCATAGATGGAACATGGATAGATGAATCTCATATGGAAAACTGCTGAAGCAGAAGATGAATATTGAGCCTTCATTGATGTTGAAGGTCTTTGCAACTTTAGGCCAGTGCCTGTGGATGATTGACCATCCATCCTTCGTCCTCTTCAGGAACACTTCAATATTGAGCCGTGAGTGTTGTATGAAAACCTTCCTCGCCTTCTGACCATACAGGTGGTTTGGGAGGTAATCATCAGTGAACTGCTTTGGAAAGGCCTGAAAACAAGGATATGCATAAATATCTTCTCCAGATTTGAAATGGCACAAAGGAATTAAAAAGACAAGGTATAACAGTTAGTACCATCCCGTAGTGAACTGATATCTTCTTCATTATGCAGACAAAGATCCTGTTGTTTTTTGTCGCTAATTTCTTTATCGTAACAATCTTTCTGAGTTTCTTGACTTGACTGATATTAATGGACAAGTCATTTCCACATATGCAAAAAGGGTCAAACAGTGGGTCAAAACCTCTGACAACAGGACCTACATGTGCAAGACCAAATTGTTAAAAATCTTATATTTAAAAACAGGAAGTGGAAAGGTGTGTTATTAACTGCAACAGGCCTAATATTTAAAAACAAGCAAACATAGTCATTCAAACTTTTATTGTGCAGGTCTAAGTACACTAGTTATTGGCCCTGTTTGGATCCATAGGTTAGAGTTAGTTTGAGCTAGTTTGGGCTCAAATAGCCCTAAAGTATCCAAACATGAGGGCTAGTTTGAGCTAGTTGCGTCAAACCCACCCAAAACAACTATCCACCCAAGAGGTACTGATTGGGGCTAGTTCTCCGAGTGCATTTATTGTCAATCTAACATTGTCATCCAAACACCTATTTGGCTAGAGTTAGTTCAGGGTTAGTCATTGTTTAGTATCATTGTTATTTTGGAAACGTAGGATAGCGTAGGATTTATTCTACCTGCTTGACTTGTACTACAAGATGACCATGTACTCCTATATATATGCCCACGAGGCACAAGAAATACAATAAACTATTCCACCAATCTCACACTCTCTCTCCCTTTTAACTGTCATGAGCTAGAAACTAACTCTAACCTCTAGCTATGTTAGAGTATCCAAACAGTGCCATTGTTAAATCAAATGGAAAGGCGTGTTCAATACTCCGCCCTGTCCTTTTTACTCTGCATATAAGAATTGTCTGAAGTCAAACTTCATAAAGTTTCACCTTATTTATATGAAAAAATATCAACATCTAGCATGCTAAAGCTATACAATATGAAAATTTAAGTCATGACACATGTACCGATATTTATTTCATATTGTGAGTGTTGGTATTTTGTTCTATAAAGTTGGTCAAACTTTAAGAGGCCTGACTTTAGACAAATCTTATATGCGAACTAAAAGATTTGGAGGGAGTACAACATGCTTAACAACAACCAAATATAGGCATTCATAGAGCTATTGTTAAATTCGGTATTAATGAAATTGAACTGCATAATTCATACTAGCACATATAGAACATCAACTGTTAATAGATAAAATAAACAAGGCATACTACGAACAACCAAAGATGGCAATTGAAACTGTACATATGCTAACTACAAACAACCGAACAACCATAAACCATAAAATAAACAAGGCGTAATGCAAACAACCTAATATAGTAATAAATACTGGACAGGTTCTCACTACAAAAGGGGTTCGAGAAAACAAATCATGGGTTTCCTCACTTGTCACAGGTTGGATCCTCCTCGTGGTCGTCGTTGATGAGGTCTAACTTACCAGCCGAGGATCCTAGACCAGCGTCGTAAAACGTGTAATTCAAAAATGACAAAAGGGGCTCCATGGCGATGAAGGATGGAAAATTGTTCATAACGAGCCGCAGGAGATCAGCGGCAGGGCCATCAATGAGATCGACGGTTGTCGAACCCAAAGGGTTGGGGGTGGGCAACTTAACCTATGACATAACTCGCGTCAAGCCATCAGTGTCGACGACCTCGATGTCATAGCTGGAGTCCATGACATGCCAGAATACTCTAGCCCGCTGATTGAAAGGCTCAATACAGGTCTAGTCATCGTCATCAGCTTCCTAGCCGGCCACCTCGCCGACGTCAGGCGAAGAGGCCGCGGTAAAGCTCTTTTGGGCCATTCGCTCCTCGAGCTCCCTGAAAAGCATAGCCGAGCTTAGGCTGCAACGCTCTGGAGTGGGGGAGGGGGCGGGGATGGGGATCTCTGGGAAAGGGGGCGTTTCACATGCGTCATCTAAGAAACTCAAGGTGGCAAGGGTATGCATATCGGTGGGTAAACTGCACGGGCAGACCAGCAGAGGTTGACAAAGAAGGTGGCGCGGTGGAGGCGGCGCCCTAGCTAGGTTTGGAGCGAGGGAGGGGTGGTGTGTATGTGTGTGAGCGGGGGATTTGGGGTGAGCGAAGGATTTGTGGTGTGTGTGTGGAGGGGGTCCAAGGTGGTGTTTGAGGAAATGCCGCGGGTACTGGAAATTTTACTAGGCGGGAGTAAAATGGCAGGGCTACCAAAAATTTGGATCAAGGGATTGGTGCAGAGCAGGGCGGGAGTAACGAACATCAGACACGGTTAAAACATAATGATCGTGTGCTATCAAACAGAAAAACACTCCAGTCGAGCAGATATTTTTGAGATTGCGAGGGATGGTGGCGGGAGTAAAATGCCGGGGCTACTGAAAATTTGGATCTACTGGTTGAAGCAGAGCAGGAGTAATAGACATCGCACACGGTCCAGACATACTAATCATGTGCTACCAAACAGAAAAAGCATCTACGCGGATGCGGGTAGATATTTTTGAGATTGCGAGGGATTAGATATTTTCGAGAGGGGGAGGGAAGCCTCGTGGAGCCCAATCTTCTGTGATCATGTGGGTGGCAGGGGCAGGGGTGCGACACATGGGTAGTCCTAGGGAATCATGTCTGTTTCGTCCCCGATCACAGACGGTTGTTGCGTCCGACTTGTCTGCTGTTTAGAAATTTGGCCAAAAAATGCGGGAAAGGGTTAGAACACGAACACACTTGCATGTGGACCAAATGTATGTATGAAAATGGTGGTTTGATGTTCAAATACCCAATGCACAACTTTGATGTGGCACCTATCGCACAAAGCGCACAATATTATTGCTAGCCCCCCCCCCAAACACACACACACACACACACACACACTTCGTGTTGCCGGGAGGGGAATCCTAGCTATGAATGCATGCCCCCAAATAGCTAGGCCTGACATCTCACCATACTGTAACACAAAACCGAAAGGAGTACATCAACCCCCCTCCCCCCTTTGCTTCCGATCAAATGTGGACCATGTGCGGGCCCACAGATGTGTTCTTCTGGCATTAGATGGGTGAGACCACTTACTAACCACACCTGTGGGTGGCCCGATGTGTGTGTGTGTGTGTGTGTGTGTGAAAACAATGTGCTATGATATTTAAATAACCAAATCACAAATTTGATGTGGCACATGTCCATCGCAAATTAAGCAGGCATCCCCGAACCCCATCTAGTACGAAGTAGTAATGTGCCCCCCACATGCACTTTGAGTCGGTGGGAGGGGACATCTCACCAAGGCGTATTGTGAGACTGACCAAGAAGAATCACCACCTTGGTCATATAACCTCTCTTGTTTTTTGGTCAAAGTCATGCATTGATGTTCCACACGCAGCCCCGCAAAATAGGCTAGCTTGTCGCCGATAATCATGCGAGGGAGTGCCTGAAGACAACCACTGCGTGCATGTGGCCCAAACATAGGTATGAAGTGTCATGTGGTGTTTGAATATACCGAATGTAGAACTTAGATGTGGTCGCGTGCTTTTGGAACCGGAAAGTCCCCACACAGAGCGAGGGTTCACGACGCATAATATACTATATATATAGGGATTCACTAGCAAAAGAGCCCGTGCGTTGCAACGGGGTAACAAAATTATGTTTCGCCACTTATCACAATTGCTCCATCTCGTCATTATCATCAACCTATTCATCCTTCTACCCTTTTGCAAGTTTTCTTCCGCCCTTTTGCAAGTTTTATTATGTACACGGCCTTGTGGTTTCCATCATCATACTGAGCAAAATGCGAGTTAGAAAAGGGAGGTGGAGGTCAAGGTCTACTCTGAGTGCCATCTTAATAACCGGAGCCTCGATCTATTTTACTTTCCTTGTCAGCAAAATTAATGATTTTGATTTGCTTGTATGTGGGTTATATAACCATATGCTCCTCGTGGAGCTAGTGTCCACATCCCTTGATGGTAATCATTATAGCTGCAATAGAAGGTTGTGATGTTGCATGGAATATATTTGGGTAGGATCATGCACATGGAAAGATTTGGTACCACCGACGGTGAAGGGTAAGAAAGATGTAGGTTACCTAAAAATATATTCAACTTGAAAAATAGTACTCCCTCTATAAAGAAATATAAGAGTGTTTCAATTCTTTACAGAGGGAGTACGTGTCAAATACTGTATGGTCCGGTAGAAAGCATCTACCTAGTTTTTGCGACATCCGTTACTGCATGTGTTGCTGCAGCGGTCAGTTGGTCAGCAGGCAAAGACATGTACGTCAGCTTGAGCTCTGAGTCAAAGAGATATGTGAGGGACCAATTCAACAGGGATGACCGTGTCGGCCTCCCAGTGAGAGAGTTGCTTCTCCTGTGAGCTCTCACTCGAGGGAAGCGAGGCATGCAGAGCCAACCTGGTTTCAAAGATCAATGAGCTCCCCATCTTGTTGTAAACTTGTAGAGTAACCAATGCCAAATCACAAGTATGTTTAGGGCGATTAAAAGTTGCGGTAGAAGTACTTCTTGTCCCGGTCTCTCCATGGAGTGCATATACGTATAAATGGTATAATTGATCACAAGATGACCAACTCCCATATGCTAATATGTGCATACGGTGTGATCATCGAGGGTCCTGTATACCATTGATGATTGATTGATGGAAGCAGCGGCTGATGCGATCAATATAGTGATACTAATGCACTTGATCAAAAACGTGTTGCATGACGTCTAGATCGATGCGTCCGCGTGCTAGGGCTGCCGCTAAGGTGGCGACGACTTTGCCGAGGCGAGCCTATTTTTTCAAGAAACGTGTTGGTTCTTATATTTTTATACATGTATATATCTAGTCCTATGTCCACGTTCAACAGATTCAGATGGAATATCGAAGAGAGATGAACGAAAAAACCGCGTGTATATTTGTGCCTTGACACGGACCAATGGGACGTAAAAAATTAGGCTGACGAAAGGATTTTTTAGGTATGTATGTATATTTAAAATTTATACACATCTTCAGTTTTTTTCATATATAACATGTTATATTTTGAGTAAGTGTTTTATAGATAAATATTTTGAAGACCATTTTAATCTGCCAGACATAAAAAATTAGGTCGACGAAAGGATTTTTCAGGTAGTATGTATGTATATTTAAAGTTTATACACATTTTGAAGACCATTTTGATCTGTCAGAAAGAAGAAAAATTAAACAACAAAAGGGGAAAAAAGAAGAAAAACTAAACAAGAAAAGGGGAAAAAGAAGAAAAATTAAACAAGAAAAGGGGAGCAGCGGCTAATATGTGCATACGGTGTGATCATCGAGGGTCCTGTATACCATTGATGATTGATTGATGGAAGCAGCGGCTGATGCGATCAATATAGTGATACTAATGCACTTGATCAAAAACGTGTTGCATGACGTCTAGATCGATGCGTCCGCGTGCTAGGGCTGCCGCTAAGGTGGCGACGACTTTGCCGAGGCGAGCCTATTTTTTCAAGAAACGTGTTGGTTCTTATATTTTTATACATGTATATATCTAGTCCTATGTCCACGTTCAACAGATTCAGATGGAATATCGAAGAGAGATGAACGAAAAAACCGCGTGTATATTTGTGCCTTGACACGGACCAATGGGACGTAAAAAAATAGGCTGACGAAAGGATTTTTTAGGTATGTATGTATATTTAAAATTTATACACATCTTCAGTTTTTTTTCATATATAACATGTTATATTTTGAGTAAGTGTTTTATAGATAAATATTTTGAAGACCATTTTAATCTGCCAGACATAAAAAATTAGGTCGACGAAAGGATTTTTCAGGTAGTATGTATGTATATTTAAAGTTTATACACATTTTGAAGACCATTTTGATCTGTCAGAAAGAAGAAAAATTAAACAACAAAAGGGGAAAAAAGAAGAAAAACTAAACAAGAAAAGGGGAAAAAGAAGAAAAATTAAACAAGAAAAGGGGAAAACGCCCGGGCTCGAACCCATGTCTCCCAGATAGAAAACCGACGCTCCAGCCAATGTACTACGCATGTACTTTTGCTACTTTTGAGACATCCTGGTTGATAAACCAGAGACCACTACCGCGAGTTGTGAAAAAAAACTGAATTGTTTTTCCTACTTATAGGTGGCATTGTTGGGTAATATTTAGCAATTTTAGGGGCAAATTATGTGACGTACCACCAGAAGCAATAGCTGCTTTGTTATTAGGGAATATATGTATGCGAGCCTTCGAACTTAGGTATCGAATCTCACCATGACAGATGTGCGACTATACGGTAATTTGAACCAAGAGAATAAGAATCCACCCTGGTAACCTCTCTTGCGTTGTTGGTCGAAGTGATGGATGTCCATGCGGGCCCACGAATATATAGGCCGTCGATGATAACCAAGCGAGGGAGAGTGTCCAAAGACAACCACTGCATGTATATATGTGCCCCAAACATATGTATGGACATGCGTGATGCATGCATATATGTTTGAATACCAAAAGCACAACATTTTGATGTGGCGCATGCATGCGTCGGAAAACGCACAGTCCCCACACAGATCTGGTTCATGATGTGTCACGTGCTTGCGCCCCCCACTTCGACCCGGTGGGAGGGATTCGTGCGTACACATGCGCGTGAAGTATAGTTGCATGTACTGAACCGTATGAGACGAACCAAAATTTAATCCCCTCCTAATTATAAGTCAAATTAACCTTTATCACAGTTGGTCAAAGTGATTGACCAAGCGGGTACACAGAGATGGACGAAGCATCTCGCTGATAACCTCGTGAGTGAGTGCTAGAGGACAACCGCCATCGCTTGCTTATGGGCCAAACACATGTATGGAGATGTGTGGTTGTGATGTTTGAATACCTAATATATATGCAGAACTTTGATGTGGCACCTGCCTCGGAAACCTTTAAGTCCCCCACACGAACTGAGGTTCATGACACGTAGTATATATATGTTGCCCCCTCCCTCTTCAACGCGTAATATATACTCCTACGCCCCGTAACACAACCAGAAAATAATCCTCCTTCTAGTTCGTCAAATTAGCTTTCTCGTTGTTTCATATATTAGATGGACGACGACCTCGCAGGCCCATGGAGGGAAGAGTCGCAGGCGAATGAGTGACAACCATCGTCTGCATGTGGCCCAATGTGTTGGTGATGTTTTTCATACCCAATATGCACAACTTCTTTGTAGCACCTGCCTCGGAAACCGAAAAGTCCCCACACGGAGCGAGATCGATTCATGATGTGTGTGTGGTATATATGTGCTGCCCTGGCCCCCTCCTCCCCTCTTCGACGCGTACTATATACTCCTACATGAATAGAACCCCAAAAGAAACCTCCTTACTGGGTCAAAGTGATGGAGGACAACCTCGCAGGCCCACAGATGGAAGCATCGCATGCGAGTGAGTGTCCTATATGACGCGTAGTATTGCCCCCGACCACCCTCTTCAACACGTACTATATATATATATATATATATATATATATATATATATATATATATATATTCCTACCATACGTATAAAAAACCAAAAAATGACCATCCTTGCTGTTCAAATTAACCTCTCTCATAGCATGTCATAGTGCTGGACAACGACCTCGCGGGACCACGCGAGTGAGTGTCCTAGGACCACCGCGTGCATGTCAAACTTTTCTGCAGCGAACATGCGACCAAAGGAGTTTAGTGTTGAAAATTGAAAAGAATAGATAACATCTATCCATTTTTTATACATTGATTGATTTCCCAGGGATTTAAATGTGCAAAAATCAAATTTGATCTACATGAGACCCGTGATAGTGCACTAAAATGGATTAGAGAATCGTCCCCATGCAAGAAATTTCTAACATCTAGAATCTTGATTTTAAAATCCAATAAATCCAAAACTAAGTTGAAATTCATGAAACTTATCGTGGTGTCATATGGACACAAATAGACTATCATATTTTTTTCTTCAAATTTGAGACAAGTTTTGATATAATCTCCTTACATACAGGAAATTATAAATAATTATCAACCAATATAGCAAATGAACTCTTTATTCGAACCATGTGCTTTAGACCAACAATGTAAGTGCAGTGCTTTGGTTAAGCAATAAAACGACACAATTAATCATTAAAAAGGAAAAATCTATATAATATGTGCCGCACACATGTCCTGTGTGCCGTACGAGCATGCGTGAGTTGACGAGACGCATGCTAGCAGGCAGGCCGAGAGGCCGAGGCATGCGCGTGTTCGCGCGTGCTAGTAGCTGTGTGAAATGACGGTAGGCGTGCCAGCAGTCTGCTGCGTAGGCTCACCGAGAGGCGAGCCAGCCCTTTGACCGCTGCCCACCTTGCTCCCATTGCTCCATATTAATGGTGTGCCTGATCCGCTGGTCATAATAGGCGGCCGCACACCCCGTCCATAGTTTTCACCGCGGCATGGAGTTTATTAGGATTTTGCCGAAGCGCACCATCGGTGGGAGTGGCGACGGCGGGGCTGGTGAAGCACCCGCGCAACGCAAGAAGCTGGGAGCACAGGTTGCTGTCGCCGCCGCCGAGGTCTCGAGCGGTCAGCAACGCGACCTTGACTTCGTCGCCATCGTCGTACTTCACCAGCTAGAGCAGGAGGTCCATAGCTACTCTGGCAATGACTCCAACTCCGATGGAACACCGGTTAGTCCCCCCCTTTGTTGGGAACAGAAACGTTTGGTTATGTTCACCCAATCCATGAAATCAGAGTAAGATTCGTTAGATCCGTGTAGTGTATTGATTGTTTGAATGGTATCTATGGTTAGTGATTAATTGTTTGTTCTGTACAAACATTTTTTTGCTAATAATCCGACAATGGTTAGCGTGCATGCTAATATAATTCATAGCCAGATCTTGAGAATTGATTTTGAATGTCCTACATATATGTCTGTGCCCTTTTTTCTTCCAGATCTTGAGAATTGATTTTGAATGTCCTACATGTATGTTTCTGCCTTTTCTTCCCTTCCAGATTGCTTTGTACACAGATGAGGCTCCAGCCAGCGCCCCCACCGGTTGTAGATATACATCCAAACTTGCAAACAACAAAGCTGGAAGGATATGCATCCAACCATGCAAACACTAGCTTTGTCACATTCTTCCTGTTGAATGCGAGAGTAATATTGTCCATGAGGATTAAGTTTTTTAATAAACACTTTCTCGTGGATGGACACGTTGAATATCATAAAATGAAGTTTCAGGTGGACAAAAGGGCTTCTGAACGTGCTCGGCTTCTATTTACAACAACTTGTCTTCATGTACCAGTAGATTTTCTCGTCCATGATCTTGATTTTATGGATCAGACCGATCCATTTGACTGTGACTGCTGAAAACTTTGGTTGAGTTAGTTGTTATTGTCTTGTTCAATCTAGATTTTGTGTAAACCTGATGAACAATTAATCATCATGCTTTTGTACCTTCTGTAATATGGGGTTAGATATTGCTGCCCTTTTCAACTCGGCGTTGACCCATATTTTCTTTCATACAAACCGGAGCTTCTATCAAGAAGCCTCATGGTTCCGAGAGCGAACTTGGTCACATGATCTGGTCGCGAAATGACATACGCTGTATCTTCCCGCCTTGATTTATTTTACAGAGGCAACATGCAACTGTGCTAAACATATGAAATTATTCAGGGTTCGTTTCGCCTTTTCATACATTGATTTTCCTAGTCATTTTAAACAAATAGACACCATGTTATTATCGCAAACGGTCATATTAGTCAAATCGTGGGCATTCAACTAACCATTTACTATCGTGGACAACTATTTGATTAGATGGGACTACTGTTGTAAGTGCATCTAGTGCCACCCCTAGTTGGTTTTGGAGTATTGACGACAAACATGGTTGAGGGACTAATGTGTTTGTGAGAATTGCAGGATAACACAAGTAGTAGTCCCTCATTGATTCGGTTTTCCTACCTGAGATGACCCCCCAAAATGTATGAAGACATTGAAGACAATGGTGGTTCGTGAAGACATTCACGTTGAAGATAATGACGATGAAGACATTCACTTGAAGACTATGGAGTGCGAAGACATTGTTTCTTTCGTAGTTTCCTTTTCTTCTTTCTTGAGTCATAGGAACTACCGTTGAAAGTGCAACTAATCCATGGGTGGTTTTGGTAATTCTTAACAACATATAGTTCATTGAACTAATGCTAATCATTTCAGAAAGTTCAATGATTGGCCTGGCATGGACTAGAGATGTGGACCCCTCAAAATGCAAAGGACATATATTGGCAACAAGCTCAAGACACTACATTTTCATTTTAGTGATCCAAGATCACATTGAGTCCATAGGAAAGCCAATACTATTAAAAGGGGATGAGGTGTTGCTCAATGGGTTACTTGCTCAAAATGCTTTGTGATATGCTCCAAAACACTCAACCACTTTCTCATTTCCACATATGTCCTAAACCTAAAAGTCAAATTCGGCCCCACCGATTTGATCTATCCAGCGCTACTGAGTTTCATTTGACATAGCCACTGCCACAAACCCTAGTTACTTCGGTCTCACCGATAGGGATCTCGGTCTCACCGAGATGGGATTGCAAACTCTCCGTTTCCTTTTTGTAACATTTTGGTCTCACCGAAATGAGCAAATCGGTCCCACCAAGTCTGCATTGCAAACTCCTGTTTACTTCGGTCCCACCGAAGTGAGCGAATAGGTCCCATCGAGTTTGCCCGACCAACCCTCTGTGTACCTATTGCTGAAATCGGCCCAACCGAGTTTATGCGATCGGTCACACCAAGATTACGTTATGCCCTAACCCTAGCATATCGGTCCCAACGAGATGACTATATTGGTCCCACCGAAAATCCTAACGTTCACATTTTTACCTAGATCGGTCTGACTGAGTTTATTGATTCAGTCCCACCGAGTTTGGGAATCTGTGTGTAATGGTTAGATTTTGTGTGGAGGATATATATACCCCTCCACCCACTCTTCCTTCATGGAGAGAGCCATCAGAACAAACCTACACTTCCACTACTCATTTTCTAAGAGAGAATCACCTACTCATGTGTTGAGGCCAGGATATTCCAATCCTACCATATGAACCTTGATCTCTAGCCTTCCCCAAGTTGCTTTCCACTCAAATCATCTTTACACCATAGCCAAATCTGTGAGAGAGAGTTGAGTGTTGGGGAGACTATCATTTGAAGCACAAGAGCAAGGAGTTCATCAACAACACACCATCTATTACCTTTTGGAGAGTGGTGTCTCCTAGGTTGGTTAGGTGTCACTTGGGAGCCTCCGTCAATATTGTGGAGTTGAACCAAGGAGTTTGTAAGGGCAAGGAGATCGCCTACTTCGTGAAGATCTACCCTAGTGAGGCAAGTCCTTCGTGGGCGATGGCCATGATGGGATAGACAAGGTTGCTTCTTCGTGGACCCTTCGTGGGTGGAGCCCTCCATGGACTTGTGCAGCCGTCACCCTCCATGGGTTGAAGTCTCCATCAATGTGGCTGTATGATAGCACCACCTATCGGAACCACGCCAAAAATCTCCGTGTCAACATTGTGTTTGCTCCCTCCAAACTCCCCCATTTACTTTCTTGCAAGTTGCATGCTTTACTTTCCGCTGCCCATATACTCTTTGCATGCTTGCTTGAATTGTATTGAGATTGCTTGACTTGTGCTAAGTTGCTAAAATGTGCCAAGAACTAAAATTGGGAAAAGGTTAAGTTTTTATTTGGACAAGTAGTCTAATCACCCCCCTCTAGACATACTTTCGATCCTACAAATGGTATCAGAGTTTTGGTCTCCATTTTCCTTGATTTCCATAGCTTTGGTGATCATAGCCTTGGTTTCACAACCTAGGAGAGTATGGTGTCTAGCGAGGGAAATTACCACCGTAGAGGTCATTACTTTGATGGTACTAATTTTTCTAGTTGGAAACATAAGATGAAAATGCATATTCTTGGACATAACCTCGCCGTTTGGGCTATTGTGTGTATTGGTTTGCAAGGTGAATTCTTTGATCGGAGAGAACCAAACCATGAAGCTACCGCAGAAGAATTGAAGATGCTGCAATACAATGCTCAAGCTTGCGATATCCTCTTCAATGGATTGTGCCCTGAAGAATTCAACAAAATCAGCCATCTTGAAAATGCAAAGGAAATTTGGGATACTTTGATTGATATGGACGAAGGTGCCGACTTCGTCAAAGAATCCAAGTTGGATGTGCTTCAAAGTTAACTTGACAAGTTGAAAATGAAGGATGGTGAAGGTGTCGCCGAAATGTACTCTAGGCTTGCTCTCATCACAAATGAGATTGCCGTCTTAGGAAGTGAAGAGATGACCGACAAATTCATCATCAAGAAGATCTTGAGAGCCTTGGATGGAAAATATGATACCGTGTGCACATTGATCCAAATGATGCCAAATTACAAAGATCTCAAGCCAACCGAAGTCATTGGAAGAATTATTGCTCATGAGATGTCACTCAAGGACAAAGAAGAGCTTCACAACAAGTCTAGTGGTGCTTACAAAGCCTCATGTGATGCTCCTACATCATCAAATGAGAAACAAGCCTTCAATGAATAATTGAGCTGAATGGTGAAGAACTTCAACAAATTCTACAAGAGTAGAAGCAAGGAAAGAAGTTCCAAGTCAAAGTCTGATACGTCTCCAACGTATCTACTTTTCCAAACACTTTTGCCCTTGTTTTGTACTCTAACTTGCATGATTTGAATGAAACTAACCCGGACTAACACTGTTTTCAGCAGAACTGCCATGATGTTGTTTTATGTGTAGAAAACAAAAGTTCTTGGATTGTCCTAAAAATCCACGGAGGCACTTTTTGGAAAATATAAAAAAATACTCGTGAAAGTATCAAGACCAGGGGGCCTACACCCTATCCACAAGGGTGGGGGGCGCGCCCCCCTATCTCGTGGGGCCCCTGAGGCTTCGCCGACCTCACTCCAACTCCATATATTCCATCTCGCGGAGAATAAAAATCAGAGAGAAAGTTTCATCGCGTTTTATGATACGGAGCCGCCGCCAAGCCCTAATCTCTCTCGGGAGGGCTAATCTGGAGTCCGTTCGGGGCTCTGGAGAGGGGGATTCGTCGCCATCGTCATCATCAACCATCCTCCATCACCAATTTCATGATGCTCACTGCCGTGCGTGAGTAATTCCATCATAGGCTTGCTGGACGGTGATGGGTTGGATGAGATTTACCATGTAATCAAGTTAGTTTTGTTAGGGTTTGATCCCTAGTATCCACTATGTTCTGAGATTGATGCTGCTATTTCTTTGCTATGCTTAATGCTTGTCACTAGGGCTCGAGTGCCATGATTTCAGATCTGAACCTATTATGTTTTCATGAATATATGTGTGTTCTTGATCCTATCTTGCAAGTCTATAGTCACCTATTATGTGTTATGATCCGACAATCCCGAAGTGACAATAATCGGGATACTTCTCGGTGATGACCATAGTTTGAGGAGTTCATGTATTCACTATGTGCTAATGCTTTGTTCCAGTTCTCTGTTAAAAGGAGGCATTAATATCCCTTAGTTTCCGCTAGGACCCCGCTTCCACGGGAGGGTAGGACAAAAGATGTCATGCAAGTTCTTTTCCATAAGCACGTATGACTATATACGGAATACATGCCTACATTACATTAATCAATTGGAGCTAGTTCTGTGTCACCCTGTGTTATAGCTATTACATGAGGAATCGCATCCGACATAATTATCCATCACTGATCCATTGCCTACGAGCTTTTCACATCTTGTGTTTCGCTTATTTACTTTTTCGTTGCTATTGTTACAATCACTACAAAACCCAAAAATATTACTTTTGCTACTGTTACCTTTATTATCATATTACTTTGCTACTAAATACTTTGCTGCAGATACTAAGTTATCCAGGTGTGGTTGAATTGACAACTCAACTGCTAATACTCAATAATATTCTTTGGCTCCCCTTGCGCCGAATCAATAAATTTGGGTTGAATACTTTACCCTTGAAAGCTGTTGCGATCCCCTACACTTGTGGGTTATCAAGACTAATTTCTGGCGCCGTTGCCGGGGAGCATAGCTCTATTCTCTGAGTCACTTTGGATTTATATCTGTTGATCACTATGAAGAACTTGAAAGACGCGAAAACTACGATTTATCTCTCAACTATGAGGGGAGGTAAGGAACTGCCATCTAGCTCTGCACTAGATTCTCCTTCTGTTTTGAGTAAGCTTGCGACACCTAAACCTGCTACTGCTATGAACTCTGATATGTCGCATGTTATTGATGATGCCACTTCTGCTATGCATGACACTTATGATGAAACTACTTCTGTGCGTGATACCACTTTGCCATTAGGTGAATTTCTTGATGAAGAACTTGCTAGGGCTAGAGAGAATGAAATTATTGAAGATGCTATTATTGATGATAGTGATGATGAAAGTTCTCCCAATGATTATGAATTGCCTGTTGTTCCTGAGGGTTATGTTATGGAAGAGGAAGCTGCTAGAGCTATCTTTGCTTGTAAAGATAGATATGATCTTAAGAAATTATTAGCTAAATGGAAGCAGCAGTCTCTTAATGCTCGAATGAAACCTGACCCTGCTTTTGCTACTTCACCTATTTGTGTTACTGATAAGGATTATGAATTCTCTGTTGATCCTGAGATTATTACTTTAGTTGAATCTGATCCTTTTTATGGCCTTGAATCTGAAACTGTTGTCGCACATCTTACCAAGTTAAATGATATAGCCGCCCTGTTTACTCATGATGACAAATCTTGCTATTATTATATCCTTAAGATATTTCTCATTAAAGGGTGATGCTAAGACTTGGTATAATTCTCTTGCTCCTGGTTGTGTGCGTAGTCCCCAGGATATGATTTATTACTTCTCTGCTAAATATTTCCCTGCTCATAAGAAACAAGCTACCTTGCGAGAAATATATAATTTTGTGCAAATCAAAGAAGAGAGTCTCCCACAAGCTTGGGGGAGGCTTCTCCGGTTACTTAATGCTTACCTAATCATCCTCTTAAGAAAAATGAAATACTTGATATCTTTTATAATGGACTAACCGATGCTTCCAAGGACTAGTTGGATAGTTGTGCTGGTTGTGTTTTCAGGGAAAGAACAGTCGACGAAGCTGAATTACTATTGAATAATATGCTGACTAATGAAAATAATTGGACTTTTCCTGAGCCAATTCCTAAGGCAATTCCTGAACCAATTGAGCCAACTCCTGAGCCTATTCCTAAACCCACTCCGAAGAAGAGAGGTGTTTTATTTCTTAGTCCTGAAGATATGCAAGAGGCAAAGAAATCAATGAAAGAAAAAGGTATTAAAGCTGAAGATGTTAAGAATTTACCACCTATTGAAGAAATACATGGTCTTAATATACCGCCTGTGGAAGAACCGCATTGTCTTGATAACCCGACACAGGTAGTAAAGGTAAATTCTCTCTATAGATATGATAAAGTTGAAATTCCCTCTACTAAATTTCATAGCCCATGCTTAGATGAATTTGATGACTTTATGGCTAGACAAGAAAGTTTTAATGCTTATGTTGGTAGAGAGTTAAAGAAGAATGCTTTCGAGATAGGATGCGTGAGCGATTATATGGCTAGAGTTAAAGGTGAACTCAAACTCGTTAACAAATATGCTTCTATGGTTGCTACTCAAGCTGGGAAAGTACTTAAAGCTCAAAATGATTTGCTTGATGAATTAAATAATAAACCTGACTTTCCTATTAGAGTGGCTACTAGAACTGGTAGAATGACTCAGGAACCTTTGTATCCTGAAGGCCGCCCTAAGAGAATCAAGCAAGATTCTCAAAGAAACAACTTAGAGGCACCTAGTTCTTCTAAAAAGAAGAAAAAGAAAAACGATAGAACTTTGCATGCTTCTAGTGAACCTGCTGTAGACACACCTGAGAATCCCAATGATATTTCTATCTATGATGCTGAAACACAATCAGGTGATGAACATGAACCTAGTGATAATGTTAATGATAATGTTCATGTTGATGCTCAACCTAGCAAAAATAATGAAGTAGAGATTGAACCTGCTATTGATCTTGATAACCCACAATCAAAGAATCAACGTTATGATAAGAGAGATTTTGTTGCTAGGAAGCATGGTAGAGAAAGAGAACCATGGGTTCAGAAACCCATGCTTTTCCTCCTAAACCATCCAAGACAAAGGATGATGAGGATTTTGAGCGCTTTGCTGAAATGATTAGACCTATCTTCTTACGTATGCGCTTAACTAATATGCTTAAAGTAAATCCTTATGCTAAATATATGAAGGATATCATTACAAACAAAAGAAAGATACCGGAAGCTGAAATTTCCACCATGCTTGCTAATACAACCCATTAACGGTCGCGCAAGGGGCGCTCGCTGAGCCCTGCCACATCAAAATTTACAGTTCCAAGCGAAAAACAACAACGTAAAAAAGAAAATGCATCTCACGTATAGAGCAGGACCCACCCTTTCTTCCTCCCTTCCCCGAGTGGGCTAGGGTTGCGCCGCCGTCACCCCCGCCCACCGGCCATCCCGGCTCCTCCGGCTCCCGCCATCAGAGAAGGCATCCTCCTCAGATCCACTGTCTCCAAGCCTTATTGTCTTCGCATTCCACCCAACCTCCATGATGGTAGCAGAGGAGGGGGAGGAAGGGGATGCCATAGAGGTGCCGATGTAGGCTCTGCCTCGGGGCAGCGAGTCGTAGAGGTGATTATGTGGACATTTTATGCGAGGTGGGGTGGAGATGCACCACGGCGGCGCGCGCTTGGGAGGTGGCACGACGGGTGCGCGTGGCCGTCTGGGTGGAGCACGGGAGTGAGAGCTTCAGAGGTGCATGCTCTAATGAGATGTGGATGGATGGAGATGGAGCCATACATATGGCTCTTACACCCATGCGATGTGGGTTAATGAATGGAACCCATCTGCCCTTTGACATCTGTTACGAAATCTCGAGTCAAGGTGTCCTCGATGATGCCTGTTAGCTATGGGCTAGAGTTGTGAGTACAAGGTGTTTGTGGAAATGCCTGGAAGAAGAAAACCAGCAACTGGCCTATTTTTTAGTTTTCACAAATCAACAGTTTACCCTTTATGGTGCTTTATCCCTTGGAAGAAATCTTTATGGTGCTTTCGTGATCTCCTAAAAGCCAGTTTAAACAGATTTAAAGAGTAGTGTTATCAACAGATAGTGAGAGAGCACCTCATCTTCCTTTCAACCACTTGCTTCTGGGCTTCACTTGCTTTTTTATGTACTGAAGAACCTCTGCAAAGTTCGCGTTCTCCTACTGAATTAATAGTGCCAAGTCATAAAGTCTGCAGCTAAATTTCAGGGAGAAGAAATTATCAAAAGACAACATAGGATAAATGTTACATACTCGTAGATTATTAATGTTATTAGAAATGCACTGACTGTATACTATTTGGTGCGTTTTGGTACTCATGTGTCTATTCCCTTCACAGCAAAATAAACATGACCAATTTACCGCAGTTTTTTATTGGCTATGGGTTCTGAAAATAAATATATCAAAAGCAAGATAAACATGATTCTGAATCTTTGGCTAGGTTGACTAAGTTCATCTGGCTTTTAGAGGGAGGTACTAATTATCTTGGTAAAGTTATTAGAAAAGGAGAAGTTGGTAGACCTATCATGTTTGTCCTGGTGGCACTTCTACTTGTGTTCTCATCATTATCCTAAGGTGGTAAAGGATAAAGATTCCTAAATGTGAAGTGCATTCTCATTGTAGACATCAGTTGTGCTGTCCATTCGGTAAGATTGATGAATGTCTATGAGGTCAATATCCATGCATGTAATGTGGTTGTTCCTTGAGAGTTGAAACTTTGAACTCTTTGCCTCTTTGGTCCACTTGGCATAATCTTGGCATATTTCTACTAATAAATTTGGTGTCACCAAAAATCCTTCGGCTATAGTGTTCATCATCTAATTTATATCCTTGTTATTTTCCTCATGGCCCTGTTTCAAATGTTCTGTACATGATGTCCCTGAAAAACTGGAGTTGATATACCCAGGCCAAGTATCACTTTCTTTAGAAATAAGGCTAGGATAACTGATGTTAAAATAGAGACCGTGCCAATGAGTAATTCATCAATGTTTTGTAGCTAGCATTCCTATTGTTCTAGAGAAGCTGCTTATGCTTCTTAGAGTAAGGGGCCATAATTAGTACAATTGCTTCCAAGCTCTTGGTGACATATTTTTCCTCCCATTCCATTTGCAACCTGTAAGTACTAATGCAACTTGCTACCAAGTGCAAACTTGTCAAATTACACAAAACAATTCCTGCATAATGATGTATCTTCTCATCTTAATAGGGAGTTGTTTGAAAACAACATCACTGCCGTCGGGAGGTTTGCTGCAAGGAGTTCGGCGTGACCTACCTCTGCATGGACTACACCACCAGGGAGGCCCTCTGCGAGGGTGGGGAGCTCTTCGACCGGATCGTTGTGAGGGGGCACTACACGGAGCGCGCCACCACTATGGTCACCAAAACCATCGCCGGGGTCGTGTAGGTGAGAATGGACCCTCGATTCCTTCATTTGCCATTTTGTTAAGGCTGTCCTAATAGTATGCTGGGACACGTTCACTCTGTGATTCATGGTAGAAATATTTGTTGGCTATATGTTCATTGAATAGGTTATGATCTAATCTGTGAAGCAATTAATTTCTGCATTTTTTGTTGTTCATTCGCGCTGTTAGATTGTCCAGGATCACATTTAACTCGGTAGTACTTAGATTGCTGCAACTTCACTTTTTTGACTGTTTAGTGAATAACGTGTGTACATTTCTTCTGTCCCATACAATATCAGATTTGCCATAAGCATGAAGTGATGCACCGGGACCTCAAACCAGAGAATTTCTTGTTTGCAAACAAGAAAGAAACGGCTGCACTGAAAGCAATTGATTTTGGCCTATTTGTTTTGTTTTTCACTCCAAGTATAGTCAATCCTAATATCCTATATAGCTATTGTTGAAGCTTTCCATTTTGGCCCATCTATCACTTGTCGATGATATGGTCAGAGGACAAAGCTGAGCTGATATAGTAGCCTGTCTTATGCTATCTTTTTTTACTTTGTATTGCTTGCCTAATGTGCTATTTGTTGGTGAGGTGTAGGTGAACGGTTCACTGAGATTGTTGGAAGTCCTTATTACATGGCTCCGGAGGTGTGAAAGAGAAACTATGGCCAAGAGGTTGATGTTTGGAGTGTAGGAGTGATTCTTTACATTCTTCTTTCTGATGTCCCTCCGTTCTGGGCAGGTTGGTTTTGTAGCATAAGTGGTGTCTGTACATTCTGGGCAGGTCAAATTTTTAGCGTAAAATGGTCAATTGTTTCGGTGGCATAGGCCAACTGCATTAAACATTTAGGGTATTAAAAGTGAATTATGTTCTGATGTCCTGTCTGCACAAAGGGGCCATGTGTCACCTTCTACACTGAAGTTTTGTTTTCCTTATTTTGCCTCTGGGGTGATTGGCCTGTGGACTCTGGTTGAGAAAAATATATTTATCTTGTTCCATTGAATGCTCTTTCTTAATACTATGTTTGTTGCTGACATTTTATAACGCAGAAACTGAACAAGGTGTTGCTCAAGCAATTATCCGGTCTGTTACTGATTTTAAAAGAGATCCATGGCCGAGGGTCTCAGATAATGTAAAAGACCTTGTCAGGGCCCAGATCCAAGGTGGCGTTTCACAGCTCAACAGGTTCCTAGTAATAATCAAATTTCCATAGAAGTTAACTGTACAGAATCATTCCTTCTATTCTTCTTAAATGGATACAGAATTGCTTTCCTTGTGTGAATTTCTTAAGATTTCCCCCCTAAGATCATTTAATTGCATTGCTCGTGTCTCATGTCCATAAATTTGTATTTTCTTCCAGTTCATCCTCTGGTTGCAGAATATTAAGAAGGCTCCAAATGTCAATTTGGGTGAAACAATTGAGGCCAGACATAAACAATTATCTGCAATGAACAAGTTCACGAAGAATGCACCTAGGAGGAGATCCGCGGCAGAGCAGTATAAGTGATATCGGCCTCTGCTTTTGCACGCCACCATTAATCGCTTTTAAGCCAATGATTGATCAATGCTAAAGCTGCTCCGCATATTAGGAATTTTTTTTCTATTTTAATTAGAAAGTATAATTTCTTTACTGAACCAGCGACCGATCAATGTTGAAATAGCTTCCAATTATTTTGTGGAAGTTCATATAATCACTTGTTGAATCTTTATATCATTTATGATTGTTTTAGTATAAGTAGGAAAGTGGAAGGGGTGCCTTCCACCTGGCACTGCCCAACTTCTTCTCAGGAGGCGCCACAAGGGGACGCCCCAACCACTAGTTACACTTTTAAGGGTGGAATACCAAAGAAACTTGGAGACCCCGGGGTACCAACTATACCATGCTCCATTAAAAGAAATTATGTTAGAACTGCTTTATGTGATCTTGGAGACGGTGTTAGTGTTATGCCTCTCTCTTTATATCGTAGACTTGAATTGAATAAGTTGACACCTACTAAAATATATTTGCAAATGGCTGATAAATCAACTGCTATACCTGTCGGTATTTGTGAGGATGTGCCTATTGTGGTTGCAAATGTCACTATCTTAACGGACTTTGTTATTCTTGATATTCCCGAGGATGATAGTATGTCGATTATCCTTGGTAGACCCTTTTTGAATACTGCAGGGGCTGTTATTGATTACAACAAATGCAATGTCACTTTTCATGTTAATGGTAATGAGCATACAGTACACTTTCTGAGGAAACAATCTCAAGTTCATAGCATCGATTCTATTGGAAAAGTTCCAACTATCATTATTGGAGGTTTTGAATTTCCTCTCCCTACTATCAAGAAAAAGTATGATATTCTTATTGTTGGCGATTTTCATATCCTCGTTGAGGTAACTTAGTGTTATTCGAAATTTCTCCGGTTCCGTGTTATTCGGAATGAGTTTGTTAACAAGACTTGATCAACCTTGTTAGTGGATTCATTTTGATGATCATGAGATGGATGAAACTAGAAGGCACAACCTCCTATACCCCCTTTTTACTTTCTGTTATTTACAATAAATAAAGCAAAAATAGTATTATCTGTCTGTTTTCTGAATTATCCGTGCAATAAAAATATCTCGAAAATAAAAGTGCTCCAAATGCCCTGCAAATTTAGTATGATTTTTATGTGGAATATTTGAGGATTTTAAGCACTGAAATCACTGTAGGAGGAGCAAGCACCAGGCCACGAGAGTGGAGGGTGCGCCCACCTTCCCTGGGCGCGCCCTCTGTCTCGTGGGCCCCTGGTGGCCCCCCTCCACTTATGCCAGCACCTACACACTCCATCTTCTTCCCCCCAAAAAATCCCCATCCAGCTCAAGCACGAGTTCTAGCTCATTTTGCTGCGATTTTAGATCTCCTTGCTCAAAGCTCCATTTACAAAACTGCATTGGGAGATTGTTGCTTGGTATGTTACTCCTCCATTGGTCCAATTAGTTTTTGTTCTAGTGCTTTATTCATTGCAAATTTTTGCTGCATAGGTGAGCATGTTCTTGAGCTTGCATGTTAAATTTATGAGGTCCCAAGTAATTCTAATGCATGATATAGGCTCTAGGCACTTGTAGGAGTAGTTGCTATCAATCTTGTTTAGTTTTATTCAATTTTATTTTGAAGTTATTAAAATTTCAGAAATTTTTCAGAAAAAAATTATGTCTAGGAGAATGTACCAAGGTGGTTCTTCGGTGAAGAAAGGGCCGAGGATTGCTATACGTGAGCAAGATGTTGAATTACCGAGGGACGCAGATGTACGAGCTTGTGAGTGGCCATCCGATGATTTTATGGTCGAAGCAAGCTTTAAGGAGGAATTTGACGTGTATGTGCGTAATGCTGATCTGGAGGACTTCTTACAAGATAAGTGTCCTCAGTACTATCAATTGACTGATTCCTTTGTGTGGAGGTTTAAATATAACTGTACACGTAATTCTCCTAGTGTCCTATTTGATATCTATGATACATCTTATACCATGGACTTAGAGGATTTTACAACTGCTTGCAAACTTCTGCAGTGGGGCAATATTAATGATCCCCACAAATCTGAATTTAGAGATTTCCTTGCTAGTATTAGTGTGGGAGAATCTAGGGATATTGCACAAGCTACCATAGGGAGCATTCATTTTCCTGCTATACATTATTTTGCTCTCTTCATTGGTAGATGCATTAACGGTAAAGATGAAGCATGTCATATGTGTGTCCCTGATCTTTGTGTCCTCAAGAGTGCTGTGTTAGGTTATAAAGATTATAACTTGGGGGCAATAGTTGCACGTAGGTTGCATAATAATGGTAGAGCGGGAGATTTATTTGGAGGAATTTATGCGACCCGTGTGGCTAATTATCTTGGTATAGCCCAACGAGAGGGGGATATGATGTTACCTCCTGCTTATTTAGATTATGACGCTATGGTCCAACATCATTTTCTTAAGAGGAATGAACAACTCCTCCAATATCGACTAATCTATGACAGACGCAACATCGTCCATGTTACTCTTCCTGCTCCTCTCCTTTTTGATTACCAGGCAAAAGGAAGATATGTTGTTACCAGGGAGGAAGCAGCTGAACACGAGGGGAGAGCGGAGGCAGCTCGCCAACATGCCGCAGCTCAGGAGGCGGTTGCTGCTGCATCTCAGTACGACCCCAGTTATAGCTACCGATATCAGCCAGGCTACCCTTGGCATTAGACCAACTTAGGCCAAAAGCCTAAGCTTGGGGGAGTACGTATTTCTCACCGACTTTACATTCATGTTCACACACTATTCTAGTCGTCGGTACTCATACTATTTCATTGTATTATCCATGTTAGTTTAATTTTCTTTTTCTAGCTTTCTTCTTGTGTGTTTGATAAACATTAAGAAAAACCAAAAAAATTAGTTAGTTTAATTTCCATGCTTGTAGTAGTAATTAAAATGAAAACCCAAAAATATTTCTCATTCTTCTTTTACTTGTTGGGAGCTTTCCCGTATAAATAGTTTTATTTTCTTTTCTTTTCTTTGGGGGTCGATAGTAGAAGACCATATTGAAAATGTCTAGTGGCTCTCACATGCATGATTCTTTATTTAACTTAGAGCCCGTATTACTTTGTCTTCTCTCTTGAGGTGAATGCTTGCAGGTTCCAGCTTAGTCCAATGCACGTGCACTAAAATTATTATACACATCGTTCGGTCGTGCAAGTGAAAGGCAATAATGACGATATATGATGGACTAATTGAGATGAGAAAAGCTGGTATGAACTCGACCTCTCATGTTTTTGTAAATATGATGAGTTCATCATTCCTGATTCAGCTTATTATGCAGTAGACATATTTGCAATGACATTTAGAGATTATAGTGGCTGGTGCCATGTGAGGGAGTCCTGGACTAGGGGGTGTCCGGATAGCCAGACTATCATCATCAGCCGGACTCCAAGACTATGAAGATACAAGATTGAAGACTTCGTCCCGTGTCCGGATGGGACTTTCCTTGGCGTGGAAGGCAAGCTTGGCGATACGGATATGTAGATCTCCTACCATTGTAACCGACTCTGTGTAACCCTAGCCCTCTCCGATGTCTATATAAACCGGAGGGTTTTAGTCTGTAGGACGAACAACGATTACAACAATCATACCATAGGCTAGCTTCTAGGGTTTAGCCTCCTTGATCTCGTGGTAGATCCACTCTTGTACTGCCCATATCATCAATATCAATCAAGAAGGAGTAGGGTTTTACCTCCATCGAGAGGGCCCGAACCTGGGTAAAAACATCGTGTCCCTTGTCTCCTGTTACCATCCGCCTAGACGCACAGTTCGGGACCCCCTACCCGATATCCGCCGGTTTTGACACCGACATTGGTGCTTTCATTGAGAGTTCCTCTGTGTCGTCACCAATAGGCTTGATGGCTTCTTCAATCAACAACAACGCCGTCCAGGGTGAGACTTTTCTCCCCGGACAGATCTTCGTGTTCGGCGGCTTTGCACTGCGGGCCAATTCACTCGGCCATCTGGAGCAGATCGAAAGCTACGCCCTGGCCATCAGGTCAGGTTTGGAAGCCTAAACTTCACGACTGACATCCGCGGAGACTTGATTTTCGATGGATTCGAGCCACAGCCGAGTGTGCCGCACTTTCACGATCGGCATGACTTAGCTCTGCCGCCGGACAGTACCCTGGAGGCCGCACATGAGTCCGCTCCGACCCATAGTTCGGAGCCGACCGCGCAGATCGAGGACAGGTGGCTGGACACCGCCTCGGGAGCTGCAACTTCTACGGTGATGGAGCCGAATACTAACCTTGTCCCTTGCGAAGCCCGTGACTCTGAGGTGCCGGACTCCTTGCCGTACTCCGAACCTCCTGCGCCCCCGCCAATCAAATCCGATTGGGCGCAGATCATGGAGTTCACCGCTGCGGACATCTTTCAGCACTCACCCTTTGGCGACATCCTGAATTCGCTAAAATATCTCTCGTTATCAGGAGAGCCCTGGCCGGACTGCGGTCAAGATGGTTGGGATGCGGACGACGAAGAAATTCGAAGCCCACCCACCACCCACTTTGTAGCCACTGTCGACGATCTAACCGACATGCTAGACTTCGACTTCGAAGACATCGATGGTATGGACGACGATGCCGGAGACGAACAAGAACCAGCGCCTATAGGGCACTGGAAGACCACCTCGTCATATGACATATACATGGTGGACACCCCGAAGGATGGGGACGGCGAAGAAGCAGCGGAGGCAGATTCCTCTAAGAAACAGACCAAGCACCGACGTCAGCGGCGCCGCTCTAAATCCTACCACAGCAAGAATGGAGATTCCGGCACCGGAGATAACAACACCCCAGAGAGTGCCGAAGACAACCCCCTCCAGCAAGATTCATCACAGGAGGACGGAGAAGCCAGCCCTCAGAAGAGAGCGGCAGACGAGGAGGATGAAAATTACATGCCCCCCTCCGGAGACGAGGCAAGCCTCAATGACGACAAATTCGTCGTGCCCGAGGATCCCGTCGAACAAGAGCATTTTAAGCGCAGGCTAATGGCCACGGCAAACAGCCTAAAGAAAAAGCAGCAACAGCTTCAAGCTGATCAAGACCTGCTGGCCGACAGATGGACCGAGCTCCTCGCGGCCAAAGAGTATGAACTCGAACGCCCCTCCAAAAGGTACCCAAAACGCAAGTTGCTCCCCCCGACTAGAGGAGGAAGCATACAAACCTTCATCACTAGCACACAATACGGCAGACCGACCACCCCGTGGCCGCGACCGAGAGGCATCTAGGCCCTCCATCAGGACCGTACCCCGGCATCGCTCAAAAAGTACGAAGCCACGAGGGAATGCGCCGGACTTGCGAGACATATTGGAGGAGAAGGCACAACAATCAAGATCTATCTACGGATCACATGGGCGCCCCACAATCCACGACGACTACAGTCGCACCGGATACAGCAACTCCGGCCGGGCCGAACACAGAAGACAAAGCTCTCTGGAGCTATCTCGTGATATTGCTCAATATAGAGGCACCACACACCCACTATGCTTCACAGATGAAGTAATGGATCATCAAATCCCTGAAGGGTTTAAACCCGTGAACATCGTATCCTACGATGGCACAACAGACCCCGCGGTTTGGATCGAAGATTATCTCCTTCATATCCATATGGCCCGCGGTGAGGATCTCCACGCCATCAAGTATCTCCCACTCAAGCTTAAAGGACCAGCTCGGCATTGGCTTAACAGCTTGCCAGCAGAGTCAATTGGGTGTTGGGAGGACCTGGAAGCCACATTCCTTGACAACTTCCAGGGCACATATGTGCGACCACCAGACGCCGATGACCTAAGCCACATAATTCAGCAGCCAGATGAATCGGCCAGACAGTTCTGGACACCGTTCTTAACAAAGAAAAATCAAATCGTCGACTGTCCGGATGTAGAGGCCCTCGCAGCCTTCAAACATAACATCCGCGACGAGTGGCTGGCCCGACACCTAGGACAGGAAAAGCCGAAATCTATGGCAGCCCTCACATCACTCATGACCCGCTTCTATGCGGGAGAGGACAGCTGGCTAGCTCGCAGTAACAACCTCAGCAAAGGTTCTGGCAGTCCGGACAGCAAGGACCGCAATGGCAGGTCGCGTCGCAACAAAAACAAACGTCGCGTTAACGGCGACAACACTGAGGATACGGCAGTCAATGCCGGATTCAGAGGCTCTAAACCTGGTCAGCGGAAGAAGCCATTCAAAAGAACCACTCCGGGTCCGTCCAATTTGGACCGAATACTCGACCGCTCTTGCCAGATACATGGCACCCCCGAAAAGCCAGCTAACCACACCAACAGGGATTGTTGGGTGTTCAAGCAGGCAGGCAAGTTAATTGCCGAAAACAATGACAAGGGGCTGCATAGCGATGACGAGGAAGAGACCCGGCCGCCTAACAGTAGAGGACAGAAGGGTTTCCCCCCACAAGTACGGACGGTAAACATGATATACGCAACCCACATACCCAAGAGGGAGCGGAAGCGTGCACTTAGGGACGTATATGCGATGGAGCCAGTCGCCCCGAAGTTCAATCCATGGTCCTCTTGCCCGATCACTTTCGACCGAAGGGACCACCCTACCAGTATCCGCCATGGTGGATTCGCCGCATTGGTTTTAGACCCAATCGTTGATGGATTTCACCTCACTAGAGTCCTGATGGACGGCGGTAGCAGCCTGAACCTGCTTTATCAGGATACAGTGCGCAAGATGGGCATAGACCCCTCAAGGATTAAACCTACAAAGACGACCTTCAAAGGCGTCATACCAGGTGTTGAGGCCGATTGTACAGGCTCAGTCACACTGGAGGTGGTCTTCGGATCCCTGGATAATTTCTGAAGCGAGGAGTTAATCTTCGACATAGTCCCGTTCCGCAGTGGCTATCACGCTCTGCTCGGACGAACCGCGTTTGCAAAGTTCAGTGTGGTGACGCATTACGCATACCTCAAGCTCAAGATGCCAGGCCCTCGTGGAGTCATCACGGTCAACGGAAACACTGAACGCTCCCTCTGAACGGAGGAACACACAGCGGCTCTCGCGGCAGAAGTACAGAGCAGCCTCTTAAGGCAATTCTTGAGTCCGGCCGTTAAACGACCGGACATGGCCAAACGCGCCCGGAGTAACACACATCAAGACCACCTGGCACGTTCCGAGCACGCGTAGCAATGCGGCCCCAACCCCAGCCCTTGCATGATTGCAAGACCAGCTCTTCGCGTACATCATTACACTCTGGAGATACCATGGACATAGTGGAAGGGGCACGACCACGACAGGCCCAGAGTGCGGCTCAACCACACCAGGGGCTCCCAAGTGTGTCGCTCTTTTTATTTTCCTTTATTTTCCTTTTTTTATTTATCCACAGGACTCCGTTCACCAGAGACCCTGTCCGGCGGTAAACCTGCCGAACTCACGATGCAACAGCCAGGGAAGGACAAAGGCTACGACGAAGATTCAGGTGGTCTCCATTATGAGCATTAAATTTGTTAAATACACCAGTCCCCAGCCTACCCCTGGAGGGGGATATGTTTAAATATTCCAATCCCTTGCTTACCGCACTATTTGTATCGTTCTGCACTCATAGCAGAATTCCTTGAATAAACAATGCAGCGCTTTTTGCCTATAATTGCATTCCTTTTTCTACATATATATTCATTTATGACATATTGCATCCGTACACTTTGGTACGGCCGAATACACCAGGGGCTTATGTTCCCCGCATTACGGTGTGACAAGTCCGAACACTTTCACAAGTGCGGCACCCCGAACTTATAGCACTATATGCATCGGCTCCGAACCATGTCTTGGGTCAATAGTTGGGTTTGCCCGGCTCCCATGTTTTGGTACCTTACGTTCCGTTCCGTCGGCTAAGGTAGCACTGGGAGAACCACTGCGATTGCGCCCCGGTTGAGCTGGGCGAGCGCCTCAGTGGAGAAAGCTAAAACTGACCGTCATGATAAGGCGAGAGCTGGTCGCTGTTCGAGAGGTCTTTTCGAGTCCCTAAAGACTTATGCCGCTTAGAGCGAGGAACCGGCTTCGTCCGGCCCAGGCGTGGATAGCGCCCCGAACTCGGTCTTCCGAACAGTAGGGGCTTCGCCGAAATTTAAAATTATAGAATTCTATGGCTAAGTGAGAGTGTTCAAGCATTATAAGTCCGGTTGCCTTGTTCGTTGTGTTGAGCGCCTCCCTAGATGGACCCAAAAATGGGAACAAGAGCGCTCAAGTTTATCCCGAACACCCCAGCACTCGTGGCATGGGGGCTGAAGCCAACGACTTGCCATCTCTCAGATTTGATAAACGGCCGCATAGAAGGTAATATTTTAAATCAATAAGCGTTGCTTAGCGCATATGAACAAAGTTTTCAGCGCACAGGATAACACATTGCGAGTCTACTCAAATATTACATTTTTGGGGCACTCATCCGCAATCTTGCGGGCACCCTTCAGGACACTCTTATAATACATTTCGGGCGTACGATACTCCTTGCCCGCCGGCGGCGCATCTGTCAGAAGCCTCTCAGCATCCAGCCTGCCCCAGTGCACCTTTGCGCGGGCAAGGGCCCGGCGGGCACCTTCAATGCAGGCGGAGTGCTTGATGACTTCCACCCAAGGGCACGCATCCACCAGCCACCGCACGAGGCCGAAGTAGCTCCCAGGCATGGCCTCCTCAGGCCACAGCCGGACTATGAGGCCCTTCATGGCCTGCTCGGCTACCTTGTGGAGCTCGACCATCTGCTTCAGCTGGTCGCTAAGGGGCACCGGATGACCGGCCTCAGCATACTGAGACCAGAAGACCTTCTTCGTTGAGCTCCCCTCCTCGGCCCGGTAGAATGCGGCGGCATCGGACACGCTGCGAGGCAGATCTGCAAACGCCCTTGGAGAGCTCCAAATTCGGGTAAGTAACAGGTAATTCACATTCACATGCTTGCTTTGCATGAAAAATGCCTTACCCGCCGCTATTTTCTTCACCGCCTCAATCTCCTGGAGGGCCTTATGGGCCTCGGCCTTAGCGGCTTTGGCACTTTCAAGAGCCGAGGCAAGCTCGGACTCTCGAGTCTTCGAGTCGCGCTCCAAACTCTCATGCTTTTCCACGAGAGCCTGGAGCTCTTGCCGCACCTCCGCCACCCGCGCCTCTTGCTTCTTTCGCTCCACCCGCTCCGCGGCCGCATTACGTTCGGCCGCGGACATGGCCTCCTTCAGGGTCGCCACCTTGTTCGTGGCCCCTGCAGTGCCCACGTTATCCTTGTCATTTCTATTGCAACCAAAATCCTTTTCTGTAAGGTACAACTTTAATACGGTGTTACTCACCTTCTTTGTCCTCGAGCTGCTTCTTGGCAAGGCCGAGCTCGTTCTCGGTCCGCTCGAGGTCTTGCTTCAAAGCACCGACCTCCGCAGTCAGTGCGGCAGAGGTCAGCAGCGCAGCCTGCAAACCCATATTGACATAATTTTTAGAACTCCTGCGTATATCTTTTTTAGATCCTCAGTCCGGTTTTTTTTTCCGAACACCGAACCGAGCATCAGGGGCTACTGTCTATGCGGTATTACATTGCACATTTTAAAACTTCTTACCTCAAAGCCTGTTAGAAGGCTGCTGCAGGCTTCGGTCAGCCCGCTCTTGGCGAGCTGAACCTTCTGAATCACCGCACTCATGATAGTGCGGTGTTCTTCCTTGATGGAAGCGCCGTTGAGCGCCTCCAACAAGTTGTCCGGCGCCTCCAGCTGGACGGAGGCTACCGGTGTCACGGTCTTGCCCTTCTTACGAAGGTGCCGCCTGCCGGACTCCGGAACCACTGCGGGTTTCGGCACGGAGTCCGGCGCAAAGTCTGGGAGGCTGCCTTGCGGCAGCTCCGGAGCCTCCTCCTGATGGGTCCCCTCCTGGGATCCCACCTCGGCGTCGTCAGCATCACGAGGGGTGGAGGCGGTCGGAATGGAATCCACATCCGACGGAGCCAAGGACCCGCTGGATGAAGCGGGAAGATCCTCCTCGGCCGGACTACAGGTAGTGTGCGGCATTAGAAGGACACTATGTGGCGAAAAAGAGAAATTACAAATCACTCAGGAATCCGGATACTTACGATCTTGCCAGGGGCTTGGCCCTTGAGGGCCACTCCTCGTCGCCATCGTTGGCGTTGGCGGAGCTGTCCAGAGGAAGGGTCCTTCCCCTCTTGGACCCTTCGGCCTCCCCTGTTGGGGAAGCCTTCCTCTTCCTCTCTCCCCCCTCCTGGGGAGAGTCCTCTTTCTCCTCCTCGTCTTCGGTGGAGGAGTCCGCCTCGGAGCCATCAGACGATGAGTCCGATACCACCTGACGCCGGGAACTCCTTCGGGTTCCCGTGGCCTTCTTCTTGGCCTTCTTCTCCGGCACCACATAGAGTGCCGGGACTAGCAGTCCCGTTAAACGGGTATCCGCTGGGTCTTCAGGGAGGGGAGCCGGACAGTTAACCTGTCCGGACGTCCTCTGCCAGTCCTGTTAAAGGCATTGGGAGTTTTAGATCCCACAATAGAGTCAAGCTATGAAAGAAATAAATGTCCCATAAAGGATAACATATCTTACCGCACCGGCCGGGCGTTTCGTGCTGAATCCGCGATCTTCAGTTGCGGATGCGGGGGCTTCTCCCTCCTTGAACAGCACCCTCCAGGCAGCTTCGTACGTTGTGTCGAAGAGCCCGCTGAGGGTCCGGTGCTGTGCCGGATCGAACTCCCACAGATTGAAGGCCCGTTGTTGGCAGGGGAGAATCCGGCGGACGAGCATGACCTGTACCACATTGACAAGCTTAAGTTTCTTGTTCACCAAGGTCTAGAGACAGGACTGGAGTCTGGCCAGCTCCTCTGAACTGCCCCATAGCAAGCCCTTCTCTTTCCAGGAGGTGAGCTGCATGGGGGCGCCAGATCTAAATTCGGGGGCCGCTGCCCATTCAGGGTCACGCGGCTCGGTGATATAGAACCACCCCGATTGCCACCCTTTGATGGTTTCCACGAAGGCGCCCTCGAGCCAGAGGACGTTGGGCATTTTGCCCACCATGGCGCCTCCGCACTCCGCTTGGACGCCCTTCACTACCTTCGGCTTGACATTGAAGGTTTTTAGCCACAAGCCGAAGTGGGGCTGGATGCAGAGGAAGGCCTCACACACGACGATAAACGCCGAGATGTTGAGGATGAAGTTTGGCGCCAGATCGTGGAAGTCCATGCCGTAGTAGTACATGAGCCCCCGGACGAAGGGATGAAGTGGGAAGCCCAGTCCGCGGAGGAAGTGGGGAAGGAATACGACCCTCTCATGGGGCCTGGGGGTGGGGATGAGCTCCCCCTTGTCGGGCAGCCGGTGCGCGATGTCGCTGGAGAGGTATCCGGCGCCGCGCAGCTTTTCAATGTGCCCCTCTGTGACGGAGGAGGCCATCCACTTGCCTCCCGCTCCGGACATGGCTGGAGAAGGTTGAGGCGAGATGTGCGAACTTGGGCGCTGGAGCTCGAGTGCGCGGAGATGGATAAGCAAAGGAGGAAGAAGGCGTAGGTAAAAAAGGTGGATCCTTATCCCCTTATATATGGGCGGACGAAGACTATGCGTCCCCATCGGCCTGGTAAAACTCGCTTATCTCCCAAGCGCACCATCAATGGCGCGGTTGGGTTACCCACGTCCGTATTGATGAGAATCCCGGAATAAGGGGAACACGATCTCTGCTTCGACAAGACGTGCCAAGGAAACCGCTTCGCTAAACACGCTGAGGTGGTATAATAAGAAACAATTCAAGTAAAGGCTTGGTGGTGGTGTGACGTCATGCCACAAAATACGTCAGCAGATTGAACTTGTGTATATATTATTCTCTCTACGGTGGAATGTGGAATTTATTTTGCAGAGCCGGACACTATCCTGGTGTTCACAATCTTCTATGAATTATTCGGAGGAGGAACCCGCCTTGCAATGCCGAGCAATATGCGCGCCGGACTCATCGTCATTGAAGCCTGGTTCAGGGGCTACTGAGGGAGTCCTGGACTAGGGGGTGTCCGGATAGCCGGACTATCATCATCGGCCGGACTCCAAGACTATGAAGATACAAGATTGAAGACTTCGTCCCGTGTCCGGATGGGACTTTCCTTGGCGTGGAAGGCAAGCTTGGCGATACGGATATGTAGATCTCCTACCATTGTAACCGACTCTGTGTAACCCTAGCCCTCTCTGATGTCTATATAAACCGGAGGGTTTTAGTCCGTAGGACGAACAACGATTACAACAATCATACCATAGGCTAGCTTCTAGGGTTTAGCCTCCTTGATCTCGTGGTAGATCCACTCTTGTACTGCCCATATCATCAATATCAATCAAGAAGGAGTATGGTTTTACCTCCATCGAGAGGGCCCGAACCTGGGTAAAAACATCGTGTCCCTTGTCTCCTGTTACCATCCGCCAAGACGCACAGTTCGGGACCCCCTACCCGAGATCCGCCAGTTTTGACACCGACACCATGCTTGATTATCTATGAGTTATAATGGTTTACCTTGCGTGCCAACATGCTATTAGAATGATTATGATGTGGTATGATGGGATGGTATCCTCCTTTGAATGAATTGAGTGACTCGACTTGGCACATGTTCACGCATGTAGTTGAAACAAATCAACATAGCCTTCATGATATTTATGTTCATGGTTGATTATATCCTACTCATGCTTGTACTCGGTGTGAATTAATTTTAATGCATGTTTATGACTGTTGTCGCTTTCTCTGTTGGTCGCTTCCCAGTCTTTTGCTAGCCTTCACCTGTACTAAGCGAGAATACTGCTTGTGCATCCAAACTCCTTAAACCCCAAAGTTGTTCCATATGAGTCCACCATACCTTCCTATATGCGGTATCTACCTGCCGTTCCAAGTAAATTTTTATGTGCCAAACTCCAAACCTTCAAATGTCATTCTATTTTGTATGCTCGAGCATCTCATGTTTCAACTAGGGCTTCCTATATCTTCCATGCTAGGTGGGTTATTCTCAAGAGGAGCGGACTCCGCTCCTCATTCACGAGAAAGGGCCGGTAACCGGGATGCCTAGTCCCATGATCCAAAAAGATCAAAACAAATCAAAATAATTAAACAAAACTCCCCCATGGCTGTTGTTAGTTGGAGGCACTCATTGTTTCGAGCAAGCCATGGATTGATGCTTATTGGTGGTTGGGGGAGTATAAATCTTTACCATTCTGTTTGGGAACTGCCTATAATGCATGTAGTATGGAAGATACAGCCATCTCATAGTTGTTGCGTTGACAGCAAAAGTATGCCGCTCAAAATGTTATTCAATTTCTATTTTAAAATCGAGCTCTGACACCTCTACAAATCCCTACTTCCCTCTGCGAAGGGCCTATCTATTTACTTTTATGTTGAGTCATCACCTTCTTATTAAAAAGCACCCGCTGGAGAGCACACTGTCATTTGCATTCATTATTATTAGTTTATATTAGGTATGACTTGACTGGATCTCTTTTACCATGAATTACAATGTTTAGTCAGTCCTTGATCTTTAAAGGTGCTTTGCATTTATGTTTTGTGGTCTCAGAAAGGGCTAGCGAGATACCATTTTGTTATATCATGTTATGATTGTTTTGAGAAAGTGTTGTCATCCGAGTTTTATTATTATGGCTTGCTAGCTGATTATGTTATTGATATGAGTAATTGTGAGACCTAAGTGTTATTGTGAGTATGGTTAGTTCATAATATTTGCTGAAACCTGAATGCTGGCTTTACATGTTTACAACAACAAGAGCAAACAGAGTTTGTAAAGTTTTTCTTTATCACTTTCAGTTTATCAACTGAATTGCTTGAGGACAAGCAAAGGTTTAAGCTTGGGGGAGTTGATACGTCTCCAACGTATCTACTTTTCCAAACACTTTTTCCCTTGTTTTGGACTCTAACTTGCATGATTTCAATGAAACTAACCCGGACTAACAGTGTTTTCAGCAGAACTGCCATGATGTTGTTTTATGTGTAGAAAACAAAAGTTCTCGGAATGTCCTGAAAATCCACGGAGGCACTTTTTGGAAAATATAAAAAATACTGGCAAAAGAATCAAGACCAGGGGGCCCACACCCTGTCCACGAGGGTGGGGGCGCGCCCACCCCCTGGGCACGCCCCCCTGTCTCGTGGGCCCCCTGAGGCTCCGCCGACCTCAACTCCAACTCCATATATTCCGTCTCATGGAGAAAAAAATCAGAGATAAAGTTTCAACGCATTTTACAATACAGAGCCGCCGCCAAGCCCTAATCTCTCTCGGGAGGGCTGATCTGGAGTCCGTTCGGGGCTCTGGAGAGGGGGATTCGTCGCCATCGTCATCATCAACCATACTCCATCACCAATTTCATGATGCTCACCGCCATGCGTGAGTAATTCCATCGTAGGCATGCTGGACGGTGATGGGTTGGATGAGATTTACCATGTAATCAAGTTAGTTTTGTTAGGGTTTGCTCCCTAGTATCCACTATGTTCTGAGATTGATGTTGCTATTTCTTTGCTATACTTAATGCTTGTCACTAGGGCCCGAGTGCCATGATTTCAGATCTGAACCTATTATGTTTTCATGAATATATGTGTGTTCTTGATCCTATCTTGCAAGTCTATAGTCACCTATTATGTGTTATGATCCGACAACCCCGAAGTGACAAGAATCGGGATACTTCTCGGTGATGACCATAGTTTGAGGAGTTCATGTATTCACTATGTGCTAACGCTTTGTTCCGGTTCTCTATTAAAAGGAGGCCTTAATATCCCTTAGTTTCCGCTAGGACCCCGCTGCCATGGGAGGGTAGGACAAAAGATGTCATGCAAGTTCTTTTCCATAAGCACGTATGACTATATACAGAATACATGCCTACATTACATTGATGAACTGGAGCTAGTTCTGTGTCACCCTATGTTATAGCTATTACATGAGGAATTGCATCCGACATAATTATCCATCCCTGATCCATTGCCTACGAGCTTTTCATATGTTGTGTTTCACTTATTTACTTTTCCGTTGCTATTGTTACAATCACTACAAAACCCAAAAATATTACTTTTGCTACCGTTACCTTTATTATCATATTACTTTGCTACTAAATACTTTGCTACAGATACTAAGTTATCTAGGTGTGGTTGAATTGACAACTCAACTGCTAATACTCAATAATATTCTTTGGCTCCCCCCGTGTCGAATCAATAAATTTGGGTTGAATACTTTACCCTTGAAAGCTGTTGTGATCCCCTACACTTGTGGGTTATCAAGGTCCTACAATGACAAAAGATCTTCTAGTCGTGAGCGAAATTGCTACAATTGTGGAAGACCCGGACACCACTCCAATGAGTGTACGACTCCCTACAAAAGAAGAGAAGACTCACCTAAATGAAGAAGCAAAAGGGAAGAATCACCTCCAAGAGAGAGAAGGACTAGAGATGATCGTTATGAACGAAGAACCTCTAGAAGAAGCAAGGATTCGGAAAGGAAGGACAAGTCATCAAGGAGCTACACAAAACGAAGACATCAAACTCATGTTAGTAAATGGGTATCCGACTCCGACTCCGACCACCTCTCCGAGAGAAGTTATCACACTCCGACTCCGAATATACTCATGATGAAGGTGTTGCCGGTCTAGCACTTGTGTCAACCAACTCCTATGACATATCTGATTCACTAAATGAAGGAATTGGGAGATGCTTCATGGCTAAAGGCCCCAAGGTAACACACCCCAAGTATGTTGATTTCAACAGTGATGAAGATGACTTGCTAGGTGATGATGATTTACTTGTTGACAACTCTAGTGATGAATACTATGATGAAACGTCAATTAATCATGCTAATCAAGATGAAACGAATGACAATGATAAGAAGGAGACTGAGCATCTAATTAAAAAACTAAACACTCTAAAGTTAGCTCATGAAACTACTTTAGAAGATCATCGAGAACTTTTAAAAACTCATGAGAAGTTACGTTCCGAAAAGCTCAACCTTGAGCAAGAGCATGGGTTCTTAAAGGCCATCAATGATGATCTTCGGAAGAAAAGTTCTTCTTACATTGCCAAGCGTTTACTCTTGTCTACTTACATGCCACAAGTAAAATCTATCAACAAGAACAAGAAAGATTCTTCCTCTAGTAGTAACAATAATCATGCTAAATCCAATATTGTTGATTCTAGTAGTCCTCTTGATTCCACTAATGATTCTCTTAGCCAAGTTACACTTGAGCAAGAAAATAGCTTATTGAAGGGAATTATAGAGAAATGTGTTTACAAAAGCCTTGCCGGAAGTAAGCAATTTGAGGAAATTGTACGCAAGCAAGGAAGGCACTGGAAGAATCAAGGTGTTGGTTTTGAACGAAAGTTCAATGCCAATGGAGTTGAGTGGGAAGAAGATCAATACCCCAAGATGAAGTTTGTCCCTCAACAAGAGAAGTATGACCCTACTTCCTTCAAGTGGACACAAGCTCAAGATGATCTTCCACCACAAGACCGCAAGCTAAAAGGCAAGGACAAGCTTCAAGAAGAGATTTATGCATTTGAAGATGCTCCGAAGGCCTTGGTCAAGTGGGTTCCCAAGACTACATCAAGTTCTGCTTAATCAAGTACATCTAAAACTCCAAGGATTCCCATCAAGATGATGTGGATCCCGAAGAAGAAGAACAAGAGAGTTCTTGAGGGTGACTCCACCAACATACTTCACTCATATTTATTTTGGCAAGGACAAGTGCAAACAACTTCCACATCTTGCACTAGTTCAAGGAGTCACAAACCCTCTTGTTGATAAGACAATGGACAAGGTAACCCAATGCTTTCATAGACATCATCATGTGTGTGCTTCACTCTATGCCTATGGATATCCTTGTTTGTTCCTTGTGGGACTAACCCATGTAGGTATTGAAGTGCAACTCACTCCAATGGATTGCTTCAAATTATCTACATCAACATTGAGCATCCACATCTTCAACATCTACATGAAGTCATCATTGACAAAACCCAAGGTTAGTTGATCCCTCTTAGGGGGGATATCACATCTAGGGGGAGCTTTACTCTAAGAATTGAGCTAAAGCAACTCTAATGGTGTGAACACAACAATGCTTTATGTAAAAGTGGTAACCCCACTTGTGCTAAACGATGAGTATGACCTATGATCAAATGTTCGCATTTAACTCCTAAGTCAATATACTCATATATAGATGACCTAGTCATTGCCAATTGCTTGATAGATGCTAGAGTGATTGTGCATGCTTTGCCACATATTTCATTTGCTATTTTATTGTGTGAGCATGTTGGATGCATACTTTTCTCATTCGAGGACATCCATTTGGTGCTTTGATTGATTGGAGTTTCTTCTTTTTGCCAAATGGATGGACAAGAATGCCTAAGAACTCCCTCTAGCTATCTTTGCTTTTCTCTTCTCAAAATCTATTCATGCTACATCACAAAGTTTGATCTAAGTCAAATTCAAACCCTTTGTGTGAGGAGCACTTGGAGTCCCATTTTGTCATAAACTTAAAACTTCCAAAACCTCTCTGTGTATTTCGGTCTGACCGACTCCTCCATTTCGGTCACACTGAGTTCACTGGGTTGATCAAGTTTTCAATCTCGGTGCAACCGATTAGAAAATTTTGGTCTCACCGAGTTGCAGTAACCGCTTGCGATTTTGTGTCTCGGTGCCACCGAGTTGTTCCACTGGGTCACACCGACTGAGTCAGGATATAAATACTGATGGGCCAGATTTTGGAAATCACTTCAAAACCTCCTCGCCCGCGCGTGTCCTGCTCTGCCTCTCGGGTCTCCAGATCGACACCTCGTCGCCAGCGACTGATACGTCTCCAACGTATCTATAATTTTTGATTGTTCCATGCTATTATATTACCCGTTTTGGATGTTTATGGGCTTTACTTTACACTTTTATATCATTTTTGGGACTAACCTACTAACCGGAGGCCCAGCGAGAATTGCTATTTTTTTGCCTATTTTAGTGTTTCGAAGAAAAGGAATATCAAACGGAGTCCAAAAGGAATGAAACCTTCGGAAGCGATCTTTTTGGAACAAACGTGATCCAGGGGACTTGGAGTGTACGTCAAGCAACAGAGGAGGCAGCCACGTGGGTGCCCGGCGCGCCCCCTACAGGTGGGCACGCCCCCCACCCTCGTGGGCCCCTCGAGCGTCCACCGACCTACTTCTTCCTCCTATATATACCTACGTACCCTGGAACCATCGAGGAGCACCACGAAAAACTATTTCCACCACCGTAACCTTCTGTATCCGTGATATCCCATCTTGGAGCCTTCGCCGGTGCCCCGCCGGAGGGGGAATCGACCACGGAGGGCCTCTACATCATCTCCAAGGCCCTTCCGATGAGTTGTGAGTAGATTACCACAGACCTTCGGGTCCATAGTTATTAGCTAGATGGCTTATTCTCTCTCTTTGAATCTCAATACAAAGTTCTCCTTGATCTTCTTGGAGATCTATTCGATGTAACTCTTTTTGCGGTGCGTTTGTCGAGATCCGATGAATTGTGGGTTTATGATCAAGTTTATCTATGAGAAATATTTGAATCTCCTCTGAATTCTTTTATGTGTGATTAAGTTAACTTTGCAAGTCTCTTCGAATTATCAGTTTGGTTTGGCCGACTAGATTGATCTTTCTTGCAATGGGAGAAGTGCTTAGCTTTGGGTTCAATCTTACGGTGTCCTTTCCCAGTGACAGCAGGGGCAGCAAGGCACATATTGTATTGTTGCCATCGAGGATAAAAAGATGGGGTTTATATCATATTGCATGAGTTTATCCCTCTACATCATGTCATGTTTCTTAATGCGTTACTCTGTTCTTTATGAACTTAATACTCTAGATGCATGCTGGATAGCGGTCGATGTGTGGAGTAATAGTAGTAGATGCAGGCTGGAGTCGGTCTACTTGTCACAGACGTGATGCCTATATACATGATCATGCCTAGATAATCTCATAATTATTCTCTTTTCTATCAATTGCTCGACAGTAATTTGTTCACCCACCGTAATACTTATGCTATCTTGAGAGAAGCCACTAGTGAAACCTATGGTCCCCGGGTCTATCCTTTATCATATAAGCTTTCGATCTAGTTTTATTTGCATATTTACTTTTCCAATCTACTCCATATCATAAAAATACCAAAAAAATATTTATCTTATCATATTATCTCTATCAGATCTCACTTTCGCAAGTGGCCGTGAAGGGATTGACAACCCCTTTATTGCATTGGTTGCGAGGTTCTTGTTTGTTTGTGTAGGTGCGTGGGACTTCTGAGGAGCCTCCTACTGGATTGATACCTTGGTTCTCAAAAAACTAAGGGGAAATACTTACACTACTTTGCTGCATCACCCTTTCTTCTTCAAGGAAAACCAACGCAATCTCAAGACGTAGCAAGAAGGATTTCTGGCACCGTTGCGGCGAGGTCTTCACTCAAGTCAAGACATACCAAGTACCCATCACAAACTCATCTCCCTCGCATTACATTATTTGCCATTTGCCTCTCGTTTTCCTCTCCCCCACTTCACCCTTGCCGTTTTATTCGCCCTCTCTTTACCGTTTGCCTTCCCGTTGCCATGGCCGAATCAAAGAGAATTAAGGGTCCTTTCTAGGGTTTTAGTACCTTGGGTAGTCCCTCTATCCTCTCTAAGCTCATAAATAATGATGCTATGGAAAGACCCACCGGGGTCACCAATGAGAGCTTGAATAATTTTGAAGATGACTCCAGAATTTTTTGTTATTTACTTTATGAGTCTTTAAGAGATGCTTGGGATAGGTTATTGAGCATTCGGGCTAGCTATGTGCCACAATATCAAATTGAAGTTTACCTAAAAAGTTTCTATGTGGGCTTACCCGCTTATTTCAAGCAAGTTCTAGATTCTATTTTTAAAGAAGGTTTTCTTGAGGGGGATGCTATAGATACCTATGAAAAAACTAAAACTATATTTGGGCACCCTATGAATGATAAGGTTCAACCTACCACTCTCTTATGCTTTTATCAAAATGAAATTATCAAAGAGATGAAGGCTAGCTTAGATGCAAATTTCCGTGACGTGCTTAATCTTACTTCATACATTAATGGCAATGTGCTTTCCTAGAATATAATAATGAATGCCATAGAAAGGAAATTCTCTCTTTCCTTTCCGAATGCCAAAGATGGCACTACTTAGATCTATCCTCGCTTTTATGCCTAGCTTGGGGCGTTAAACAATAGCGCTAGTTGGGAGGCAACCCAATTTTATTTTTGTTTTTTGTTTTTTGCTTCTGTTTAGTAATAAATTTTTCATCTAGATTGTGTTTAGATTTGTTTTTATGTTTTAGTTAGTGTTTGTGCCAAGTAGAACCTATAGGATAACCTACGGTGATAGTTAATTTGATTCTGCTGAAAAACAGAAACTTTGCGCGCACGGAAATAATTTTAGTAATTCACAGAAACATACTTTTGCGTTGATTATTTTTGCTGTAGATCAATAGACAAATTTCCCAGGACTTCTTATTTGGGTAGGATTTTTAGAGTTCCATAAGTATTCTAGAGTTACAGATTGCTACAGACTGTTCTGTTTTTCGTGTGTTGTTTGCTTATTTTGATGCATCTATGGTTAGTATGTAGGGGAATGAACCATAGAGAAGTTGGAATACAGTAGGTTTAAAACCAATATAAATAAATAATGAGTTCATTACAGTACCTTATGTGGTGGCTTTGCTTTCTTGCACTAACGGAGCTTATGAGATTTCCTGTTGAGTTTTGTGTTGTGAAGTTTTCAAGTTTTGCGTAAAGATTTGATGGATTATGGAATAAGGAGTGGCAAGAGCCTAAGCTTGGGGATGCCCATGGCACCCCAAGATATTCAAGGATAACCAAAAGACTAAGCTTGGGGATGCCCCGGAAGGCATCCCCTCTTCCGTCTTCATCTATCGATAACTTTACTTGGAGCTATATTTTTATTCGCCACATGATATGTGTTTTGCTTGGAGCGTCTTGTATGATATTATTCTTTGCTTTTTAGATTACCACAATCATCCTTGCTGTACACACCTTTTGGGAGAAGCCCACTTGATTAGAATTTATTAGAATACTCTATGTGCTTCACTTATATCTTTTGAGCTAGATAATTTTTGCTCTAGTGCTTCACTTATATCTTTTACAGCACGGCGGAGGCTTAATTTTGAAGAAGTTGTTGATCTCTGATGCTTCACTTATATTATTTTGAGAGTCTCTTAGAACAACATGGTATTTGCTATGGTTATAAAATTGGTCCTAGAATGATGGGCATCCAAGTTGTGGCACCCCGACTCAGAGAAAGCGGAACGCCCCGTATTCCAGCCCAGAGATCGAGGAGAAGTCTTCTGGAATACGACACTGCTTAGCATAGAACAAACCAGCTTTCTATTATTACACGAAAATGAATACAAGGTCTCCGATATTACAATGAATAACATCGGTACGGCGACACTACGCCATCCTCTGTTGCTCTATGCAAGCAGCAGAACAACTCAAAGCAGCGGAAATAACTCTAGCAGCACAACAACGACGTCGGTGGTGAACTCCACTTTGCAGGGACTCTGGCTGGAACGCTTATCCTAGCTCGCACAAACAGAAACCACGACAAGCAAGCAATCAAATCCGGCATGACCTGCAAACTGGCATGACACGCTAGGTCAGTACATTGAATGTACTTGCAAGCTCATAATAACCAGAAGCATTCAAGACAGACAACAACATGACAATTACAGGTTAAACAAGAATTATCATGAGATCATCATAACAACATGGCATGACCAACATAAACATGATACAACTAACACAACATGAACATATTAATCCAACAATACTAGCATGCACATGATAACACCATATGCCCCACTTATTCTGCTCGGTTACCTCATAACCAACACATGCATCACTTACCAACCTTGGACATCACACGATCATCTTAGGATCAAATCAAGCTTGGCATGAACAATACCGTAGAGATCATTAAATAACCACAAGGAGCTTGATCTTTACCCACGACTCTCGTACAACATCACGAATAAACAACAAGTCGGTATCCTCGATACCATTGTGATCCTTACGGCGATCACCACCCGACCAACACTTGGCCCGTGATCCTTACGGCGATCACCACCCGACCAACACTTGGCCCGTGATCCTTATGGCGATCACCACCCGACCAACACTTGGCCCGTGATCCTTACGGCGATCACAACCAACTTATCTCATTGTCATTAAGCACATTATTCATATTACTGTTGACTCATGGTGTGACCTACTTTCGACCTGGGCCCTTATCCGTGAGCGCGGCTATCGATAGATTTAATATACACTCTGCAGAGGTTAGTACACTGTACCCACACTACAGAACCCATGGCCTCACAATCCCATTCGGTTGGACCAACGGTGTTCCAACAAAACCGATCTACTGCCATGACACTCTCCCGACCACTTCGACTCACTCCTCACTGAGCTAAGTCATGGGTGGCCCCGTGCCTACCTCCAGACACAACGACCGCCGTCGTGGCCAAAACATAAACAATCCCACACGGGGATCCGCCGGCTATAACAACTACGGGCACACAAGGCTTATGTCCACCTACCTGATTAGGGTAGCGCGCGCCCATAACCTTCCCTCGTTGGAGGCATCGGCGAGAGGCACACCAATAGACCCAGTTAGGACCGTCCCATACCGGTAAGCGTGGTTGCACTGGTCAGCATCGATTCAGCGGCACCATGACTCAGCCAACAGTTGTTCAAGTTCAATTTAATCCAGTTAACTTGAATGCAAATATGTTGAGTCATGATAGAATGCATGAACATGATATCAACATCACCATGAGAGTATCACATAACTTTCCACCATATCAACAATAAATCATATCCACTAAGCATCGCATACTGACTAGCATGACCATCTCCAACATCAACATGTACTACTAACCAGCATAATCATATGAAAGGTAATACTAGCAGGTATAAGATGATCACAGAGTATAAGACAACATAGCACAAAAGTGAACATGCAAATCTGAAAATCACCGGAACAACAATAACCATCTTTTCAACAAGCAAACATTTAATAAAGATTGAAGTTGAAAACCATGGCTACTGCATGACTATCATGCAAGTGGGTATTGTGGCTTGCCTGGGGATGAAGAAGGCACCGGGGAGAAGTGCGGTGAAGCCGCAGAACGAAACACCGGAAAACGTTCTCTCTCGGAGGGGGATGAATAAGGGCAAGAGCATAAAGGTCATTTTCACAGTGTCAAACCACAGTGAAAACATGACTAACAGAACGTGCTCGACGAAACAAAGAAGTGAGCATTGGTTTCACCTCATTTGGAGTTACGGATAAAATGATACGGATGATTTTCTGCCAAGGACCTATCTGTAAAAATTTATTTTACAGTCTGGGCCAAAACAGAAAAATGGAAAGCGTATTCTGGGGAATACACTTTCACTTAAATGATGTGGCAGTGGCGGGGCCGGGGCTGGTCAATGCCTGAGGGACTGATAGGTGGGCCCCACCTTATCCTTCTCTCTCCTCCTGGCCTCCTTCTTCTTCCTCCCGTGCCTGGCCATGATAGAGAACAGAGGAGAAGGGCAGGGCACTGCTAGCGCTGGGCACGGCGGCTTCGGCCATCTCCGGCCAGGGAGAGGGCACCGACGGACTCGGGCGGCTGCACCGCGCCCATCCAGAGGGAGATCTGGCATCGGGGAGTGGTGGAGCGGAGGGGAGGCCGCGGCGACGGGGACTACAGAGGCGGTGGCTGGTCGATGGGCACAGCTCTGGAGGGGCTCCAGCAACGGGGGAAAGGGCAGGGGAGACTCGTCGGAGTGTGGGGAAGGCGATGGTGGTGGCTAGAGGTGGAGGGGGGCTCGACTTCGGCCGAATTTGAGCGGAGCACCGAGGCAAGGCTTAGGCCATGGGAGGGCAACGGGAGCTCCTCGAGCTTAATGAAGAGGCTAGGCGAGGTCCAGAGAGAGAGGCAAGGCCGCTGGAGTGCTCGGAGAGGCTCGGGGAGGGCTATATATAGGCGGGGCGAGGGAGGCTGAGCTGGCACCGCCGGCGACGCGTTTCTGGCGCCGCGGACGCGTGTGCTCACGCATGGGCTCGGGGAAGGCGACAACAACGGACAGGGAGGAGCTCACAGGGAGGGGGAGGCCAAAGGAGGGGTAGAGGAAGAGGCCGAGCGCCATAAAAGGTCAGTCGGCCACAGATCTCTCGTGGGCGCACGGTAACGAGCGTTGACGGAGGGGCTGACGGAGGGGGAGAGGGCTCCAGGAGGACGGCGACGATGCAGGGAACACGTTGGACAGGCCCGTGCTCGCTGGGATGCCGAGCAGGGGAGGGGCCCGAGCAAGAAGACATCCAGCTCGCGTCCATGGCATGCCAGAGAGGTGGTCACCGCGCGCACTGGCGCAAACAGGGCCACAATCGATGCCAAAAAATGTCTGGGGTTTAGTACTTCCTAGGTAGGTTTGATCTGTGGTGGTAACTTGGTGAAAACAGCTAGGGTTAAATAGTTAGTAAGCTCTGAAGTTTACTGCAGTAAACATTACCAGCTCAATGTGGTCAACAGGGAATTATTGGAAGCCAAATAAGATGTCTGGGATGTTTAGCTATGGAGGGACTATGATCCTGGAGGTTTTGAGGGGAAATGGACCAAGGTAAATCATAGTTGCTTTGCAACTGCCAAAATGGTCCAGAAATGAAGATCATCAATATTCTCTCACATGGAGTGTCCACTTGAGCTCAAATTGGGCAAGGCTTAGTCATTTGGTCAGATGAAGATGCTCACCAAGTATCATACCATTTGGCAAAGCCAAAATGGTACTTGCTTCACAAACATCTTCTCTGGACAGAAACTTGAAATAATTATGGTGACCAAATGGATCAATGAAATGATGCCAAAATGGGTGGAGAGATTTTTTATGGGTAGAAGAATGATGTGGTAATTTATCAGGATTTTTGAAGCAATATAAAATATACTTGCTTCACAACCTAAAAATATTGCCAGAAACAAAGATTTGCTCCTATGCTCACATAGATGATTGGATGGGGCTGAAAATGGGTTTAAGGGGTTAATATAAGCACATTAAGGAGTGTGCAAAAGTTCAACTCATTTGGTACTCCTAGCTAGTACTTCCTTCACAAAGCCTTCTGTTTGACAAAAACTTTGAAAATTCACTGAGGAAGATTGGCTAGGCAAATAAATTTGAAATTGTGCATGAGGCAATTATTTGGACATATAAACATTCCCAAAAAGATTGGGAGTCAATAGGAGAAATATAAATGACACTTCCTTCACAAAGTGCCATTCAGGGCAGAATAGGAAAAGGAATATTGGGGAATTATTTTTGAACATGGTAATGAAAAGTTTTGCCATATTTGGTCAAGATATGACCCAAACAATTTATGAGAATTATTTGGTAATTTTAGGAGTGAGGAGAGTATAGGTTGCTTCACAACCTAGGGCAATTTGAGTTATTCCTTTAATAGAAAATGAATATTCCCAATAAAAAGAATATTGGGATTTGGGCTAGGATGGAAATGACAGGGTCTAGGGAAAGATTTGGGAATGACAAGCCACTCTTGAAACAAAGAAGAGGTCATCTTCTTCAGTTTCCAGACCACAAAGCCACGGAAAAAGAAAAACTCGGGCAAAAACCTCGGAAAAACAAAAGAAAAAGAAAGGGCCAAAAAATCAGGCTGTCACACAAGTTGGGTATAATAAAAACTATCATAGAAAGTGAATTGGATGCTATGATCAATTTGATGCTTGACAATTGTTTTGAGATATAAAGGTGGTAATATTAGAGTCATGCTAGTTGGGTGATTATGAATTTAAAGAATACGTGTGTTGAAGTTTGTGATTCTCGTAGCATGCACGTATGGTGAACCGCTTTGTGATGAAGTTGGAGCACAATTTTATTTATTGATTGTCTTCCTTATGAGTGGCAGTCGGGGACGAGCGATGGTCTTTTCCTACCAATCTATCCCCCTAGGAGCATGCGCATAGTACTTTGTTTTCAATGGCTTGTAGATTTTTGCAATAAGTATATGAGTTCTTTATGACTAATGTTGAGTCCATGGATTATACACACGCTCACCCTTCCACCATTGCTAGCGTCTCTTGTGCCGGGAAACTTTCGCCAGTACCATACACCCACTATATACCTTCCTCAAAACAGCCACCATACCTACCTATTATGGCATTTCCATAGCCATTCTGAGATATATTGCCATGCAACTTTTCACCGTTCCGTTTATTATGATATTCATCATCATTGTCATATTGCTCTTTGCATGATCATGTAGTTGACATCGTATTTGTGGCAAGGCCACCTTCATAATTTTCATACATGTCACTCTTGATTCATTACATATCCCGGTACACCGCCGGAGGCATTCATATAGAGTCATATCTTGTTCTAAGTATCAAGTTGTAATCTTGAGTTATAAGTAAATAAAAGTGTGATGATCTTCATTATTAGAGCATTGTCCTAGTGAGGAAAGGATGATGGAGACTATGATTCCCCCACAAGTCGGGATGAGACTTCGGACTTTATAAAAAAAGAGGCCAAAAAAAGAGAAAGGCCAAATAAAAAATGAGAGAAAAAGAGAGAAGGGACAATGCTACTGTCCTTTTTACCACACTTGTGCTTCAAAGTAGCACCATGATCTTCATGATAGAGAGTCTCCTATGTTGTCACTTTCATATACTAGTGGGAATTTTTCATTATAGAACTTGGCTTGTATATTCCAATGATGGGCTTCCTCAAAATGCCCTAGGTCTTCATGAGCAAGCGAGTTGGATGCACACCCACTTAGTTTCTTTTGTTGAGCTTTCATACATTTATAGCTCTAGTGCATCTGTTGCATGGCAATCCCTACTCACTCACATTGATATCTATTAATGGGCATCTCCATAGCCCGTTGATACGCCTAGTTGATGTGAGACTATCTTCTCCTTTTTTGTCTTCTCCACAACCACCATTCTATTCCACATATAGTGCTATGTCCATAGCTCACGCTCATCTATTGCATGGAAGTTGAAAAAGTTTGAGATTACTAAAGTATGAAACAATTGCTTGGCTTGTCATCGGGGTTGTGCATGATTAAATACTTTGTGTGATGAAGATAGAGCAACAGCCGGACTATATGATTTTGTAGGGATAACTTTCTTTAGCCATGTTATTTTGAGAAGACATGATTACTTGATTAGTATGCATGAAGTATTACTATTTCTTATGTCAATATGAACTTTTATTTTGAATCATTTGGATCTGAACATTCATGCGACAATAAAGAAAATTACATTGAGAATTATGCTAGGTAGCATTCCACATCAAAAAATTCTGTTTTTATCATTTACCTACTCGAGGACGAGCAGGAATTAAGCTTGGGGATGCTTGATACGTCTCCAATGTATCTATAATTTTTGATTGTTCCATGCTATTATATTACCCGTTCTGGATGTTTATGGGCTTTACTTTACACTTTTATATCATTTTTGGGACTAACCTACTAACCGGAGGCCCAGCCCGAATTGCTATTTCTTTTTTGCCTATTTTAGTGTTTCGAAGAAAAGGAATATAAAACGGAGTCCAAACGGAATGAAACCTTCGGAAGCGATCTTTTTGGAACAAATGTGATCCAGGGGACTTGGAGTGGACGTCAAGCAACAGTGGAGGCGGCCACGAGGGTGCCCGGCGCGCCCCCTACTGGTGGGCGCGCCCCCCACCCTCGTGGGCCCCTGCGTCCATCGACCTACTTCTTCCTCGTATATATACCCACGTACCCTGAAACCATCGAGGAGCACCACGAAAAACTATTTCCACCGCTGTAACCTTCTGTATCCGTGAGGTCCCATCTTGGAGCCTTTGCCGGCGCTCCGCCGGGGGGGGGGGGGATCGACCACGGAGGGCCTCTACATCATCTCCAAGGCCCTTCCGATGAGTTGTGAGTAGTTTACCACAGACCTTCGGGTGCATAGTTATTAGCTAGATGACTTCTTCTCTCTCTGTGAATCTCAATACGAAGTTCTCCTTGATCTTCTTGGAGATCTATTCGATGTAACTCTTTTTGAGGTGTGTTTGTCGAGATCCGATGAATTGTGGGTTTATGATCAAGTTTATCTATGAGAAATATTTGAATCTCCTCTGAATTCTTTTATGTGTGATTAAGTTATCTTTGCAAGTCTCTTCGAAGTATCAGTTTGGTTTGGCCTACTAGATTGATCTTTCTTGCAATGGGAGAAGTGCTTAGCTTTGGGTTCAATCTTGCGGTGTCCTTTCCCAGTGACAACAGGGGCAGCAAGGCACGTATTGTAGTGTTGCCATCGAGGATAAAAAGATAGGGTTTATATCATATTGCATGAGTTTATCCCTCTACATCATGTCATCTTTCTTAATGCGTTACTATGTTCTTTATGAACTTAATACTTTAGATGCATGCTGGATAGTGGTCGATGTATGGAGTAATAGTAGTAGATGCAGGCAGGAGTCAGTCTACTTGTCACGGACGTGATGCCTATATACATGATCATGCCTAGATAATCTCATAATTATTCGCTTTTCTATCAATTGCTCGACTGTAATTTGTTCACCCACCGTAATACTTATGCTATCTTGAGAGAAGCCACTAGTGAAACCTATGGCCCCCGGGTCTATCTTTTATCATATAAGCTTTCCATCTACTTTTATTTGCATCTTTACTTTTCTAATCTATATCATAAAAATACCAAAAATATATTTATCTTATCATATTATCTCTATCAGATCTCACTTTCGCAAGTGGCGATTGACAACCCCTTTATTGCGTTGGTTGCGAGGTTCTTGTTTGTTTGTGTAGGTGCGTGGGACTTCTGAGGAGCCTCCTACTGGATTGATACCTTGGTTCTCAAAAAACTGAGGGAAATACTTACACTACTTTGCTGCATCACGCTTTCCTCTTCAAGGAAAACCAACGCAAGCTCAAGACGTAGCAGCGACCTCCCGCCACTGGTCTCCGCCGCCGTCAACGGATTTCTCCACCGCTGTTGCCGCCGTAGCTAACTCACTGTCGAACTAGCGTATGAGTTCGACCCCTTGTGCACTCTCTTTACTTCCGATTCTAAGCACAAGGTCAATGTCATGTTCTTTACCACGTATGTGATCGATCTATCCACAGAGAATCCTCATCAGAATAGATTTGAATTGGAAATTTAGGGTTAGGTTTCCGACGGACTCATCTCGGACCGACCGAGTTGTAGGAATCGGTTCCACCAATTTGGCTTAGGCCAAAGCACAAGTGATTTTCGGTCTGACCGAAAGTTCAAATCGGTGTGACTGATACCAGGACTTTGTGAAACCTTAGCAAACTCAGAGTCACCGAGCTGTGTCTCGGTCTGACCGATTCCACATGTTTAGACTCCAAAGTTGCTTTGGTGTCACCGAGTTTTACAAATCGGTAGCTCCGAAATGCTGCCTGTGGAAAATTAAAACTAAGTTTTTGACTCATTCTTTCTGCAAAAACTCTACACTTTGTGATGCTCAACTTTTCTACCTCATCTACATCTATTCACAGGGTCTGCTGTCAGTTTGCTTTGCCACAATGTCTGACCAGAGTGATAGCGAGAACAAATCAGAAGAGCAGGTGAATATGAGTGAGGGCACTAGTCCCTCTAGCAGCTCTGATGGTGGCAGTAGGAGCACTCCAAGCAATTTGCCCAAGGCAGCTACAAGGATAAGGAAGAAGAGAACCTCAGATTCAGAGGATGATGACTATGTGACTGCTGAGGGTAAAGTAAGCTCTAAGAAGAAAGTGCTGAAAAAGGAATATGGAACCGTTGTTGCAAAAAACCCTGGTATGCACAAGAAGGCACCTGCCAGGAGAGTTCCCATGTCAAAGTCCAGAACTTCCACTCAGGAAACTATGGTCTTCTCACTTGAGCCAAGAGCAGGTGAAGAAGGGAAGAAGTGGGTCAAAAAATAAATAAATAGCTAGAGCGATTGGAAATCCATCTATGAGGAAGGATTCTACAAGTGAAGAGAAAGAGAAAGAAGAGGTTGCTGCTCAAGCACCTCCTGCTAAGGCATAGAAGCTGATGGGGGATGCCATCAAGTCTGGGGTAGCTCCTTCAAAGCCCAAGACAGCCCCCAAAGCTCCAGCTCAAGATCCCAAGAGAAGCACCAGAAACCTACCTGCAACAGAGAAGAACAAGGCCCCAGTGCCTGAAGCTGCAGAAGAAGCTGAAGCCCAAGTGCTTAGGAAGCTCAAGCCCAAGATTCCAAAGCATAATGACAGTCACCAGTTGCAGAAAATATGAAGGAAAGAAAGGATGCTGGTCTCAGGAAATGGAGACAAGTAGATCCATATGCTGTAAGGAGGAGAATTGCTGTGGACTACAGGTTCCACACCAAAGAGCAACATGATTTTTATGAGACAGTGTTGCTGGACAAGAAGCCCATAGTTAGTGATATGAGATGGGTGGACTAGAAATTCATTGATGCTAATGCCGATCATTTCCCAGGTGTGCATGAAAGCTTCAAAGAAAATTGTGTTGATGACTTTGTTGGTAAGAAGCTCACCAAATGGAATGATGAGCTCATTATGCAATTCTACTCAATAGCTCACTTCTATCCAGATGGCAAGATTGTGTGGATGACAGAAGGTCAGAGGCCCCAATCAACAGTTGATGAGTGGGCTAGGTTCATAAATGCCCCTGAAGAAGAAGAAAATGACATAGATGTGTATGCTGAGAAGAAGAAGGATCACAAACCATGGCCAATATGTATAAGGAGATACCAGATAAGGCCTTGGAAACACAAAAGTTTGGCTTAGTCTACTATTTGTTGTCTGGTTTGGCCACAATAAACACTATCTTGAGGCACACTTTGTTGCCCAAATCTGGAGATCACAGGATGATCAGAGGCCATTCCATCAACTTGCTGCAGTTGTTTGATGTTGTGCCACAGAAATTCAAAGTCATGAGCTTGATTGTAGAGACAATCAAAAGGACAACAGCTGACCAGAAGATATCTTGTGGATATGCTCCACACATCCAAGAGCTAATCAATTACAAGATGAAGCAAGGAGTGTATCTTTTGGACAAAGAACATCTTCCTTTGCTGCCTGAATTTGAGGACAACACAGTTTTCATGGATGCTGAAGATCCATCTTCAGTTGTAGCTCATGAGAAGAAAGGGAAAAGCCAGGGTAGAAAAGGCATCAAAGATGCCAAGTGCAGCAGAGGCTTTAGAAGTCTTTCTCAAGTCAAAGCAAGACCAGCTTGGATTTCTAATTCAAGCAACCCTGAGGATTGAGAAAGGACTAGCTACCCTGACTCAGAACCAGGAGAGCTTGGAGAGGATAATAGAGACAAAATTCTATGATCTGGACTTGAAAGTGACTGAGATACAGACAGCTATTGAGGAACTCCAGGAAGAAGCACAGGAGAGGAAGGGCAAAGCTACTACACATGTGTTTCATAGAGTGCCTAGGGCACAGAGGTCTGTAGCTGTGCTAGTGACAGACACTAGAGCTACAACTTCTGCACCTGCAACCACTGCTCCCACAGCTCCTGTTGCCCCTCCAATGGCAACCCCTCCAGCTCCAACTTCATCTACAGATGCATTCATCCTTGGAGTCATCTCAACACCTCCTTCCGAAGATCTAGCCTAGAGAGACACATAACATTATGCATTTTCGAGCTTTTTGGTAACTTGTTGCCAAAGGGGGATAAAGTATATAGATCGTAGGCTTTAGAGAGAGAGAGAGAGAGAGAGAGAGAGAGAGAGATTTGTCCTCTTTTTGCTACTTATTCGATTTGCTTTCTTTGTTTGCTTGTGAGATACATTATGTTTGTGTGTGTGAGATACTTTGTATGATCATGTGCTTGATCATATCACACTTTATGCTTATGCTTGAATGATGACATTATCCATCTCTTATATGATCATTCACTTTGCCTTGGTGATGAGTGCTTGTTCTTATCTATTATCATTTTGAGCGCTCCACCAAGATGTATGTGACATGGAAGAGTAATCCATGATCCTAACAGATTGTGCTTTTGCAGTCCAAAGCAACTTTTAAACAATGCACAAATTTAGGGGGAGCTCTTGCTTATCACATACTTCTCAAAGCGACAATGTACTTCATTCTTATTATCATTTGTCGAAGCTTTGATCTATATGTTGTCATCAATTACCAAAAAGGGGGAGACTGAAAGTGCAACTAATCCCTAGGTGGTTTTGGTAATTCTTAACAACATATAGTTCATTGAACTAATGCTATTTTAAGATAATCATTTTAGAAAGTTCAATGATTGGCATGGCATGGACTAGAGATGTGGACCCCTCAAAATGCAAAGACATATATTGGCAACAAGCTCAAGACTCTACATTTTCATTTTGGTGATCCAAGATCACATTGAGTCCACAGGAAAGCCAATACTATTAAAAGGGGATGAGGTGTTGCTCAATGGGTTACTTGCTCAAAATGCTTTGTGATATGCTCCAAAACCCTCAACCACTTTCTCATTTCCACATATGTCCTAAACCTAGAAGTCAAATTCGGCCCCACCGATTTGATCTATCCGGTGCCACCGAGTTTCATTTGACATAGCCACTGCCACAAGCACTAGTGACTTCGGTCTCACTGATAGGGATCTCGGTCTCACCGAGATGGGATTGTAAACTCTCTGTTCCCTTTTTGTAACATTTCGGTCTCACCGAAATGAGCAAATCGGTCCCACCAAGTCTGCATTGCAAACTTCCTGTTTCCTTTTCGTAACACTTCGGTCCCACCAAAGTGAGCGAATCGGTCCCACCGAGTTCGCCTGACCAACCCTATGTGTACCTATTGCTGAAATCGGTCCAACCAAGTTTATGCGATCGGTCACACCAAGATTACGTTATGCCCTAACCCTAGCATATCGGTCCCACCGAGATGACTATATCGGTCCCACCAAAAATCCTAGCATTCACATTTTTACCTAGATCGGTCTGACCGAGTTTATTGATTCGGTCCCACCGAGTTTGGGAATCTGTGTGTAATGGTTAGATTTTGTGTGGAGGCTATATATACCCCTCCACCCACACTTCATTCGTGGAGAGAGCCATCAGAACAAACCTACACTTCCACTACTCATTTTTGGAGAGAGAACCACCTACTCATGTGTTGAGGCCAAGATATTCCAATCCTACCATATGAATCTTGATCTCTAGCCTTCCCCAAGTTGCTTTCCACTCAAATCATCTTTCCACCATAGCCAAATCTGTGAGAGAGAGAGTTGAGTGTTGGGTAGACTATCATTTGAAGCACAAGAGCAAGGAGTTCATCAACAACACACCATCTATTACCTTTTGGAGAGTGGTGTCTCCTAGATTGGTTAGGTGTCACTTGGGAGCCTCCGTCGAGATTGTGAAGTTGAACCAAGGAGTTTGTAAGGGCAAGGAGATCGCCTACTTCATGAAGATCTACCCTAGTGAGGCAAGTCCTTCGTGGGCGATGGCCATGATGGGATAGACAAGGTTGCTTCTTCATGGACCCTTCGTGTGTGGAGCCCTCCGTGGAGTCGCGCAGCCATTACCCTCCGTGGGTTGAAGTCTCCATCAACGTGGATGTACGATAGCACCACCTATCGGAACCATGCCAAAAATCTCCGTGTCAACATTGCGTTTGCTCCCTCCAAACTCCCCCCATTTACTTTCTTGCAAGTTGCATGCTTTACTTTCTGCTGCCGATATACTCTTTGCATGCTTGCTTGAATTGTATTGAGATTGCTTGACTTGTGCTAAGTTGCTAAAATCTGCCAAGAACTAAAATTGGGAAAAGTTAAGTTTTTATTTGGCCAATTAGTCCAATCACCTCCCTCTAGACATACTTTCGATCCTACAACCGTACTATTAAGTAGGGTCCCAGTGAACAAAGTCAGATTACTGAAGTGATGCTCAACCAAAATCCTATGTCTTCGAGCGAAGACAATGAGAGCAAATCTTATCCAGAGTTGGATGAGTCAGCTTTGCTTGTAGCCCAAGCCAAGCTGCCGGTTCCTGAGTGACCCAGGGTCATTTCAGACATATCAGGTCGGGCTGCCTCCTTGCTATAAATAGCCCACCCCCTACACCATAATTTGGTGGCTCCTCATAGTTAGTTGATACGTCTCCAACGTATCTATAATTTGAAGTATTCATGCTAATATATTATCATTCTTGGATGTTTTACAATCATTTTATAACAACTTTATATCATTTTTTGGACTAACCTATTGACCCAGTGCCCAGTGCCAGTTGCTAGTTTTTGCTTGTTTTTTACATCGCTGGAAATCAATATCAAACGGAGTCCAAACACCGCATAACTTTTTGGAGATTTTTTCTGGACCAGAAGGAACCCAATGGGCTTGAGCTGCACCTGGGGGTGCCCTTAGGGGGGCACAACCCACCAGGGCATGCCAGGGCCCCTTGGCGCACCCAGGTGGGTTGTGCCCACCTCGGTGGCCTCCCGCACCCCCTCTTTGCACTATAAATTCCCAAATATTCCGAAACCCTTCGGGGTAAACCTAGATCAGAAGTTTTGCCGCTGCAAGGCCTCTGTATCCACGAGATCCAATCTAGACCCTGTTCCGGCACCCTGCCGGAGGGGGGAATCATCTCCAGTGGCCATCTTGATCATACCAGCGACCACCACAATGAGGAGGGAGTAGTCCGCCCTCGGGGCTGAGGGTTTGTACCAGTAGCTATGTGTTTGATCTCTCTCTCTCTCTCTCGTGATCTATATCATGGGCTTTGTTAATATAGTCGGATCATATGATGTTTCTCCACTCTATACTCTTGTTATGATGAATTGAATCTTTACCCTTCAAAGTTTTGTCTTGTCAGATTCAATATTTAGAGATGAGAACACATGCTATATGTCTTGCAATATGAATACTTGAGGTGGCAATGAGGTATCTTATTGATTCACTTGATATGTGTTATGGCATTCAACTCGCGGATTCCCGCGGTGATATTGGGGTAATCTATGCATAGGGGTTGATGCACGTTTTTCTCCGACGGAAACCTTGGGGTCTCTTTATAGTTCTTTGTGTGGATTGTGTATTATGAATATGAATTTGCTTTGGTGTTATTCTAGCACGAACGCTAGGATAGATCGAACGGAAAAATAGCTTTGTGTTATTTTAGTATGAACTCCTGAATAGATCGAACAGAAAGAATAGCTTTGAGGTGGTTTCGTGACCTACAGACAATTCCTATCTTTTGTTCTCTGCTAAAAGGAACTCATGAGTGATTCTTTATTGCACTTTGAGGAATAATCATATGATCCAACTATGTTAGCATTGTTGAGAGGTTGCACTAGCGAAAGTACGGACCCTAGGCCTTATTTTAAGCATTGCAACACCGTTTTTGTGCCCGTTTACTATTTGCTACCTTGCTGTTTTTATTTATTCAGATTATAAAAATATATTTCTACCATCAATATTACACTTTTATCACTATCTCTTCGCCGAACTAGTGCACCTATACAATTTGCCATTGTATTGGGTGTGTTGGGGACACAAGAGATTTCTAGTATTTGGTTGCAGGGTCGTTTGAGAGAGACCATCTTCATCCTACACCTATCACGGATTGATAAACCTTAGGTCATCCACTTCAGGGAAAATTGCTACTGTGCTACAAAACTCTACGCTTGGAGGCCCAACACGTGTCTACAAGAATAAAGTTGCGTATTAGACATCAAGCTCTTTTTGGGCGTGGTTGCCGGGGAGGTGAGTGCATGAAGGTATATCTTTAGATATTGCAATTGAATCTTTTAGTTTCTCGTTTTATCACTAGTTTGGTTTATAGAATAAAACTACATAAAAATGGAATTTAGGTTGCATCATATTATTGATCATCTTTATAATATCTTTCTTGAAAATGATGGTTCGAAAAATTATGCTCAATTGATAGAAGAAGAATTTAATAAAATGATTGGCATGAATGATGAGCATGCTTGCAATGTTGTTAGTATGAATTCTTTGAATATCCATGATGCTAATGATATGCAAAGCCATAAGCTTGGGGATGCTATGTTTGATGAAGATGATATTTTTAGTCCCCCAAGTTTTGATGAGCAAGTTTATTATGATGAAAGCATGCCTCCTATATTTAATGATTATGGTGATGAAATTTATGCTATATTGAATAATGATAACCATGAAACTTGTCATCATGATTTTAATTTGCCATCACATGATAACTACTTTGTTGAGTTTACTCCTACTATTATGAATGAGAAGAAACTTGCTTATGTGGAGAGTAATAAAATTGCTATGCTTATGTGTCATGAAAAGATTGCTTTATGTGATGGTTATATTGTTGAACTTCTTCATGATGCTACTGAAAATTATCACGAGGGAGGAACTTATGCTTGTAGGAATTTCAATAATATCAAGTTTCCTCTCTATGTGTTGAAAATCTTGAAGTTGTGCTTGTTTTGCCTTCCTATGCTAGTTGATTCTTGTTCCCATAAATTGTTTGATCAAAAAATCCCTATGCATAGGAAGTGGGTTATGCTTAAATGTGCTAGTCATATGCTTCATGATGCTCTTGTTATTTTTCAATTCTTATCTTTTATGCGAGCATCATTGAAATCATCATGCCTAGCTTAAAAGGCATTAAAAAAAGCGCTTGTTGGGAGACAACCCAACAATTTTACCTACTGTTTTTGTGTGTTCACATGATTAGGCTACTGTAGCAATCATGTTTTATTGTCTTTGTTTCAATAAAGTGCCAAGTAAAGCCTTTGGGATCATGTTGGGTGATGGTTGATTTGATCTTGCTGAAAAACAGAAACTCTTGCGCTCACAAAAATAGCTCTAATTTTTAACAAAAGAGTGCTTTTGAGTTAATTATTTTTAAATAAGATTAATATACAAATTGATCACGTGTTCATAGTTTTTTCATGATTTTTGGAGTAGCAGAAGTATGGTTTGAGTACAGATTACTACAGACTATTCTGTTTTTGACAGATTCTGTTTTCAATGCATAGTTTGCTTGTTTTCTAGTTTCTATGGCTTATATTGCTCAATATAAATTGTCAAAATGATATACTACAGTAGGCATTGTCTAGAAACAGTTATTAATCTTGTATTTGACAGTACCAAAGTGAAATGGTTTGCTCTTTATCATACTAACCTATCTCACAAGGTTCCGTTAAGTTTTGTGTGATTGAAGTTTTCAAGTTTTGGGTGAGATGTCGATATGAGGAGAACAAGGAGTGACAAGACCCTAAGCTTGGGGATGCCTAAGGCACCCCAAGGTAATATCCAAGGAAGATCCAAGCAACTAAGCTTGGGGATGCCCCGGAAGGCATCCCCTCTTTCGTCTCCAACATTATCGGTAACCTCACTTGGAGCTATGTTTTCATTCGTCACATGCTATGTGTTTTATTTGGAGCGTCAATTTATTTTGTTTGGATTTGCTTTCTGTTATTTAGAATAATTTTTTGCATCTTTTATTTCAATAAAAGTGGCAATGATAGCCTTTTCCATGCTTATTTTGCAAGTATACTTGTTGCTGTTTGAAAAAGGAAAGTTTATCGATGTTGCAAAAACTCCCTAGAAAAGTAAGAATATGATAAGCTATTGAAACTTTTTTAAAGATAAGCTCTCATAAATTTCCTACAGTGTAGTATTTTTCTAATAATTTTTGGAGTTAGGGAAGTAATGATGAATCTTGCATTCTTTACAGACTGTACTGTTTTGGCAGATTGCTGTTATGTTTGCATTGCTTCATATGTTTGCTTGTTTAATGATTCTATTTGAGGATAGGAGTATTAAATATGCAGAGGCATTTAGTATGCAATGTTGAATAATAATTTTAGTGATTTTCTACAGTAGAGAATGAAAAGGTTTTGCACTGATTTATACTAACTTATCTCACGAGTTCTTGTTGAGTTTTGTGTGGATGAAGTTTTTGAGATTTAGGGAAACCGTGATATAAGAGGAATTAAGGAGACACAAAATCTCAAGCTTGGGGATGATCAAGGCATCCCAAGCTAATATTTCAATAAGTCTCAAGCATCTAATCTTGGGGATGCCCTGGTAGGCATCCCACCATTCTTCTTCAACAATTATCGGTTAGTATCGGTTGAGCCTAAGTTTTTCCTTCTTCACCTGATGTGTGCTATTCTTGGAATGTCATTTTGTTTTGTTTTTCTTGCTGTTTTAATAAAATACTTATATCTGAAAGTTTTAAATAAAAGAGAGTCCTCAAATAGCTACCCATTTACATAACTAGCTTGATCTTCACTTATATCTTTTTGGAGTAACTTGTCATTTACTCTTGTGCTTCACTTATATCCTATGAGTAAATTGTTGAATGAATTGAATATAATGAAGTTGAAACCATATCATGCCTAGTGGTAGCTTCACATTGGGTTTAGAAAGTGAAATCTTTTGAGGCTTGACAATCACAATATTGGTCATACAAGCAATTCATGAATAATTAGTATAAGGAAGAGAACTTTCACATGCAAATACACTATCTTGGAAATCTTTTGCGATTGTGAGCCCCCATCAAAATATTATATGCCAAAATTGTTGACGTTGGACAAAGAAGACAACGTAATGATTTATGTTTGTTCATATTCACATAGAAGTTATATTGTCATAGATCCTTCAACATGTGGTGCTTGCCCCCTGTCTTTGCTAGCCAAAAATTCCGCACCAAGTAGAGATACTACTTGTGCATCAAAAAACCCTTAAACCCAAATCTTATTCTCAAGTGTCCACCATACCTATCTAAGGATTGAGCAAGATCCTTCAAGTAAGTTGTCATCGGTGCAATAAGGCTATAAAAATTGCTTCTAAAAATGTTAGATCATTTAGTGTAAGAAAAAATTGAGCGTTGTACGAACTTATGATGGCAAAGCAATAAAAGCGACAGACTGCATAATAAAGGTTGCTATCATAAGGGGCAATATAACGTGACATTCTTTTGCACTAAGGGGTCGAGCATACAAACAAATAAGCGCATGTCAACCTCTGCTTCCCTTTGTGAAGGGCCTATCTTTTACTTTTATGTATTTACTTATATGCAAAGAGTCAAAGTTTTTCTCTCTATTCCTTTTTATTTTTCTCCTTTGGCAAGCATCATGTGGTGAGGAAAGATCTAGACACATATATCCAGTTGACTATGGGTAGCATGAGTTATTATTGTTGACATCACCCAAAGGTGAATACTTTGGGAGGAAAAATTATAAGCCCCTATCTTTCTATGTGTCCGGTTGAAACATTTTGCTCATGTGTATGCGGTGAGTGTTAGCAATAATAGAAGACTATATGATGGTTGAGTATGTGGAGCTCTTACTTAGACTCTGTTGAATAAGTTGAATCGCAATTGCTTAGTGACCGAGAACATAGGTTGTTGAGTCTCAAGAGAATTCATTGTTTGAACTATAACATGTGAATTGGTTGCTACTATCACATGAGAAGTTTTATAAGTAAGAATTGCTATTATGATGCTAGGAAAGTGATTGAAATTGCCATTGATCAAACTTATTGTAATGCCCCGAATCCGATGCGCCAGGTGTCTTCCAGTTATTCCCCGTCGTTGCCATGTCATTCGCTTGCGCGTTGCATTTTGCCATGTCTTCATCTACATGTCATCAGCATGTTTTTCAAAACTTGCATCCGTTCGGGTTCCCCCGGTTCTCTCCATTGTCCGTTCCGAGCCCTTTCACACTCGCACGCGCCCGCGGCACCTCTGAAATATTATTTTATAAGTGGCATAAACATGTTCTCGGAATGGGGTGAAAGTTGGCATGCGGTCTTATTATAGTGTAGGTAGACCGCCTACCAAGTTTCGTCGCATTCGGAGTTCGTTTGATAGCCCAACCGTTAAACTTATAGCCGCAATATAGCCGGTCTAACGTCGGACGTTTTTGGTCTCTGAAAACTGTTGCTGGGCTTCCATCCTCCCTCTCTTCTCAGCCCACAACCATCTACACAGCCCACCTGTAGCCCACCTAGACCTGCATAACCGCCCTCGCGACCGGATCCGCCGGATCGCGATCGGAGGCTCAGAAAACTCCTAAATCCCCCTAATATAGCCCCTTTTGTCTATATATAGACCTTCCCCTTCCTAATATGGACAAAACCCTAGCCTTCACCTACCTCTAGCCTTCCCCTCGGATCAGCCACCGCCGCCACCTCCATGTCCGCGCCGGCCACCTCGTCCCCGCCACTTGGCACCCCCTGATTGGCCAGCCACCGCCTCCAGCCAATGGCAGAGCGCCACGTCGCCCCAGCCAGCTCCTCCCATCGCCGCTGGCCCGTCAAGCCCATCTGGGGCCCGCCCGGGCCCGAAGTCGCCGCCGCCGCAGCCCGCGCACGCCCGCGGAGCCCAGCCTCCCGCAAGCTCCCCGCCTCCCGCAACTCCTTCCCGCGTCCCCTCCAGCGCCCCCAGCCACCGCGGCCCACCCGAGCCCGGGCGGGGCCCTTCTAGGCCCATCCGACCGCGCCGCCTGCCCGCGCGAGCCCGAGCGCCAGCCGGATCCCGCACCCCCATGCCTCCACGCCTTGTCCCGATACGGGAGGAGAGGAGCTCCTCCCGATCCAATGCCGCCACCCGGGTCCGCCCGCGCCGCCTTGTCCCCGTCTCACCGGAGCCCGCCACCCGCGCCACCGGTCGTCGCCGGCCACCACCACCACGCACCTCGCCGGCCATGCTCCGCTCCGCCGCCTGCCGACCTCGCTGGCGCCTCATACAACCCTGCCGCCGTTGAAGCACACCGCCAAGGCCTCCTCTTCGCTGGATCCGGTCGGGAGGCCACCGGATCTGCCGCCCGCGCCGTTCCCCACCCCACCAGAGTTCCCCTCAGTTGCCGCCATGGCCTCCTCCACGTGAGGAGCACGGGAGGAGGAGGACGATGCCTCGGCCTTGTGGGCCGGCCTCACCCTAGTCCCGCTCTGGCCCAGCTCCAGATCCGGCCTGTTCGGCCCAATGTGAAACGCCCTATTTTTTCTGAAATTTGGCCAAGTCCCATATTTGGCATATTATGTGTGCATCTTGTGTGCCTTGTAACTTCGTGCTTATGGCTCCATTTTGCGTGCATGATATGTCAAAATGTTCATCTCAGAGTGCTTTTCATGATGGAGTAGTTTGCATTCATGTTACTGTTAATGTTGATGCCTTAATCTTTGTTGCAAAACTGCTAAGTGATATAAACTGCTGAAATCTGCTGTTTGTTAACATCATGTTTTCATCTTGTGAGTGCTATAACTTTGTCTCTGTTGATCCTATGATGATGATCTTGATATGCACATGTTCTGATATTCATGCTCTACATGTTGCTGTGCTTTGTATTCATGTTAGGGCGCATCTTGATATCTTAATCCCAGTTGCAAAAGTGCATGTTGTGGTTAATTGCTGGAAAATGCTATAACTTGCCTATTTGTCATTTTTATATCTTTTTATGTGATTTTCTTTTGAGCATCATGTCTACATGTTTTAGGATCATAATCATGCCATATTTACAGGGGTGCAATCCATATATTTTGGTATACCATGTAGTGAGTGCGTCAATCTTGTGAAGTGGGCTAGTTGCTGTTAATGTTCTATCTTTGTTGAATCTGTCTTATCATGTTGCCATGTTTTCTTGATGCTACCAATTAATCCGTGCATAATATGGAGATGCTTAGTTGATATGTTTTGTTGTCTATGTTATTCTCTATCATTCCATGCCTTTTGATGCCCTATATATGTCCTGTAGCATACATTTTCATTGCCATGAACATGCCTATTTGCTGTTCTAGATTTCTGTTAACTTAATGATGCCTTGTTGTGAGCTTGATATAGTTGTTATATGCCTCTTTTGAAGATGCTCCAATTACATGTTTTGAAGTATGCTGTGAGTACTCTGTTTGCATGCCGTGTTTGATAATTTTGGATGTCATATGCCTTTGTTTCATGCTTGCAAACATGCTATCATAATGTTGCTGTTTTACAATTGCTGAAACTATTTCAACATTCAATCTTGTCTTTTTAGTTTCTACTAATCCATGAGCCATATGCATATGACGCCAGGATGTTATTTGCTCTTTGTTATGTGTACTTTGATTCCATGCCCTTGGTTGCTATGTTTACTTGCTGTAGCTTGTCTCTTTCTTGCTCTCAAGTTGCCATCATATTAACTCTGCTCATGCATATGCTCTTGTGTTACAAAGTTGCATTTTGCATTGATCATATTGGTTTATTCTTGATGCCTATGAACCTGAACCTTAATGATATTTGAAGTTTGTTATTTGTACTTGAAGTGCATGTCAAGTTTGTTCTCATAAGATTCCTGTACCATGTTGTTTTGATGTTTGCGAAGTGCCTACTTGCTGTTTTGGGTAGATTGTTGTTATATCTTGTTTGGAGTGTATGTGTTGCACCGTTGCTCCGTTTTGAGCATGCTCTATATGAAACTTGCTTAATTTTTCATGTAGTTTCATCTTCTCATGTTGAATCCTTGTTTTGAGGTGTGTGCTTGATGTTTGAATGCATTTTGCATCAATGCCATGTTTAAATTGTTTTGCTCATATCTTCTAGGCCGTAGCTCCGAACTAAATGAACTTTATATGTAACTTGACTAGAAATTCATGTAGATCATCTTGGTGCATCTTAACTTACTGTTTAACAACTTGAACATAAGGTTTATTCAAATCTGAACCAATTTCGAAATTTGCATATGAGGACTTACCGGATTTGTTATATGTTCTTTCCGGCCTCATTTAAACTTGCTTTGATGTGTTGTTCTTGTTTGCATCATCTCTTGCCATGAGTAGCATCATATAGCCTTGTCATGCATCATACTTGGTTGAGCATCATGTCATGTTTATGTGTCATGTGTTTACCATGTTGTTTGTTGTGCTTCTTCTCGATAGATCCTGTTTCGCTGCGATCATGAGGATTCGTTGGACTATGCTTGGTTCGTCTTTGCCCTCGTCTTCTTCATGGACTCGTTCTTCTTCTTAGCGGGATTTCAGGCAAGATGACCGTTACCCTGGATCTCACTACTACCATTGCTATGCTGGTTGCTTCGTTCTATCGCTATGCTGCGCTACCTACCACTTGTTTATCAAGCCTCCCAAATTGCCATGTCAGCCTCTAACCTTTTCACCCTTCCTAGCAAACTGTTGTTTGGCTATGTTACCGCTTTTTCTCAGCCCCTCTTATAGCATTGTTAGTTGCAGGTGAAGTTGAAGATTGCTCCATACTGGAACAGGATTATTTTGGGATATCACAATATCTCTTATTTTAATTAATGCATCTATATACTTGGTAAAGGGTGGAAGGCTCGGCCTTATGCCTAGTGTTTTGTTCCACTCTTGCCTCCCTAGTTTCCGTCATACCGGCGTTATGTTCCTTGATTTTGCGTTCCTTACGGGGTCGGGTTTATGGGAACCCCTCGACAGTTCGCTTTGAATAAAACTCGTCCAGCAAGGCCCAACATTGGTTTTACCATTTGCCTAATAACAACTAAAACTTAAATAGGGGATTTTCCCCAGCCCCCTAGTATTTTTTAATCAACCCCCCAGGCCAGTAATCCTCCGAGTGTTGGTCAAAAATGAGCAGACTGCGGGGCCACCGCGGGGCAACTCGAGGTCTGGTTTGACTCGTAGGATGTCTCATCCGTTGTGCCCTGAGAACGAGATACGTGCGGCTCCTATCGGGATTTGTCAGCACACTGGGAGGTCTTGCTGGTTTTGTTTTACCATTGTCGAAATGTCTTGTAACCGGGATTCCGAGTCTGATTGGGCTTCCTGGGAGAAGGAATATCCTTTGCTGATCGTGAGAGCTTGTGATGGGATAAGTGTTGGAAATATGCCCTAGAGACAATAATAAATTAGTTATTATTATATTTCCTTGTTCATGATAATGGTTTATTATCCATGCTATAATTGTATTGATAGGAAACTCAGATACATGTGTGGGTACATAGACAACTCCAAGTCCCTAGTAAGCCTCTAGTTGACTAGCTCGTTGATCAACATATGGTTCCAGTTTCCTGACCATGGACATTAGATGTCGTTGATAACGGGATCACATCATTAGCAGAATGATAAGATGGACAAGACCCAATCCTAAGCCTAGCACAAAGATCGTAGTTCGTATGCTAAAGCTTTTCTAATGTCAAGTATCATTTCCTTAGACCATGAGATTGTGCAACTCCCGGATATCGTAGGAATGCTTTGGGTGTACCAAACGTCACAACGTAACTGGGCGGCTATAAAGGTGCACTACAGGTATCTCCGAAAGTGTCTGTTGGGTTGGCACGAATCGAGACTGGGATTTGTCACTCCGTGTAAACAGAGAGGTATCTCTGGGCCCACTCGGTACGACATTATCATAATGTGCACAATGTGACCAAGGGGTTGATCACGGGATGATGTGTTATGGAACGAGTAAAGAGACTTGCCGGTAACGAGATTGAACAAGGTATCGGTATACCGACGATCGAATCTCGGGCAAGTACAATACCGTTAGACAAAGGGAATTGTATACGAGATCGATTGAGTCCTTGACATCGTGGTTCATCCGATGAGATCATCGTGGAACATGTGGGAGCCAACATGGGTATCCAGATCCCGCTGTTGGTTATTGACCGGAGAATCAAGGCCTGGGATACGTCACCGGGCTGTACGTGTGTTGAACGCGGAGGTGCCGTCCGTTCGGCACTAGGATCTCCAGTGATTTGGATCACGACGAGTACGACTCCTTCAACCCCGTTCTCTTGAACGCTTCCGCTTAGCGATCTACAAGGGTATGTAGATGCACTCTCCTTCCCCTCGTTGCTAGTCTCTCCATAGATAGATCTTGGTGTTGCGTAGAAAATTTTAAATTTCTGCTACGTTCCCCAACAGTGGTATCAGAGCCAGGTTTATTGCGTAGATTCTTTGCACGAGTAGAACACAAAGTAGTTGTGGGCATTGATTTTATTCAATATGCTTACCGTTACTAATCCAATCTTGATTCGGCGGCATTGTGGGATGAAGCGGCCCGGACCGACCTTACACATACACTTACGTGAGACAGGTTCCACCGACTGACATGCACTTGTTGCATAAGGTGGCTAGCGGGTGCCAGTCTCTCCCATTTTAGTCGGAATGGATTCGATGAAAAGGGTCCTTATGAAGGGTAAATAGCAATTGACATATCACGTTGTGGTTTTTGCGCAGGTAAGAAACGTTCTTGCTAGAAACCCATAACAGCCACCTAAAACATGCAGACAACAATTAGAGGACGTCTAACTTGTTTTTGCAGGGTATGCTATGTGATGTGATATGGCCAAGAAGAATGTGATGAATGATATGTGATGTAAGAGATTGATCATGTTCTTGTAATAGGAATCACACTTGCATGTCGATGAGTATGACAACCGGCAGGAGCCATAGGAGTTGTCTTTATTTATTGTATGACCTACGTGTCATTGAACAACGTCATGTAATTACTTTACTTTATTGCTAACTGGTAGCCATAGTAGTATAAGTAATAAGTTGGCGAGACAACTTCATGGAGACACGATGATGGAGATCATGATGATGGAGATCATGGTGTCATGCCGGTGACGATGATGATCATGGAGCCCCGAAGATGGAGATCAAAGGAGCAAAATGATATTGGCCATATCATGTCACTATTTGATTGCATGTGATGTTTATCATATTTATTCATCTTATTTTCTTAGAACGACGATAGTAAATAAGATGATCCCTCATTAAAATTTCAAGAAAGTGTTCCCCCTAACTGTGCACCGTTGCGAAAGTTCATCGTTTCGAAGCACCACGTGATGATCGGGTGTGATAGATTCTTACGTTCACATACAACGGGTGTAAGCCAGATTTACACACGCGAAACACTTAGGTTGACTTGACGAGCCTAGCATGTACAGACATGGCCTCGGAACACAAGAGACCGAAAGGTCGAGCATGAGTCGTATAGTAGATACGATCAACATGAAGATGTTCATTGATGATGACTAGTCCGTCTCACATGATGATCGGACACGGCCTAGTTGACTCGAATCATGTAATCACTTAGATGACTAGAGGGATGTCTATCTGAGTGGGAGTTCATAAGATGAACTTAATTATCCTGAACATAGTCAAAAGATCTTTGCATATTATGTCGTAAGCTCGCGCTTTAGTTCCACTGTTTAGATATGTTCCTAGAGAAAATATAGTTGAAAGTTGATAGTAGCGATTATGCGGACAGTACAAAGCTTATGTCCTTAATGCACCGCTCAGTGTGCTGAACCCCAAACATCATTTGTGGATGTTGCGAACATCAGACATACACGTTTTGATAACTACGTGATAGTTCAGTTAAACGGGTTAGAGTTGAGGCACCAAAGACGTTTTCGAAATGTCGCGGAACATATGAGATGTTTCGAGAGCTGAAATTGAGATTTCAGGCTCGTGCCCACGTCAAGAGGTATGAGACCTCCGATGATTTTCTCAGCCTGCAAACTAAGGGAGAGAAGCTCAATCGTTGAGCTTGTGCTTAGATTGTCTGAGTGCAACAATCACTTGAATCGAGTGGGAGTTGATCTTCCAGATGAGATAGTGATGTTTCTCCAAAGTCATTGCCACCAAGCTGCTAGAGCTTCGTGATGAGCTATAACAAATCAGGGATAGATATGATGATCCTTGAGGTATTCGCGATGTTTGACACCGTGAAAGTAGAAATCAAGAAGGAGCATCAATTGTTGATGGTTGGTGAAACCACTAGTTTCAAGAAGGGCAAGGGCAAGAAGGGATACTTCATGAAACGACAAATCAGCTGCTGCTCTAGTGAAGAAACCCAAGGTTGAACCCAAACCCGAGACTAAGTGCTTCTGTAATAAGGGGAACAACCACTGGAGCAGAATTACCCTAGATACTTGGTAGATGAGAAGGCTGGCAAGGTCGATAGAAGTATATTGGATATACATTATGTTAATGTGTACTTTACTAGTACCTAGTAGCACCAGGGTATTAAGATACCGGTTCGGTTGCTAAGTGTTAGTAACTCGAAATAAAAGAGCTACGGAATAAACGGAGACTAGCTAAAGGTGAGCTGACGATATGTGTTGGAAGTGTTTCCAAGTTTGATGTGATCAAACATCGCACGCTCCCTCTACCATCAAGATTAGTATTAAACCTGAATAATTGTCATTTGGTGTTTTGCGTTGAGCATAGACATGATTGGATTATGTCTATCGCAATACGGTTATTCATTTAAGGAGAATAATGGTAATTTATTTGAATAATACCTTGAATGGTCTTGCACCTAAAGGAATGGTTTATTGAATCTCGATCGTAGTGATACACATTTTCATGCCAAAAGATATAAGATAGTAATGATAGTACCAATTACTTGTGGCACTGCCATGTAAGTCATATTGTTGTAAAACGCATGAAGAAGCTCCATGTTGATGGATCTTTGGACTCACTCGTTTTCGAAAAGTTTGAGACATGCGAACCATGTCTATTGGTGTATACGCATGAAGAAACTCCATGCAGATGGATCGTTTGGACTCACTTGATTTTGAATCACTTGAGATATGCAAATCATACCACATGGGCAAGATGACTAAAAAGCCTCGTTTTTCAGTAAAATGGAACAAGATAGCAACTTGTTGGAAGTAAACACATTTTGATGTGTGCAGTCCAATGAGTGCTGAGGCATGCAGTGAATATCGTTATGTTCTTACTTCATAGATGATTCGAGTAGATGTTGAGTATATTTACTTGATGAAACACAAGTCTGAATTATTGAATGGTTCAAATAATTTCAGAGTGAAGTTGAAGATCATCGTGACAAGAGGATAAAATGTCTATGATATGATCATAGAGATGAGTATCTGAGTTACGAGCTTTGGCACACAATTAAGACATTGTGGAGATTGTTTCATAATTAATACCGCCTGGAACACCATAGTTTGATGGTGTGTCCGAACATCATTGTTGCACCCTATTGGATATGGTGCGTACCATGATGTCTCTTATCGAATGACCACTATCGTTTATGGGTTAGGCATTAGAGACAACCACATTCACTTTAAATAGGGCACCACGTAATTCCGTCGAGATGACACCGTATGAACTATGGTTTAGAGAAACCTAAGTTGTCATTTCTTAAAGGTTTGGGGCTGCGACGCTTATGTGAAAAAAGTTTCAAGTTGATAAGTTCGAACCCAAAGCGGATAAAATGCATCTTCATAGGACACCCAAAAACAGTTGGGTATACCTCCTAATTCAGATCCGAAAGCAATAGGGATTGTTTCTTGAATCGGGTCCTTTCTCGAGGAAAAGTTTGTCTCGAAAAGTTGAGTGGGAGGATGGTGGAGACTTGATATGGTTATTGAACCGTCACTACAACTAGTGTGTAGCAGGGCACATGAAGTTGTTCCTGTGGCACCTACACCAATTGAAGTAGAAGCTTATGATAGTGATCATGAAACTTCGGATCAAGTCACTATCGTACCTCGTAGGGTGACAAGGATGCGTACTACTTCAGAGTGGTACAGTAATCCTGTCTTGAAGGTCATGTTGCTAGACAACAATGAACCTACGAGCTATGGAGAAGCAATGGTGGGCCCAAATTCCGACAAATGGTTAGAAGCCATGAAATCCGAGATAGGATCCATGTATCAGAACAAAGCATGGACTTTGGTGGACTTGCCCGATGATCGGCAAGCCATTGAGATAAATGGATCTTTAAGAAGAAGACGAACGTGGACGGTGATGTCACCGTCTATGAAGCTCGACTTGTGGCAAGAGTTTTTCACAAGTTCAAGGAGTTGACTACAATGAGATTTTCTCATCCGTAGCGATGCTTAAGTCCGTCGGAATCATGTTAGCATTAGTTGCATTTATGAAATCTGGCAGATGGATGTCAAAATGAGTTTCATTACCAGTCTTCGTAAGGAAAGGTTGTATGTGATACAATCAGAAAGGTTTTGTCGATCCTAAGGATGCTAAAAGGTATGCTGGCTCCAGCGATCCTTCTAAGGACTAGAGTAAGCATCTCGGAGTTGGAATGTGCGCTTTGATGATCAAAGATTTTGGGTTTATACAAAGTTTATGATAAACTTGTATTTCCAAAGAAGTGAGTGGGAGCACTATAGAATTTCTGATGAGTATATGTTATTGACATATTGTTGATCAGAAATGATGTAGAATTTCTGGAAAGCATATAGGGTTATTTGAAAGGTGTTTTTCAATGGAAAACCTGGATTAAGCTACTTGAACATTGAGCATCAAGATCTATAATGATAGATCAAAAACGCTTAATGGTACTTTCAAAATGAGCACATACCTTGACATGATCTTGAAGGTGTTCAAGATGGATCAGTCAAAGAAGGAGTTCTTGCCTGAGTTGTAAGGTATGAAGTTAAGACTTAAAGCTCGACCACGACAGAAAAGAGAGAAAGGACGAAGGTCGTCCCCTATGCTTTAGACATAGGCTCTACAGTATGCTATGCTGTGTACCGCACCGGAAGTGTGCCTTGCCATGAGTCAGTCAAGGGGTACAAGAATGATCCAGGAATGGATCATTGGACAGCGATCAAAAATTGTCCTTGGAGTAAATAAGGACATGTTTCTCGATTATGGAGGTGATAAAGAGTTCGGCGTAAAGGGTTACGTCGATGCAAGATTTAACTCCTATCCGAGTGACTCTGAGTAGCAAACCGGATACGTATAGTGGAGCGACCATTTGGAATAGCTCCAAGTGGAGCGTGGAAGCAACATTTATAGAATGACCTAGAGATTTTCGAAGTACAGACCCGTTGACTAAAACCTCTCTCACAAGCAAAACATGATCAAACCCCAGAACTCATTGAGTCTTAATCACATGCTGATGTGAACTAGTTGAATGACACTAGTAAACTCTTTGGATGTTGGTCACATGGCAATGTGACGTGTGAATGTTAGTTACATGACGATGTGAACTAGATTATTGACTCTAGTGCAAGTGGGAGACTGTTGGAAATATGCCCTAGAGACAATAATAAATTAGTTATTATTATATTTCCTTGTTCATGATAATCATTTATTATCCATGCTAAATTGTATTGATAGGAAACTCAGATACATGTGTGGGTACATAGACAACACCAAGTCCCTAGTAAGCCTCTAGTTGACTAGCTCGTTGATGAACAGATGGTTACAGTTTCCTGACCATGGACATTAGATGTCATTGATAACGGGATCACATCATTAGCAGAATGATGTGATGGACAAGACCCAATCCTAAGCCTAGCACAAAGATCGTAGTTCGTATGCTAAAGCTTTTCTAATGTCAAGTATTATTTCCTTAGACCATGAGATTGTGCAACTCCCAGATACCTTAGGAATGATTTGGGTGTACCAAACGTCACAACGTAACTGGGTGGCTATAAAGGTGCACTACAGGTATCTCCGAAAGTGTCTGTTGGGTTGGCACGAATCGAGACTGGGATTTGTCACTCCGTGTAAACGGAGAGGTATCTCTGGGCCCACTCGGTAGGACATCATCATAATGTGCACAATGTGACCAAGGGGTTGATCACAGGATGATGTGTTATGGAACGAGTAAAGAGACTTGCCGGTAACGAGATTGAACAAGGTATCTGTATACCGACGATCGAATCTTGGGCAAGTACAATACCGTTAGACAAAGGGAATTGTATACGTGATCGATTGAGTCCTTGACATCATGGTTCATCCGATGAGATCATCGTGGAACATGTGGGAGCCAACATGGGTATCCAGATCCTGCTGTTGGTTATTGACCGGAGAACGTCTCGGTCATGTCTACATGTCTCCCGAACCTGTAGGGTCTACACACTTAAGGTTCGATGACGCTAGGGTTATAAAGGATGTTTGTATGTGGTTACCGAATGTTGTTCGGAGTCCCGGATGAGATCCCGGACATCATGAGGAGTTCAGGAATGGTTCGGAGGTAAAGATTTATATATGGGAAGTCCTATTTTGGCCACCGGAAAATGTTCGGGATTTTTCAGTATTGTACCGGGAAGGTTCTAGAAGGTTCCGGAGTGGGGCCCACCAGCATGGGGGACCCACATGAACGTGGGTAGTGGGGTCAAGGCCCCACACCCCTGGTCAAGGCGCACCAAGATCCCCCCTTAGAAGGAATAACATCATATCCCGAAGGGATAAGATCGAGATCCCTAAAAAAGGGGGATAACAATCGGTGGGGAAGGAAATGATGGGATTTCTTTCCTCCCACCTTTGCCAACGCCCCAATGGACTTGGAGGGCAAGAAACCAGCCCCCTCCACCCCTATATATAGTGGGGAGGCGCATGGGAGCTACATGCTTCCCCTGGCGCAGCCCTCCCCCTCTCCCAAGTACTCCTCCTCTCCCGCGGTGCTTGGCGAAGCCATGCAGGATTGCCACGCTCCTCCATCACCACCACGCCGTCGTGCTGCTGCTGGATGGAGTCTTCCCCAACCTCTCCCTCTCACCTTGCTGGATCAAGGCATGGGAGACGTCACCGGGCTGTACGTGTGTTGAACGCGGAGGTGCCGTCCGTTCGGCACTAGGATCTCCAGTGATTTGGATCACGACGAGTACGACTCCTTCAACCCCGTTCTCTTGAATGCTTCCGCTTAGCGATCTACAAGGGTATGTAGATGCACTCTCCTTCCCCTCGTTGCTAGTCTCTCCATAGATAGATCTTGGTGTTGGTAGAAAATTTTGAATTTCTGCTACGTTCCCCAACACTAAGTTGGGACACCCCTGCAGGGTTTAAACTTTCGAAAGCCGTGCCCGCGGTTATGTGGCAGATGGGAATTTGTTGATATCCGGTTCTAGAGAACTTGACACTTGACTTACTTAAAATGCATCAACCGCGTGTGTAGCCGTGATGGTCTCTTTTCGGCGGAGTCCGGAAAGTGAACACGATTTGTGTTATGTTTGAACGTAACTAGTTCCGGATCACTTCTTGATCATTACTAGTTTGTCCATAATCGAGTATCCATCCTAGTCATGTGAAGCCTTTGCATTCTTTCCTCAATTATTTCAACCGGTTTTTTCTCTTCAAGCTATTCGTCGGTTCTCCCTTCCAAGTTGCCTTTGTTTTCCCGCGCTCCCACCCTTTTTCTTCCCGGAGTCTGAGTCTCTTTCGAGCATCAATTTCACTCGTGCAGAGCCTCTTCAGTCTTCCCTCAATTATTTCAACCGGTGAATTCTCGTCTCATTTGACATTCTTCATCTCTTTTTCTTTCCGGTGGAGTCAATTCAAGTTTTCGGTGTTGATCGTATTCTTTTCCTTGGATCAAGTGTTTTCCCTGCTTGTTCACCTCTCGTCAGTTCATCCTTCCGGAGTGCTCAAGACATCTCAGGAGATTCATCCGTGTTCGAATTAATTCGAGGTTGTCACCTCATTCAAATATTTCAATTATTCCGGTGCATCATCTATCTCTTCAACAATCCTTTCCAACGGTGTTTTCTCTTCTGTGAGCCCTAACCCACAGGTCTTTCCCCAGGATCTTACCTGACTCTTCTAATTATTCCGGAGTTATTCTTAAATTCTTTTCAAGTGTCACGTAAGAATGGATCCCATCAGTCACATGCCTTCTCCAAGATCGCTTTCAAATTCTTTTCGTTGCTGGTTCAATTTTTCCTCTTCATTCTCCCGGAGTATCTCAGTAATTTTGCTGGTGTTCCTCGTCGTCATTCTCAACATTTGAAGATTGAAGAAGAGTTTTTACTCTAAATCTTGTCCTTTCTCTCGAAGATTCGTGGTTCTAGTTTCTTGTTATCCTCTTCTAATTATTCCGTTTGTCAGATTTTTTATTACCCATCCAGAGTATTTCAGGAGTTGATTTCTGTTTTGTTTCACCGGAGGCCATCCAGCTATCGTTCTCCAATTATCCCGGTGCATCTGTCTAGTATTCTTTAATCATCTCATTATCTCTTCATTCTTTTGCATCTAAATCCCCTCATGCATATTTGTTCCTCTTATTCTTCCCGGTGATTCATTCTCTTTCATCAGTCATTTTCGAATTCTTATGGTGGTTCCTTCAACATTCCTCTCCCTTTTTCATCATATCAATTCATTCGTTCTTTCAAATCCTACCGATGGTTTGTTGAAGACTTTCTCAAATTTGTGCTATGTCACTCCTCAATCCTTTTCAACAAGAATAAGTAGTATGCATAAATCCATTGGTTGTCATCAATTTAATTTGACGTGGATAAGCATAACGTAATTCTTATTCTTATTTCATTGTCGTCAAGTAATTCCTTCCTTCGGAGTTAGTTCATGATGAATAATTTTGCGGTTCGAAGTGTTTTCATCTTTTCTTTTCCGAAGTTCAAATTTTCTCGGCCATTTCATCGGAACCTCCATCTAAATCACCGCAAGGCTTGATCTTATTCTTTCATCCTTCATTCTATCTCATCATCCTTTTGTCACCGGAGTTCTTCATGGTGGTTCTTCATGATTTTATTCTTTCTTCAAGAGTTCATCAAGATTTTGTTGGAGGAGTTCAAGTATCTTTTCTTCTTGCATCTCGAAGTGCAAATAATTCTCCGTTTTCTTCTGAAGTGGAGTTTTGCATTTCTTCGTTCTTCTCAGCTATTCAGACATTTGGTTGTGGTATAATTTCACCTCAAGTTTTGAGATGTTTTTAATAAGCCCACAACAAGCTTATTCTTTTGTTGTTGATTTTCTCAACAATTCCGTTCAATTCTTCCTTCTAAGGATGCTATCAAATTCGTGGTGGAAGTTGTTGTTCTCTCATCCATTCTTTCCACGTGGGATTCTTTCAATTCTTCCGGAGGCATTGTGTTGTTCATCTCGTCAAGTGCCATTCCATCTTCTCAAGTTCATGTCTCCATTCCTTCCATTTTCAGCCGGAGTGCTGCCCAAATTCTTATGTTCTTATTCCTTTCCTATCTTATTCTAACCAGAGTGGTTTCAGAGTCTATCTTGTTTCCATGAGCATTTGATTCTCTTCATATCCGCCATTCCTCTTTTCCACCCGAGTGCTCTAGGACTTTGATCATCTTCTCTCTTGCGTTCTTGCTTCACCTCTTCCTATTTCTCTTCCGTCTCGTTCCTAAGATCTCGGGACGAGATCTCTTGTTAGTGGAGGAGAGTTGTAACGCCCCGAATCCGATGCGCCAGGTGTCTTCCAGTTATTCGCCGTTGTTTCCATGTCATTCAGTTGCGTGTTGCATTTTGCCATGTCCTCATCTGCATTTCATCAGCATGTTTTTCAAAACTTGCATCCGTTCGGGTTCCCCCGGTTCTCTCCATTGTCCGTTCCGAGCCCTTTCACACTCGCACGCGCCCGCGGCACCTCCGAAATATTATTTTATAAGTGACATAAAAATGTTCTCGGAATGGGGTGAAAGTTGGTGTGCGTTCTTATTATAGTGTAGGTAGACCGCCTGCCAAGTTTCGTCGCATTCAGAGTTCGTTTGATAGCCCAACCGTTAAACTTATAGCCGCAATATAGCCGGTCTAACGTCGGACGTTTTTGGTCTCCGAAAACTGTTGCCAGGCTGCCATCCTCCCTCTCTTCTCAGCCCACAACCATCTACACAGCCCACCTGCAGCCCACCTAGACCTGCCTAACCCCCCTCGCGATCGGATCCATCGGATCGCGATCGGAGGCTCCGAAAACCCATAAATCCCCCTAATCTAGCCCCTTTTGCCTATATATAGACCTTCCCCTTCCAAATATGGACAAAACCCTAGCCTCCACCTACCTCTAGCCTTCCATTCGGATCAGCTGCCGCCACCACCTCCATTTCCGCACCGGCCACCTCGTCCCCGCCACTTGGCACCCCCTGATTGGCCAGCCATCGCCTCCAGCCAATGGCAGAGTGCCACGTCGCCCCAGCCAGCTACTTCCACCGCTGTCGGCCCGTCGAGCCCATCGAGGGCCCGCCCGGGCCGGAAGTCGCCGCCGGCACAGCCCGCGCGCGTCCGCGGAGCCCAGCATCCCGCGAGCTCCCCGCCTCCCGCAACTCCTCCCCACGTCCCCTCCAGCACCCCGGCCACCGCGACCCGCCCGAGCCCGCGCGAGGCCCTTCCAGGCCTGTCCGGCCGCGCCGCTAGCCCGTGCGAGCCCGAGCGCCGCCCGGATCCCCCGCCCCCGTGCCTCCACGCATTGTCCCGATCCGGGAGGATAGGAGCTCCTCCCGATCCAGTGCCGCCACCCGGGTCCACCCACGCCGCCTCGTCCCCGTCTCGCCGGAGCCTGCCACCCGCGCCACCGGTCGTCGCCGGCCACCACCACCGCGCACCTCGCCGACCCTGCTCCGCTCCGCCGCCCGCCGACCTTGCTGGCGCCTCATGCGACCCCGCCGCCATTCAAGCACGCCGCCGTGGCCTCCTCTTCGCCGGTTGCGGTTTGGAGGCCACCGGATCCGCTGCCCGCGCCGTTCCCGGCCCCGCTAGGGTTCCCCTCAGCCGCCGCCATGGCCTCCTCCCCGTGAGGAGCACGGGAGGAGGACGAGGCGTCGGCCTCGTGGGCCGGCCTCACCCTGGCCCCTCTCCGGCCCAGCTCCAGATCCGGCGTGTTTGGCCCAATGTGAGACGCCCTGTTTTTTTCCTGAAATTTGGCCGTCCTAGATTTTTCATATTATGTGTGCATCTTGTGTGCCTTGTAAGTTCGTGCTTGTGGCTCAATTTTGCATGCATGATATGTTAAAATGTTCATCTCAGAATGCTCTTCATGGTGGAGTAGTTTGCATTCATGTTACTATTAATGTTGATGCCTTAATCTTCGTTGCAAAACTGCTAAGTGATATAAACTACTGAAATCTGCTGTTTGTTAACATCATGTATGCATCTTGCGAGTGCTATAACTTTGTCTTTGTTGATCCTATGATGATGATCTTGATATGCACATGTTCTTCTCTTCATGCTCTACATGTGCATGTGCTTTGCATTCATGTTAGGGTGCATCTTGATATCTTAATCCCTGTTGCAAAAGTGCATGTTGCTGTTAATTGCTGGAAACTGCTGTAACTTGCCTATTTGTCATTTTTATAACTTTTTGTGCGATTTTCTTTTGAGCATCACGTCTACATGTTTTAGGAGAATAATCATGCCTTCTTTACAGGCGTGCAATCCATATATTTTTATATGCCCTATAGTGAGTGCATCAAGCTTGTGAAGTGGGCTACTTGCTGTTAATGTACTGTCTTTGCTGAATCTGTCTTATCATGTTGCCATGTTTTCTTGATGCTACCAATTGATCCATGGATAATAGGGAGATTCTTAGTTGACATGTTTTGTTGTATATGTTATTCTCTATCATGTCATGCCTTTTTATGCCCTATATATGTACTGTAGCATATGTTTTCATTGCCATGAACATGCCTATATGTTGTTCTAGATTTCTGTTAACTTCATGATGCCTTGTTGTGAGCTTGATATAGTTGTTGCATGCCCCTTTTGGAGATGCTCCAATTACATGTTTTGAAGTATGCTATGAGTACTCTGTTTACATGTCAAGTCTGATAATTTTGGATTTCATATGCCACTGTTTCATGCTTACAAACATGCTATCATAATGTTGCTGTTTTACACTTGCTGAAACTGTTTCAACATTCAATCTTGTCTGTTTAGTTCCTACTAATCCATGAGCCATATGCATATGATGCCATGGTATTATTTTCTCTTTGTTATGTGTACTTCGATGCCGTCCCCTTGGTTGCTATGTTTACTTGCTTTAGCTTGTCTCTTTCTTGCTCTCAAGTTGCCATCATATTAACTCTGCTCATGCATATGCTCCTGTGTTATAAAGTTGCATTTTCCATTGATCATATTGGTTTATTATTGATGCCTATGAACCTGAACCTTAATGATATTTGAATTTTGTTATTTGTACTTGAAGCGCATGTCATGTTTGTGCTCATAAGATTCCTGTAGCATGTTGTTTTGATGTTTGCAAAGTGCCTACTTGCTGTTTTGGGCAGATTGTTGTTATATCTTGTTTGGAGTGTATGTGTTGCACCGTTGCTCCGTTTTGAGCATGATCTATTTGAAACTTGCTTAATTGTGCATGTAGTTTCATCTTTTCATTTTGAATTCTTGTTTTGAGGTGTGTTCTTGATGTTTGAATGCATTTTGCATCAATGCCATGTTTAACTTGTTTTGCTCATATCTTCTAGGCCGTAGCTCCGAACTAAATGAACTTTATATGTAACTTGACTAAAAATTCGTGTAGATCATCTTGGTGCATCTTAACTTGCTGTTTAATAACTTGAACATAAGGTTTATTAAGATCTGGACCAATTTCGAAATTTGCATATGAGGACTTACCGGATTTGTTATATGTTGTTTCCGGCCTCATTTAAACTTGCTTTGATGTGTTGTTCTTGTTTGCATCATCTCTTGCCATGAGTGCATATAGCCTTGTCATGCATCATACTTGGTTGATCATCATGTCATGTTTATGTGTCATGTGTTTACCATGTTGTTTGGTTCTTTCCGGTTGTGTTTCTTCTCAATAGTTCCTGTTTCGTTGTGATCGTGAGGATTCGTTCGACTACGCTTGGTTCGTCTTCGCCCATCGTCTTCTTCATGGAATTGTTCTTCTTCCTAGTGGGATTTCAGGCAAGATGACCGTTACCCTGGATCTCACTACTATCATTGCTATGCTAGTTGCTTCCTTCTATCGCTATGCTGCGCTACCTACCACTTATTTATCAAGCCTCCCAAATTGCCATGTCATCCTCTAACCTTTTCACCCTTCCTAGCAAACCGTTGTTTGGCTATGTTACCACTTTTTCTCATCCCCTCTTATAGCATTGTTAGTTGCAGGTGAAGTTGAAGATTGCTCCATGTTGGAACAGGATTATTTTGGGATATCACAATATCTCTTATTTTAATTAATGCATCTATATACTTGGTAAATGGTGGAAGGCTCGGTGAGGGAGTCCTGGACTAGGGGGTGTCCGGATAGCCAGACTATCATCATCCGCCGGACTCCAAGACTACGAAGATACAAGATTGAAGACTCCGTCCCGTGTCCGGATGGGACTTTCCTTGGCGTGGAAGGCAAGCTTGGCGATACGGATATGTAGATCTCCTACCATTGTAACCGACTCTGTGTAACCCTAGCCCTCTCTGGTGTCTATATAAACCGGAGGGTTTAGTCCGTAGGACACAACATACATTACAACAATCATACCATAGGCTAGCTTCTAGGGTTTAGCCTCCTTGATCTCGTGGTAGATCCACTCTTGTAATACACATCATCAATATTAATCAAGCAGGACGTAGGGTTTTACCTCCATCAAGAGAGCCCGAACCTGGGTAAAACATCGTGTCCCTCGTCTCCTGTTACCATCCGCCTAGACGCATAGTTCGGGACCCCCTACCCGAGATCCGCCGGTTTTGACACCGACATTGGTGCTTTCATTGAGAGTTCCTCTGTGCCGTCACCGATAGGAAGGATGCCTCCTCCTGTCTTCAAGGACGGTATTTTCGCCAAAGGAGCCTTGGCCGCCGGCCAAACTATCCGGCTAGGTGGTTTTCTTATGACCGCCTGTCCGGCCACCGCTTCGACAATGACTTCTCAAGTCGTCAAAAGCAATCTTCACGTCAGCTCGGAACTTGCCGAGCGGCTGGATCCAATAGAGCTCTCATCTATCAACGAGCTCTTGGATTGCATCGCCGCCCTGGGAGTCACTTCAGACTACAATCAGATTGGGCTTAAAACCGATCTGAGAGAGATTAACTCTCCCCAGGTCACCCACCACGTCGCAGTGGTAGAGGAACAATGCGGCGACTCTTCTCCTGTGTTGAAAACTTGCCATGTCCGGGCTCCCGAACCCTCCATGCCGGATTCCCGCGGAGGGGCGGACTTCGATCAAGCACTGAACTTAAAGTCAGGCATCGGACCGGACTCGTTGGACAACGTCCAGCAATCCAAGCTTCCAAATTTGGAAACTTTCCGGCCATCAAGCCTTGAGACGGATAGGGCTCCGGACTTAATTCCACCCACCCGCCCAGACATATGCGATCTATCTCTAATCTGGCAAGAGCCCACTGAAACAGTACATCACTACTGGGCCAGATTCCTCCTGGTTATGGACAGGATAAAGGACTGCCGAGAGGAAAACACAATCTCAATTTTTTGCAATAATTGCACGGACAAGGGAATCTTGAACGCCATCAGCCGTCGCGAAATTACACGCTTCACCGACCTGGCGTCCATAGTACGAAAGTACTGTGCGATGGAGAGTTTTCGGAAAACCGAAAATCAGTTTTGGGACAATCCGGCCCTGAATACAACCCTAGTCCGCAACAAAAGGGTGCATTACACTCAGGCACCAGATACAAAAACCAAAAAGCAAAAACCCCATAAAGGGCACGGAACCGTGCTGGAGGGATGGCTTAGCGGACCCTGTAAAATTCACAGTACAGAAGGCGCCGTCCCAACACATATCCTTCGAGCATGTTGGATATTACGGCAGGTGGCCAAAAGTGGCGAGGAGCTTCTAGCCCCGGAAAACCACTCCAACAATACCGGTATGGTATCAACAGTCTTCGAGACTTTCGCATCAAATAATATGCGGAAACGAACAATCCGCAGCCTCGCCGAAGTCTACCAAGTAGCAACAACAAATCCATGGAGCGACACAGCCATCACCTTCAACGCCAGCGACGAACCTAAATTCCGAACATCCCGAGCACTAGCCGCACTGGTACTTAGTCCAATAGTGGACGGCTTTCGACTTACAAAGGTCCTCATGGATGGCGGCAGCGGATTAAACCTCATCTACGAGGAAACTCTTCAAAAAATGGAAATAGACTGGAGCCGCATTGAGCGAAGCAGCACAACCTTCAGAGGAATAATCCCTAGCCGGGAAGCGCGCTGCACCGGAAAAATCACACTCGATGTGGTGTTCGGCTCGCCGGACAATTACAGATCCGAAGAAGTCACGTTCCAAGTGGCCCCGTTCAACAGCGGATATCACGCTATATTAGGACGAGAGGCATTCACAATTTTTCAAGCCGTACCCCATTACGGGTACATGAAGCTCAAAATGCCTGGGCCCGGCGGAATAATCACTCTCGTTAGTGATCCGGACATAGCACTCCGCGCCGAAAACAAGATAGCTGCATTAGCCCTGGAGGCACTATCCGAAGCCCTAGCGGCAGAAGAACTCACCGCGCTGCGCTCTACGGTGAATAGGGACGATGTGATACTCGATAAGAGATCCAAGTCCACCTCCTTTAAACCAGCGGACGAAATAGTAAAATTCTAGGTCCATCCAACGGACCCAACAAAGACGGCCTCCATCGGGGCACAATTGAACCATGATGTAGACGCCGCACTGCAAGAATTCCTTCGGGAAAATTGGGACATTTTCGCCTGGCACCCCTCGGATATGCCCGGAATCCCACGCAGATTGGCAGAACACAGCCTAAACATCCTAAAAGGATTCAAGCCAGTCAAACAGGCTCTTCGACGATTTTCCGAACCCAAAAGACAGGCAATGGGAGAAGAGCTAGCCAAACTATTGGAAGCCGGATTCATCAGGGATATCAAACATCCGGATTGGCTAGCAAACCTGGTAATGGTACCAAAGAAGGACAAATCCTGGCGCCTATGCGTCGATTTTAAAGACCTCAACAAGGCCTGCCCAAAGGATCCCTTCCCCCTCCCCCGCATCGACCAGATAATCGATGCTACTGCAGGGCACGATTCATTGTGCTTCCTTGACGCATACTCCGGCTACCATCAAATCAAGATGGCGGAAGCGGACCAAGCCGCAACGGCATTCATCACTCCATATGGACCATTCTGCTTCAACACGATGCCCTTCGGACTTAAAAACGCCGGCGCAACATATCTGCACATGATTCAAACATGTCTGGCCACCCAGATCGGCAAAACAGTAGAGGCATACGTAGACGACGTAGTCGTCAAAACCAAACACGTCGAAACTCTAGTAGACGACTTGAGGCTCACATTCGACAACCTCAGAGCATATGACATCAAGCTGAATCCGGAAAAATGCATTTTCGGTGCACCAGCCGGAAAGCTACTGGGCTTCATTGTGTCCGGTAGAGGAATTGAAGCAAACCCAGCCAAGATCCGAGCTCTGTCACAGCTAGATATCCCAAAAGACCTCAAACAAATACAAAAATTGACTGGATGCATGGCGGCTCTAAGCCGCTTTATCTCCCGTCTAGGAGAAAAGGCATTGCCCCTCTATCGCCTCCTTAGGCGCATCGAACACTTCGAGTGGACGGATGCTGCCACTGCCGGACTCGAAGAAATAAAAGCCATATTGGCAACAAATCCGGTCCTGGCTGCGCCCAACCTGGGCGAACCAATGTTGTTATACATCACGGCAACACATCAAGTTGTAAGCGTGGTACTCGTCGTCGAACGAGAGACAGAAGGGCATAAATTCCCTCTTCAAAAACCAGTGTACTACGTATCCACTGTGTTAACCCCCTGCAAGTCCCGTTACCCGCACTATCAAAAGATAGCGTATGCGGTGTTCATGGCATCCCGGAAGCTCCGACACTACTTTCAAGAGTGTTCGATAACAGTGGCCTCCGAAGTACCACTCAACGACATTATAAACAACCGCGACGCGACGGGCAGGATTGCAAAATGGGCCATTGAGCTCTTACCATTCGATATAACTTACAAACCTCGGCGAGCTATAAAGTCACAAGTTTTGGCTGACTTTGTCGCTGAATGGACCGAAGCCGAACTCCCTAAAGAGTACGGCGCATACTCCAATTGGATTATGCACTTCGACGGCTCTAAAATGTTGGCCGGATTGGGGGCTGGCGTCGTATTGACGTCCCCAACCGGGGACACAGTCCAATACGTACTTCAGATAATGTACACGGACTCCAACAACGCAGCCGAATACGAGGCCCTTTTACATGGCCTCCGGATGGCAATCTCCATGGGCATTCAACGCCTAGAGGTGCGCGGGGATTCAAACCTTGCAATATCCCAAATAAATGGAGACTTTGACGCCAAGGATCCGAAAATGGCAGCATATCGCAACGCTGTCCTAAAAATGTCAGCTCGGTTTGAAGGGCTTGAATTCCATCACATAGCCCGGGATAATAACCAAGCAGCCGACGTACTGGCACGCATCGGTGCAAAACGTGACGCCGTCCCTCCAAACATCTTGCTAGAACGGCTCTTCAAGCCATCCGTACTATGGGAATAGGAGTCCGGAAATAACAAACCGAAAAAAGCCGCACCAACCGGCGATTCAGCCGATGACATAACACCTTCAGCCCACGACATAATGGCAGTAATCGCCCCGTGGACAGAACCATTCCTAGCCTACTTGCTTAGGCAGGAACTTCCCGAAGACCAAAATGAGGCCCGCTGTATTGTCCGGCGATCTAAAGCCTACAAGGTCCATGAGGGAGAACTTTATAAGAAAAGCACAACCGGAGTCCTTCAAAGGTGTATCTCCGAAGAGGAAGGGCGAAACCTTCTGGCTGAAATTCATGCCGGACTAGGCGGACACCACGCCGCAGCTCGGGCCCTTGTAGGAAAGGCATTCCGTACAGGATTTTATTGGCCGACGGCCCCGGCAGATGCTCAGGACTTAGTCCAAAGATGCGTCGGTTGTCAGCTCTTTGCTAATCAGAGCCATATGCCACCCACCGCCCTCAAAACTATACCCATTACCTGGCCGTTCGCGGTCTGGGGGCTTGACATGGTTGGACCCCTTAAAGGAGGAACCCACAAGCAAAGGTACCTATTGGTCATGGTGGACAAATTCACCAAATGGATAGAGGCCAAGCCAGTCAAAACGGCAGAGTCCGGACCAGTGATAGACTTTATCTCCGGGGTAGTACACCGTTTTGGTGTCCCCCACAGCATCATCACCGATAACGGCACGAATTTCACGGCCGACGAGGTTAAATAATGGTAAAAAAATATGGGCATTAAGATCGATTACGCTTCAGTCTATCATCCTCAAACCAACGGTCAAGTGGAACGAGCAAATGGTCTAATAATGAGCGGCATCAAACCCAGACTAGTGCGGTCACTTACGAAATCTGACACGCACTGGGTAGAGGAGCTCGACTCCGTACTCTGGGGGCTGCGGACAACGCCCAACCGTACTACCGGATTCACACCATTTTTTATGTTATACGGCGCAGAGGCAGTTCTGCCCTGCGACATCATTCATGACTCACCTCGAGTGCGCATGTACGAAGAAAGAGAAGCCGAGCTGGATCGGCAGGACAGCTTGGACGCATTGGAGGAAGAACGCGACGTCGCCAAGGCTCGTTCCGCATTCTATCAGCAGCAGGCTCGAAGATATCAAAGCAGAGAAGTACGGGCCAAGACTTACAACGTTGGCGAACTAGTTCTACGCCTGCCGGACAAGAAAAAGGACAAGCTCAAGCCCAAATGGGAGGGCCCCTTCATTATCGATCAAGTCCTGACCGGCGGAGCGTACCGTCTACGAAATGCGTCGGACAACCGACTCGAGCCGAACCCATGGAACGCAGCCCGCCTCCGAAGATTCTATGCCTAGCGCCGGACTAAGAGTTCGTCCCCTTCCCCCATTCAAATTATTACACTTCAGCTGTCTTTTGTTTCTCTTTCTTCTCTTAACCCTTTTACTAAAAAGCCCTTAAGGGCCTACTTGCGCATTGTTCGCATACACTTGATGTGCCATCCGCACTCATTATACCTGGGGGCTTCTTTACCAGAAGCTTAATTATAAGGGCTTCATGCCCAGCACATGTGTCAAGCTTCCACATGTACCTTTTATTCACCATTATATGCATCGATATGACTTAAGTTTTGGCCAAGCTGGGTTGCCTGGCTCCTGTGCTTACCCCTACGTTCCCGATTGTTCGGCTAGGAGGTAAAGGGAGCACCTCTGCGATTGTTACTGCCGGGTCAGCCGGATGTGTACCTCAGACTGGGTGAAGCCGAAAGCTAGCGTTCTTAAGGGAATATTCGGTCGGTGACTTGAAAGATGATTTTTTACCTACTTATTTATCTGCCCCCAGATGTTTTTCTGCTCTTTTCGCAGTCCGGACATGCACTTTAGGGCATGCCTCCCAGGGAAAGGAACCCTTAACGGAACTATTCTCCCTGGAAGATGTTTCTTACTAACCATGTAATATAACATAACTAGTTGGGCACTTGTCTGATAAAGCACTAATGACCCCTACGCCTGGTCTCCATGCATGCCCCGGTTGTTTTTTAACCGAGAAGGTATTCGGACACACTCCGGACTCTAGGGTCCCGAGGTTGAAGCGAAAAGGTCGGCAAAGACAAACGATCTACAATCCGGCTAGAAGGCATTTTACATGTCATTTTAAAATACATTGTCACATTGACTGACTGTATTCCTCCTCAATCCCGTCTAACAGGCTGTCCAATTTACAGTCCCGTTGGGAAAATTTAGCGGCCAACTCTACTTGGCCGTATACTAAACTCACAGGATCTCCTTCCCGTCGGGCCCCATAGGGCCGACCTCGGCCATATGGTTGGGATCCGCCTTCTTGTACTGCATCTTCACCATGGCCCAGGCCTCCCTGGCACCATGGCGGCAGGCCGAAATCTTCCATAAACGGAAGCGCTGCCGCACTCCCTGAAGCTTCTCCGCAAGCTCCCCAAGGCCTTCGGGTAGGGAGAGGGCTGGCCATAAAGCCTGGACGACGCCGCTCATTGCCTGCCGAACTCGTTCGAGCAGCTGCAACAGCTCGGGAAGTTGATCACCCGTCGATACGGGCATCTCCTCCGCAGGACGACCTGTGAGTATACCTACAGACATATCTTGTCAATTGACTTCCTCGCCGAACTCTTCTTTTCAAAGGAGTTCGCTCAAGCACTTACTATAAATGCCGCGACGAAGCCGCTGATTCTCCTTAACGGAGCCGGACAGCTCGGCCCGAACGCCTTTCAGCTCTTCTCCAAGCTGGGCGTGGGCATCTTGGAGCTTGTTCCTTTCTTGCTGCACTCTATTCAGCACCCTCTCGCCGGCCTTCAGCTGGCGCAGTAGTTCTTGCCTGTCCGGATCTTGTCCGGCAGCACCTGCAATGTCATTATTAGACTTGCGCGCACGCCGCACAGCGCTTATATTTTTAAAATAATGTGTTACCAGGAGGGGTCTCTGTGTTTCCTCCTGCGGCAGCAAGTGCGGCCTCAAGTTGGGCCTTGCACTCTTGCAGCTCCTGAGACAGTTGGGTATTCTTCTCGGTAAGATCCTGCGTTTCAAATGATCCTTAAATCAGTTACTATAACTACTTTAAGTCTCGGGGGCTACTGGCATATATAACTATTAAATTCTCTTACCCGTATGTCTTTTACATACTGCTCCGTGGCTCTGGTAAAACCATCTTGAGCAGCACGGAGGTGCGCGTCCCCCGCGTTAAAGGCATTCAACGCCTCAGGGGAGAAGCACGCGTCACGAAATACTGTCCGGCGGCGCCTATGGTTCATGGCGCTCTCCACCTCAGACTTGGTGGCGGACAGTCTGTCGGCATCCTCCGTTGGAGGAGTGTCCGGCTCGCGCCTTGCGCTCGCCTCCCCCTCCAGACCAGGTGCTGGAGCCTGGCTGGTAGAGGTTGGATTGGCAACCTCCACGCCCGCAGTCCGGCGGGCGCTTTTTCTCCTACAAAAGTCATGAGCACTTAAACGCTTCCTAGGAACGTTGCTCCAAATAATGAACTGTGAGCTATACCTTTGCGGCGACGTTTCAGTCCGCGCCGCGCTCCTCTTCCGCCTACTGGTCCGGACTGGCCTTTGTTGGTCAGCCGCCGCGGGCTCGGCTTCCCGCCCTGAAGGCGCTTCCTGCAAAACACCATCGTATGCGAAGGTCAGAAATGAGCGAGGAAGAAACAATGGTGTCGGGACTTCGGTCACAATCACGTGGGAAGCCGGATATAGTCCGGGGTAGTCAGCCGTAATGGCGACTAAAGCATTATCCATGCTGAGCTGGTGGAACACCCCGTCGATTAGCTCCACCTTTATGTCCGGATCCTCTTCGGAGGCCGGATCCTGGGATCTCTCTGGATCCTCAGGTTGCGGAGCTGGACTTAGCATGTCCTCCACAACCCGACGCAGCTCCTGCGTCGAAAAACACAATATAAGAAACCTAAACTTTGAAAGCATGGGTTGGGCACGTAAGGTGTTCGCTTACCCAACGCCGAGGGTTATTCATGGAGAACCCATTCAACGGGTTCGTCTGGAGGAAGTCCTCCTTCTCTCCCTTGTACAGGCCGGACAGGATCTTCGCCAGGTCCTCGGCCGAACCCGGCCCTTTGCGGCCATGACGGGTGGCATCGTCCTCCCCGTTGAAATCCCACATGGGGTGGCCCCTGTATTGTAGTGGCTGCACCCCCCGCATAATGCATGTTGCCATGACTCCAATCATGGTCAACCCGGAATGGGCCAGTAACCTTATCCGGCCCATCAGATAATGGACGCTCTTGTCTTCCTCCAGTTGGGGGCTCCGCGGACGCCAACTAAGGCGTTTCTTCAGAGGAGCATTGCTGAACTCCGGGAGGCCGATCCGAACAGGGTCCGGCAGCGGAGCGTCTTCTATGTAAAACCATTCCGAAGGCCAGTCTTCGGACGCCTTCTTAGGGGTTCCGGATGGATATCCGGTCCCGGCAATGCGCCAAATTTCGGCGCCGCCCACTTGATATATGGACCCCTCGTGAGAGCGGGGCACAAGGCAGAACAACCTCTTCCACAGCGCGAAATGGGGCTCGACGCCCAGAAATAGCTCGCAAAGAGCTACGTAACCCGCAATATGCAGGATAGAGGCGGGCGTGAGGTGATGGAGCTGGAGTCCGTAGAACTCCAGGAGCCCGCGGAGGAACGGATGTACAGGAAATCCGAGCCCCCTTATCAGATAGGGGACGAAGCATACCCGCTCCCCTTTGTTGGGACTTGGGGTAGCCTCCGCTTGCTTCCCACCTTTGTAGGTGGCCAGCCCGGCTCGAACCGGAACCATGAAGGCCGGAGGGAGATATCCCTCCGCTTGGAGCTTCACCAGCTCGTTGTGCGGAACAGAGCATCTCCTCCAATCTCCTGGCAGAGGGCTGGGAGCGCGAGAAGAGGAGCCGCGTCGACGGTCCATGATGGAATGGATTCTTGGTCAGAAGCGCTCCGATGAGTATTCGCGGAAGGAAGATGGTGTGATTTGGATCTGGATTCTTGCCTCTCTTATAGGCAGATTATTTGCACAGCTAGGGGTAAAACATAAAAGATACCCTGGCTTTTCGCATTCGTGCGACGCGTGGAAGAAGGCCATTATTGGGCGTGGAAGCCAAGAAGCGCAACATTGATAAGGAAGCCGGACACTGTTCGGCAGGTACATGGAACTTAAAGGAGAACCCGCCTTGCAATGTTGAAGACTATATACGCGCTGGACTTATCGTCATTGAGGCCTGGTTCGGGGGCTACTGAGGGAGTCCTGGACTAGGGGGTGTCCGGACAGCCGGACTATCATCATCCGCCGGACTCCAAGACTACGAAGATACAAGATTGAAGACTCCATCCCGTGTCCATATGGGACTTTCCTTGGCGTGGAAGGGAAGCTTGGCGATACGGATATGTAGATCTCCTACCATTGTAACCGACTCTGTGTAACCCTAGCCCTCTCCGATGTCTATATAAACCGGAGGGTTTTAGTCCGTAGGACACAACATCCATTACAACAATCATACCATAGGCTAGCTTCTAGGGATTTAGCCTCCTTGATCTCGTGGTAGATCCACTCTTGTAATACACATCATCAATATTAATCATGCATGACGTAGGGTTTTACCTCCATCAAGAGGGCCCGAACCTGGGTAAAACATCGTGTCCCTCGTCTCCTGTTACCATCCGCCTAGACGCACAGTTCGGGACCCCCTACCCGAGATCCGCCGGTTTTGACACCGACACTCGGCCTTATGCCTGGTGTTTTGTTCCACTCTTGCCGCCCTAGTTTCCATCATACCGGTGTTATGTTCCTTGATTTTGTGTTCCTGATGCGGTCGGGTTTATGGGAACCCCTTGACAGTTCACTTTGAACAAAACTCCTCCAGCAAGGCCCAACATTGGTTTTACTATTTGCCTAATAACAACTAAAACTTAAATAGAGGATTTTCGCCGCCCCCTAGTATTTTTTAACCAACCCCACCGAGCTAGTGCTCCTCCGAGTGTTGGTCCGAAATGAGCAGACTGTGGGGCCATCACGGGGCAACTCGAGGTCTGGTTTTACTCGTAGGATGTCTCATCCGTTATGCCCTAAGAACGAGATACATGCGGCTCCTATCGGGATTTGTCGGCACACTGGGAGGTCTTGCTGGTTTTGTTTTACCATTGTCGAAATGTCTTGTAACCGGGATTCCGAGTCTGATCGGGTCTTCCCGGGAGAAGGAATATCCTTCACTGATCGTGAGAGCTTGTGATGCGCTAAGTTGGGACACCCCTGCAGGGTTTAAACTTTCGAAAGCCGTGCCCGCGGTTATGTTGCAGATGGGAATTTGTTAACACTTGACAGTTGACTTACTTAAAATGCATCAACCGCATGTGTAGCCGTGATGGTCTCTTTTCGGCGAAGTCCGGGAAGTGAACACAGTTTGTGTTATGTTTGAACGTAAGTAGTTCAAGAACACTTCTTGATCATTACTAGTTTGCGACCGTTTGCGTAGCTTCTCATCTTATTCTTGTATTCGTAAGTTAGCCACCATATCATGCTTAGTAGCTGCTGCAACCTCACCACTATCCATTCCTTACCCATTAAGCTTTGCTAGTCTTGATACCCATGGTTATGGGATTGCTGAGTCCTCGTGGCTCACAGATTACTACAACAACAGTTGCAGGTACAGGTAATGCGATGATCATGACGTGAGAGCGATGCTTGCTTGTTTTGAGTTCCTCTGATGCATCGTCGTTCAGGGGATAGGTTCCTGGTCGGCAGCCTGGGCTAGCAAGGTGGATGTCGTTTGAGCTTCTGTTTGTGTTTCATCCATAGTCGGATGTTGCTCTTATGTATGATGTTGTTGTATTCATGTGGCATTGTATGCCCTTTGTATGTATCTCCAACTATTATGTATGGTATGATGTAATGATATCCACCTTGCAAAAGCGTCTCCAATATGTGCTTCTATCCTTGGTGGGACCTTCGAGTTCCTTTAGGATAGGGTCGCATATTGGGCGTGACACTTATGCACTTTGCTAGCATTCCTTCTTCATAAATTATTTCTTTTATCATTTACCTACTCGAGGATGAGTAGGAATTAAGCTTGGGGATGCTGATACGTCTCCAACGTCTCTATAATTTATGAAGTATTCATGCTAATATATTATAATTCTTAGATGTTTTATAGTCATTTTATAGTAACTTTATATCATTTTTTGGGACTAACCTATTGACCGAGTGCCCAGTTCTAGTTGCTGTTTTTTGCTTGTTTTTTACATCGCACAAAATCAATATCAAACAGAGTCCAAACACCGCATAGCTTTTTGGAGATTTTTTCTGGATCAGGAACCCAATGGGCCTGAGCTGCACCTGGGGGGGGGGGGTGCCCCGAGGGGGGCACAACCCACCATGGCACACCAGGGCCCCCTGGTGCGCCCAAGTGGGTTGTGCCCACCTCGGTGGCCTCTCGCACCCCCTCTTTGCACTATAAATTCCCAAATATTACGAAATCCTTCGGGGTAAACCTAGATCAGAAGTTCCGCCGCTACAAGGCCTCTGTATCCATGAGATCCAATCTTGACCCCGTTCCGGCACCCTGCCGGAGGGGGGAATCATCTCCGGTGGCCATCTTGATCATCCCAGCGGCCACCACGATGAGGAGGGAGTAGTCCACCCTCAGGGCTGAGGGTTTGTACCAGTAGCTATGTGTTTGATCTCTCTCTCTTGATCTATATCATAGGCTTTGTTAATATAGTCAGATCATATGATGTTTCTCCCCTCTATACTCTTGTTATGATGAACTGAATCTTTACCCTTCAAAGTTTTGTCTTGTCGGATTGAATATTTAGAGATGAGAACACATGATATATGTCTTGCAATATGAATACTTGAGGTGACAATGAGGTATCTTGTTGATTCACTTGATATGTGTTATGGCATTCAACTCGCGGATTCCCGCGTTGATATTGGGGTAATCTATGCATAGGGGTTGATGCACGTTTTTCTCTGACGAAAACTTGGGGTCTCTTTATAGTTCTTTGTGTGGATTGAGTATTATGAATATGAATTTGCTTTGGTGTTATTCTAGTATGAACTCTAGGATAGATTGAATGGAAAAAATAGATTTCTGTTATTTTAGTACGAACTCTTGAATAGATCGAACGGAAAGAATAGCTTTGAGCTGGTTTTGTGACCTTCAAACAATTCCTATCTTTTGTTCTCCGCTAATAGGAACTTGGGAGTGATTCTTTATTGCAGTTTGAGGGATAATCATATGATCCAACTATGTTACCATTGTTGAGAGGTTGCACTAGCAAAAGTATGGACCCTAGGCCTTATTTTTAAGCATTGCAACACCGTTTTTGTGCCTGTTTACTATTTGCTACCTTGCTGTTTTTATTTATTCAGATTATAAAAATATATTTCTACCATCAATATTACACTTTTATCACCATCTCTTCACCGAACTAGTGCATGTATACAATTTGCCATTGTATTGCGTGTGATGGGGACAAAAGAGATTTCTAGTATTTGGTTGCAGGGTCATTTGAGAGAGACAATCTTCATCCTACACCTCTCACGGATTGATAAACCTTAGGTTATCCACTTGAGGGAAAATTTCTACTGTCCTACAAAACTCTGCGCTTTGAGGCCCAACAGGTGTCTACAAGAATAAAGTTGCGTAGTAGACATCATTAGTGCACTACTTTTGTCATTTGAGAGCAACCCACCTTCGAAGCCTTTGAGAGAGAGAGAGATCCTTGCAAGGACAAATCCCAAAACACCCAGATCCAAAGAGTGTTAGGCATCACTGAAGTCTTTCTGTCCGCGTGACCTGAAGACTTGTTTCACTTGAGGTCTGTGCATCCTCTAGCCGGTTAGGCGTCACATTCTGAGGATCCAAGAGTCATTGTGGATCACTGGTGAACGGAGTGTGTGATGGTTTGGAAGTCTACCTTGAAGACTTACCAGAGTGATAGGGTGAGGACTGGGTGTCCTTAGCTCTAGGGGAATAAGGTGAAGACACAATCTTCTGAGTTCAATATCAGCCTCCCTAACCAGACATACAGTTGTCACAGCAACTGGAACTGGTCTACCAAATCCCTGTCTTAACCAAGCAACTGGTTTTATCCCCTACCTTCCTTACTTTTCAGTTTGTCTTCGTGAAGTCATTGCTTGCTTGCCTGGTCTATTTGACTTCACTGTGTGAAGACTTGTAACTGTTTGGCTTCATACTGTCTTCCATTCTGATCCTTTCTACCTAGCTGCTGTTAGTCTTCGAGCGTTCACTGTATTGCTTGCTTTATTATTGCTTGTCTAGGGTAGTTTATCTTCCGCTGCATATCATATAGGTTCAGATTAACAGTTTGTCTTCAAAGACCTCGTGTTTTGAAGGCTTTCATAAAAATCGCCTATTCAGCCCCCTCTAGTCGATAACTAGCACTTACAATTGGTATCATAGCAAGGTGCTCCCTTGTTCCGTGTGATTCGGTTTAACCACCTGGAGTTTTAGCTATGTCGACTGTAGGGATAATCAAGGTCTCCGCCGCGTGCCCAGTCTTCGATGGCACTGATTACCCCTATTGGAAGAATAAGATGCGCATGCATCTTGAAGCCATTGACATTGACCTTTGGTATGTCGGGAAGACATGCATTCCGAAGGTCGGCGAAGGCGTCACCGCTACTAATGTCAAGAGGTTAATGTAACTGGACTCAACTGCCAAGAACATCATCTATGGTCATCTGACCAAAGGGCAGTATGTCCATGTGAGTGCACTGGAAACTGCAAAGCTGGTCTGGGACTGCGTGTCCAAGGTCAACAAAGGCGTCTCAACTCAGAGAGACTCAAGGATTGATGTTCTTCCCAATCTCTTCAACCGCTTCAAGAGGAATGACAATGAGAATGTCCAGCTCATGTTCGATCGCCTCACTAATATCACAAATGAGCTTTGCACTCTTGGCGCCCATGAAATCACCAAGCATGAAATAGTGAAGAAGCTTATGAGATCGCTTGACAGCTCCTTTGACACTCTAGCCCTGATGATACAAGAACGTCCTAATTTCAAAGATCTTGATCCGTCTGACATACTTGAGAGGCTCACAACACATGAGTTCTAGCTATCTAAGAAAAGAGATATCTATGGCCCCAACTATGTCCGATCCCGTGCTTTGAAGGCAAAGGTTGTTTCCTCATCTGAAGAAGAATCTGACTACAGTTCTGGAGATTCTAAAGACATTGGCAAAGGGCTTGCAATGCTTGTGAGAAAGTTCCAGAAGTTCTCCAAGAAGAATCGCTTCGGAAAGTCTTCAAGATCCAGCTCAAGAAATGATGAGGCTTCATCTCGTGACTACAAGAAGAGAACATGCCACAAATGCAAGAAGCCACGCCACTACATCTCTGAGTATCCTCAATGGGACAAGGAATCAAAGAAGAAGAAGAAGAAAGAATATGATTCTGATGAAAAGAAGAAGAAGAAATCTTCAAAGTCTTCTTAAAAGTCTTCATCAAAGTCTTTTCGTCTCACAAGAGCAGCTCATCTGGCAAGGCTCATGCATTCATTGGCAAGGATATGGATTCAGAGGAGGAGTCTGCATCTGAGGAGGCGGAGGTGGAGTCTGAGGGGGAGTCTAACTCAGGCGTGGCAAGCCTGTCTCTAGCTTCGGCATTCGTCGCCAAGTCCATCTTCAACACTGAAGACAATGGTCACACCACCAAGGCTGAAGCCAATGATGAGGATGACTCTACTCCTACCTACTTCTTCATGGCATGAGGTGCCAAGGTAAACTCACGCGATGCTTACTTTCAAACCTCCAATGAAGATGCCTCTGAATGTGAATCCAAACCTAGCTATAAGACACTTGCTAAAATTGCAATTGAACAGCAAACTGCTATCGAACATATTCAAAAGTTGCTAGACAAAAACGATGACCCGTTGGACCCGGAAATGAATCGAACTCAGTCCTTAATCGATGACATTAAAAATCTTCGTGTTAAGTATGAGGAACTTGAAAGTCGTCATGAAACTCTCTCAGCCTCTCACGAGAAGCTTTACTACGATTATCTTCAAAGGAAGCAAGATCTTGAGAAACTGAGAGCATCTCATGAAGATCATCAAAAGGAGAACATTTCACTACTCGCTCAACAGATCAGTTCCGCTCAAGAAGAATTTGTTCCACCATCTTTAAAATGTCTTGAGAGTGATAATGTTGTCTCTGTTGCCGAATGTTCTACTACCTCTAATGTTGCAATATCTTCAACTGCTGATGTGGTAACTAACCCCTCTACTGAGGATGCCACTACTATTGCTGATGAGAATGCTAGGTTGAAGACATTGCTTGAAACAGTCATGTACAAAAGCCTCAAAGGGCATCAGACTCTGTGCGGGGTCCTCAAGAAACAGATTCTAAACCGAAACCCTAGGAAAGAGGGTGTTGGGTTCGAGAGGAAAATGAATGTTGATGGTTCTTACTAGAAGCCTGAGCAGTACCCCAAAACCACATGGGTTGCTGCTAAGGATCCTTCAGTGGACCCATCCACCTTATCTGGCTTCACTTGTGCTAACCCAATTATCATTGATGAATACTTGGACGCCAAATATAAGCTATTTAAGAATCAGAATGGTGAAGTGTTTGCCCGGTTTATTGGTACTAACTGCAGGAATGGGCCACCTTTGAAGAAGATCTGGGTGCCCAAAAGTTGTCTTGAGAAGCTTCCCGTGAATGTCGTCATGACACCACCTGGGAAGAAGACAAACCCTAGACCAAAGGCGTCATATGGCCCAAAGGCTTCATACAGATAGAGGACCTCACATGTTCACCCTAACACCAATGTTTTGCAGGGAAACCATCATCAAACTCATGAATATGAGCGTGTTTCGTCTGACTGCTATGTTCACAGAACAAACAATTTTTCTGCATATTCTTATGAGTATTATTTACCTCCTGCAAAACTATTTGCTAGGGCTCCAAAACCAAAGTTCTCAGATTCCGCAGTTAGACTTATTGCTTCTAAGCCACCCCTGAAGATGTGGGTGGTTAAGAAGAATTAACTTCTCTTGCAGGGAAAGGTCTCCGGCCGGAATGAAAGACTTCTGATGCCAATGCTGGGGACCTAAAACATCTTGTGGGACGCAAGATAAAGTGCCAGAATGGTCTTACCATGTATTTCGTCCCAGGGTTTCTTGACAAGCATCCTAACTTACCTAACCAGAATCTTAACTTTGATATATGCTTGTTCTCTACTTGTTTCTGCTTCACAATACTCTTGGTGAAGTCTATCTCGCTAACTGCACTATAGGGTACGACTCCGAAAGCCACTGAATGGATCATGGACAGTGGATGCACTAACCACATGACTGGTGATCGAAGTCTTCTCATGGATTCAACCCTACGTCCATCTACTAAAAGCCACATCACATTCGCTGACACTAGTAAAAGCAAGGTATTGGGTCTAGGTAGAGTTGCTATCTCAAAGAATCAACACATGGACAAAGTGCTTGTTGAATCCCTTGGATACAACTTAATGTCTCTATCAGTGCTTTGTGAGCTGAGCATGATTGTGATTTTTGGAAAATATCATTTTCTTGTGCTGATGGAAACTAACAAATCTTTAGTCTTCGAAGGCAATAGAAGAGGTGATTTGTACATGGTAAATTTCTCTTCAAGACCACAGCTTGTCGTATGTCTTATAGCAAAAGCTTCAGAGTGCTGGCTCTGGCGTCGAAGGCTAGGACATGCGGGCATGAGGGACTTACACAATCTAGTGAAGAAGAAGCAGATCATTAGCATCGAGGGCGTCAAGTTCAAGAAAGATTATCTGTGTGGTGCTTGTGAAGCTGGGAAGATGACTAGAGCCAAGCATCCCTCGAAGACAATCATGACCACATCACGTCCCTTTGAGCTGCTTCACATGGACTTACTTGGCCCTACTCATTACTCTACCCTTAATACTACTACACATCTCTATGGCTTCATTATTGTTGATGATTATTCGAGATATACTTGTGTGCACATAATTCTATAAGACTGAAGTGCGGGATGTCTTCAGACGCTTCGCCAATCGTGCCATGACCAATTATGGCATCAAGATCAAGCACATCAGAATTGACAATGGCACTGAGTTCAAGAACACCGGCTTCGACACTTATCTTGATACATTGGGCATCACACATGAGTTCTCTGCTCCATACACACCTCAGCAGAACGACATCATGGAGCGCAAGAACATAATGCTCATTGAGATGGCACACACGATGCTTGATGAATACAAGACTCCAAGGAAGTTTTGGTGAAGCCATTGATACTGCATGCCACATCATCAACAAAGTTTATCTTCATAAGTTCTTCAAGAAGACGTCTTATGAACTTCTGACTGGTAAGAAGCAAAATGTCAGTTATTTCAAGGTCTTTGGTGCTAGGTGCTGGATCAAGGATCCACATCACACTTCAAAATTTGCACCGAAAGCACATGAAGGTTTTATGCTTGGTTACAGAAAAGATTCACGCACATACAGAGTCTTCAACCTCTTTCACTATAAAGTGGTTGAAACCGTAGATGTGCGGTTCGATGAGACTAACGGCTCGCAAAGAGAGCACCTGCCAAATGTGCTAGATGAAGCTACATCAATTGAAGCTATCAAGCTAATGGGTACTTGAGAAATCATACCCACCGAGGAACATAATGAAGACGAGATCATCATTTCAGCGCCTAATCAACATGAAGACAATGCTCAGCCTGAAGCCAATGTTGAAGATGAAACCAACGATCAGCAAGAGCTAAATCTTCGTCCAGTTCATCCTCGGGTTGCAAATGAAGTCCAAATCGAGAAGATAATTGATAGCATTAATGCACCTAGTCCCATTACTCGTTCAAGAGCCACACAACTAGGAAACTTCTATGGACACTTTGCTTTTGTCTCTATATCTGAACCCAAGAAAGTTGGTGAAGCCTTCATGGAACCTGAAAGGATTCAAGCTATGCAAGAAGAGCTTCAACAATTTGAGCTGAATAATGTTTGGGAGCTAGTCAAACATCATGATCCTCGCAAGAACAATATTATTGGCACCAAATGGATCTATTGCAACAAGCATGATAAGCATGGACAAGTTGTCAGAAACAAAGCTCACCTCGTTGCCCAAGGTTACACCCAAGTGGAAGGAATTGACTTCCATGAAACATTTGCTCCTGTGGCTAGGCTTGAAGCCATTTGTATACTGCTAGCCTATGCTAACCACAACAACATTCTTCTGTACCAAATGGATGTGAACAATGCCTTTCTCAATGGCAAAATCGAAGAAGAAGTGTATGTTGCTCAACCTCTTGGTTTTGAAGATCCAAAGCATCTTGAAATGGTATACATGCTCAACAAGGCACTATATGGCCTCAAACAAGCACCTCATGCTTGGTATCACACACTCAAAGACTTCCTTAAGAGCAAAGGCTTCAAACCTGGTTCTCTAGATCCCACTCTCTTCACGAAGACATATGATGGTGAACTGTTTGTGTGCCAAATCTATGTGGATGACATTATCTTCGGCTGCACTAATAAGAGATATAGTGATGAGTTCGAGCATATGATGCAAGAGAAATATCAGATGTCCATGATGGGAGAGCTGAAATTCTTTCTTGGTCTTCAAATCCGTCAACATAGAAATAGCATCTTCATATCACAAGAGAAATACCTCAAAGATTGCCTGGAGAAGTTTGGAATGCAAGACTGCAAAGGGTACACGATGCCAATGGCAACCAAAAGTCATTTCGGCCCCGACGACAATGGTAAAGAGTTCGATCAAAAGGTATACCGCTCCATGATTGGTTCTTTATTGTACTTATGTGCATCTAGGCCAGATATTATGCTTAGCGTTTGCATGTGTGCCCGATTCCAAGCGGCACCAAAGGAATCGCATCACCTCACGGTGAAGCGAATTCTTTGATATTTGGCTCACACCCCAACACTAGGATTATGGTATCCAAAGGGCTCAATGTTTGATCTAGTTGGATTCTCATATGCTGATTATGCTGGTGACAAAGTTGATCGCAAGTCCACGTCAGGAACATGTCACTTTCTTGGACGATCTCTTGTCTGTTGGTCTTCAAAGAAGCAGAACTCTATATCACTCTCTACTGCTGAATCTGAATATATTGCTGCTGGATCTTACTACGCTCAGCTTCTTTGGATGAAGAAAACTCTCAAGGACTATGGTATCAAGTTAAAGCATGCGCCACTCTACTGCGACAATCAAAGTTGTAAGTGCATCTAGTGCCACCCCTAGTTGGTTTTGGAGTATTGACGATAAACGTGGTTGAGGGACTAATGTGTTTGTGAGAATTGTAGGATAACACAGGTAATATTCCCTCATTGATTTGGTTTTTCAACCATAGATGACCCCTAAAAATGTGTGAAGACATTGAAATGGTGGTTCGTGAAGACATTCACGATGAGGATTATGACGTGTGAAGACATTCACTTGAAGATTATGGAGTGTGAAGACATAGTTGTTTCGTAGTTTCCTTTTCTTCCTTATTGAGTCATAGGAACCACCATACTGTTAAGTGGGGTCCAAGTGAACAAAGTCAGAATGACTGATGTGATGCTCAACCAAATCCTATGTCTTCGAGCGAACACAATGAGAGCAAATCTTATCCAGAGCTGGATGAGTCAGCTTTGCTTGTAGCCCAAACCAAGCTGCCACGTGTGTTTGAAATCCGACCGTTGGACACGTGTCGGTTCCATAGTGACCCAGGGTCATTTCAGACAAATCAGGTCGGGTTGCCACTTGTCTATAAATAGCCGACCCCCTACACCATAAATTGGTAGCTGCTCAGAGTTAGTGCACGACTTTTGTCATTTTAGAGCAACCCACCTCCGAAGCATTTGAGAGAGAAATCCTTGCGAGGACAAAGCTCAAAACACCCAGAGCCAAAGTGTGTTAGGCATCACTGATGTCTTTCTGTCCGCGTGATCCTAAGACTTGTTACACTTGAGGACTATGTATCCTCCAGCCAGTTAGGCGTCGCGTTCAGAGCATATCTAGGAGTCATTTTGGATCGCCGGTGAATGAAGTATGTGAAAGTTTGGAAGTCTACCTTGAAGACTTACCTGAGTGATAGGGAGAGGACTAAGTGTTCTTAGCTCTAGGGGAATAAGGTAAAGACACAGTCTTTTGAGTTCAATCTCAGCCTCCCTAACCAGACGTATAGTTGTCACAGCAACTGGAACTGGTCTACCAAATCCTTGTCTTCACCGAGCAACTAGTTTTATCCCCTACTCTCCTTACCTTTCAGTTTGTCTTTGTGAAGTCATTGCTTGCCTACTTGATTCATTTGACTTCACTATTTGAAGACTTTTATCTGTTTGGCTTCATACTGTCTTCCGTTCTGATCCTGTCTACCTAGCTGCTGATAGTCTTCGTGCTTTCTTTGTACTGCTTGCTTGACTATTGCTTGCCTAGTGTAGTTTACATTCTGCTGCATATCATATGGGTTTAGTATTACCTGTTTGTCTTCAAAGCCCTCGTGTTTTGAAGACTTCCATAAAAATCGCCTATTCACCCCCCTCTAGTCGATAACTAGCACTTTCAATTGGTATTAGAGCAAGGTACTCCCTTATTCTGTGTGATTTGGTTTAACCACCTGGAGTTTTAGCTATGTCGACTATAGGGATAATCAAGGTCTTTACTGCGTGCCCCGTCTTCGATGGCACTGATTACCCATAGTGGAAGAATAAGATGTGCATGCATCTTGAAGCCATTGATGTCGACCTTTGGTATGTTGTCAAGACATGCATTCCCAAAGTCGGTGAAGGTGTCACCCCTGCTGATGTCAAGAGGTTCGTGCAACTGGAGTCAACCACCAAGAACATCATCTGTGGTCATCTGACCAAAGGGCAGTACGACCGTGTGAGTGCACTGGAAACTTCGAAGCTAGTCTGGGACTGGCTGTGTGTTGATAGCCTCTCTAACAGATATCTTATCATCAATAGCAAAAGAAAAAGCCTAGGAAAGCTGTCCCTGAGAGGTACTGCTGATCCTAAGAATATCCATGTGTCATGCTAGAACAAGGTTGAATCTCCCTTGTTTATAGTCACCACAGAATGCATTCTAAAGGCCTCATTGATTTTAATGATATCTCTCCACCAATAGGAACCACATAAATTTGTTCCATGAGGGACAACTCCATCATACACTACAAAAAAATACACTTCCATGATGATACGTGTTTGTCACAATAGGTCACATTTTCTGTCATGCATGTACATCCATGATGATTTTATGACAGAATCAAGATAGTCATACATGTGCTGTCGTAGAAGTGTTCCATGACATTACCAAAATTATCATCATGGAAGTGTCCACTTCCATGACGATAAATCACGCGTCATAGAAGTGCTTTCGTCAAGGGTAGCCAACACGTGGCATCCACCATAACGGGTCGCCGTTAAGCTACCGGGTTCTGGTTTGGATCCTATAACCCATTAACAGCCCGGACCAATGGGGATTTTCCACGTGTAAAATTCTCAATGGCCAGAAGAACCACGTATCGGCTCACCGTTGGGACAGATGTCATCCACTCATTGGACCTCAAGCGCCTATGATACGTCGACACGTGGCATGGCCCAACAAAGGCCCATTCCGGTGAAAAGGCCGGCCCATTTGACTTGGTCAAAAGGTAGCGGGCCAGCCCACGGAAGGCATGTTAACGGCCTGTTCGCATTAGCCCATTTACAACCTGCTAACTCACGGCCCTTTATGGCCTATCCGAATTGGGCTTAGTAGCGTCATCTGGGCCGTCCAATATGATTCCAGCCCGTTGTAATTTTCGGCCCATGTAGGGCCCATGACGTCTTTCGGCCCACACGAGGCGCTTTGTAACTCTGGGCCATAATGAATAGTGTATCAAATACGGCCTGTTAACGGCCCGTTATGGTCAGGCCATAAACAAACGATTTCCATTGTTGCCCATTTTTGGCCCATTTTGCGGACCGTTATTGGTGCATGAATAGTATGGCCCATGTGTGGCAAACGGTTATTCGTACCGTAGAAGGCCCATGGATCCTACGGCCCGTAGAAGGCCCATGGATCCTACGGCCCGTAGGAGGCCCATGGTCACTACAGGAGGTAGTAGGACCATGGTTACAACGGTCCATGTTTTGCATTGGTTATTGTGGCCTAGTTATAAAAATAGGTTATTGTGGCCACTAGAAAAACACGAAAAAAGAACTGAAGTGACTACAAGCAAACAAATAAACAAGACAATAAGGAAATAAATAAGCAAGCAACTAATGCTAGGCTATTACGGCTATTACACATATTACATCCACTGGGCATCAAAGTTTGCCACCAGTGCAAATATAGGGAACAAAGCAACATATTACATACACTGGCCGTCTATATTGGCCACCAGTGCAAATAAACGCGGTAGCAAACAAGTCCATAACTGAAACAACTACAAAAGAGCTCAAGAAACATTATCTTGGGTATCCACCATGATGCAATAAGCTTAGCAAGCTTATTAGATTTCTCCTGTTTGGCACTAAAATCCTCCAACACTTGCTGTTGCACCAGAAAGTATGCATCTGAATTCTCCAGGACCTTCCGTAGTCCTCCATCTTCTTATCATAGCACAGCTGATCGATGTCTTTCAGCTTGTAGTTGAGACTCAAGAAACCAGACTAATTTAGACAGTGAGTTCAAATAGCTTGTGCCAGCGGTAGTGGCCAGTAACTCGAACACTACACCAAGACATGACTTTGGGGTTGTCTCACTATCTTCAAGATAGTTTTCCCTAGCTGTTTTATCAGCTTTGTTGGAGACCAACAAGGATGTCTCACTATCCTGAACCTTATCTGCATTACTTCCTTTACAAGTGCTTAATAAGGCACTCTTCCCCAATATTCCATCAGCATTCTAAAAGAAGAAACAAGCAGACACATCACAGGTTTAGCATGTAGTATATGAAACTCATTTCGGTGAACTATTTCATTAGTAAGGTGGACATGATTAAACTACCAAGTCTTCTATTGCCAAGTAGTACATAATAAAAGCATCAAAAAAACATATATCTAGGTCCTATGGTCACTACACTGTCTTACCAAATCAAAATAGAGACACAGTTCAAATCAGATCAGTTCAAGACAAAGCAGCATTGAAAGAATACAAAGCGTGGGAAACTACACAACACAACAAGATTTCAGATGGGTACCACAGGTCTACATGTACAACAACACTATTGAATTTGTTGTGATGCTAGTGATGTGCATGATATGAGAAGTCAACTGTATACACAGTTAAAATTGAAACTGAAATCAGCAAGCTATTTATAAGAGCAAACATGTTAAAGAAACATGCTTATACATACTTGTTGCGCCATTAGATTTTTGATTGGATCCTTCAATTTAAGAATAAGTTTGTATGAGTAAATACAGTGATACAAGAGCAAAATAGTATGCACGATAGCAATGGAATCTTAAATGAGAACAATTGTTCTTCAGGTTTAAGCACTTGTTCTAGATGAACAGAGTACACTAAGATGCAGGCATATAGTACTTAAAAATAAAAAACTGAGCTCATAGACCTTACCACATTCTTGGTTCGGGACCAGTACAGAACATGGCGTTCCCAGTCATCATCCCGTAAATGTGTGTGAGGAGAACATAAGGGAATTTGATGAGTTTCTTTGCCATTGAAGTACGTTTTCTTCAGGTAATTCCGATACTGCCACCAAGCATTCTTGAAGATAGCAGAGGTATTAGCACAGGTTACCTCATCCTAAGTTTCCAGATCGGTCCTTCTCTATAGAGAAAAATTGGAAAATTTGCTGTTTTATAACCATCATGAAGGTAGAATGTATGGGACAAAGCAAAGTAATTGCCATGAATAACATTACTTACACATAACTCCTGGACGAACACCTGCAACTGGCATTTTCCTTCATCTTCCGTATAATATTTCCATGATGGGAAGTACGCACATAGGATTTAACAACATCAAATGCTACAGATGCTAAACTACGAATGGCTGGTTGTGCTTCCTCCACAGGAATAGGTGTACTAACTAGTGGAGTTGGGGTTTGCCGAGGTAGTACTGGCACTTTGGGCACTAGAGCTGCCTTACTAACGGCTCTTGTTTGGGAGCTCTATGGTGGAGATGGCGCTGTGTCAACAGGAACTGGGTTACTATCTGCTGGGGTTGGGGTTAGATTGGGTGAAGCTGGTTCTCTGTCCGTCGCAGTAGGAGTACAATCTGCGAGAGTCTGGGTTATGTGTGGTAGGGCTGGTTCTCGTGCATGTACAACCGGGGTGCTATCTCAACCAAGAGGTAGCACTGTTTTATTTGAAGACCGTGTTTTTACTCTGCTAGATACTGCCATCACCCGCTCCAATTCAAATGGTTGATAAACACGAAACATAGTTGAATGTATAGACCTTGTATGAGAGACAAATGCATTAAATATTGTGGAAAAAAGAGGGCATGAAATAGTTGACATGTATATTGTTTAACTAAAAAGGATAGCATGACATAATTTGACATATATGATATCTATCTAAACTAGATAGCATAACATGACATAATTCAAAGATATGATGACTAACTAAACAATATGGCATGAGATAATTATATGATGTCTTTAGCAAACAAGTTCGCATGACATAATTCACATACATGTTATCTAAGTAATCAGGATCACATGATTTAATTCACATATGTGATTTATATACTAAGCAGAGGGCATTCGCATATATGATGTCCGAGCTAAGAACATGGTATTAAATATTGTGTATATGATCTCTAAACTATGCAATGCAAGACACCATATGCATGATATGAGAAGTATAACCATGCCAAGTTAGAGCATACACCTTGGTGGGGGAATAGGATTGGTCATCTGTCTCTAAATCCATCTCTGAGGAGCTATCGGGACCCAGCAAGAGATCTGCTTCGACAGGTAGCACTGTCTGCTATGAAGACCTTGTTTTCACTCCAGATTTTTCCATCACCCACTCAAATGGCTTATTCACGGGAAGAGTTGTTTCACTACAAAAAAATACACTTCCGTGATGATACGTGTTTGTCATAGTATGTCACATTTTTTGTCATGCATGTACATCCATGACGATTTTATGACAGAATCAAGATAGTCATACTTGTGCTGTCTTAGAAGTGTTCCATGACATTACCAAAATTATCATCACGAAAGTGTCCACTTCCATGACGTTAAATCACGCATCATAGAAGTGCTTTCACCAAGGGTGACCAACACATGGCATCCACCATAATGGGTCGCTATTAAGCTATTGGGTTCTGGTTTGGATCCGATAATCCGTTAATAGCCTCGAACAACGGGGATTTTCCACATGTAAAATTCTCATTCGCCAGGGGATCCATGTGTCGGCTCAGCGTTGGGACAGATGTCATCAACTCATAGTACGGGAGGCGCCTATGATATGTCGGCACGTGGCAAGGCCCACCAGTGGCCCATTCCGGTGAAAAAGGCCGGCCTAGTAAAAATTAGCAGGCCGACCCATATAAGGCTACTTGTGTCAGGTCCATTTAAGCCGACGGCCCAGACGAGATGTGCCAATTCGTCCCGTCAATGGCACGTTAACAATTTGACACTATTGCAGCCCATCGCCAGTTCGAGCCCGTTAACAACCCGCTATATATTTGGGCTCAATATCGAACCGATGTGGTTTCGGCCTGTTAACGGACCTCCAAGGGATAGGCCAATATTCAGGATGTACGACTTTCGGTCTTTTAGCTACCCGTTTAAGTGTTGGGCCAATTTTCGGCCCGGTGTGTCTCTCAGCTTGTTAACGACCCATAATTGAGCTGGGCCACTTGCAGTCGGACTTGAGTTTTGGCCTTTTAACGACCCATGCTCTTCACGGTCCAATACCAGTCTAGTTTCTCTTTCGGCCTGCTAAAGGCCCACAACACAATTGAGCCATATACAATACGACCATACTTTCGACCTCTTAGCGGCCCATGCTCTTCATGGTCTAGTATGAGCCCACTTTCTCTTTCGGCCTGCTAAAGGCCCACAGTATAGTTGGGCCATATGTAGACCGGCCTTAGTATCAGCCTGTTAACGGCCCATGAAATCAAATGGGCCCACCTGTTGCCTGCTTTGATGTAGACCTGTTAACGACCTGGGAGGTAACAGGGCCGAGCATTAACTGTCGGTCCGTTTCAATTATGGTGACCTAATAAAGCTTTCGTCCTGGTTACGGCCCATTAACTTAATGGGCCCACTAAAGTTCGAACATGTCTGTAGGCCCAATTTGATAATTTGAGCCCATTATGACGAGAAATTATGCACAGTGCCAAAACCAATCAGTCAAAGGCCTATGAGAATTTTGGCCCCTAATAGCCCATTAGGAAAGCCCATTAAGGGCAGTGGGCTGCTTCCTTCAAATAGGGCCCACGACCGTTCGTGCTAACTAATAATATCACTAGTTTTTTGCTTCCTAGCGACTAGTTAGCTGGAATGCGAGGCGCGCTAAGAAAAGGTAGGACATACAAGGAAAAACCTTGCACATCCAGCATATATTATAGGAAATTACATCCACTAGGCAATTTAAGATTGATGCCAGTACAAATAAATGAACATAACCTAACGTTCTACAACATCACAATCTACAACCTCAACGTGGATGACGCCCATAAACATGTGAGCAAGTTCTTCCTTCTTTGCTACATTGACTCTGAAAACATTGATCAGTTGTTGTTGCGCAAGAATGTGCACCTCCGATTCCTCCATGATTTCCATCATTGCTTCAGCCAGTAATTGGTTCACAAACATACATCTTTTCCGTTGCATTCGAGACAGAGCAAACTAAACAGATTCAGATGGCGATTTTGGCAGGCTTGTATTATTGATAGTGGAGAGTGTCTCGACCACTGCATCATAACATAAATTATGAGGGGAACCGAACAAATTAATCAAGAGTTATTGCCATATTACTTAGCCTAGGTTTATTGGAAAGAAACAATGGGGTTGCCTTGCTGCTTTCAGAGTTGTCTTCTTATCTTCAACAGCCTGCACCAAATTAACACACTAGCATTGCTATCATTGGCCAGGTCAGATAATAGGAAAGCAACATTGACACAACACCAGACCACACCAGCCTACACCAAATTAACACAATATGGCACAACTATCATCAGCCAGGTAAGGTAATACAAAAGCAACATTGACACAATGAATGAATGGGCAACCAGAGCAGCACTAAAGTTCAGTATTGTGGATGATATGAGATAGTACACTCATGCAGCTCGGTATGCAAAACTACCAGGTAGTTTTCCTTACAAAAATCAACATTGTCACCTTTAATTATACATTTTGCTACAACTAAATTTAGATCAGATAAAGGTTGGATTCACGCCAATTAACAAAATACATGCTGATGTAAAAATATAGTTATATACAACAGGTACTTACATCAACATTGGAGCACAGAGAATTCCCGCAAGATACTTTCCTCGAAGACGATACCAGTGCATAAATTCTTTTATCCGTTAAGCTTATTTTCTGAAAGAGAGATGGGTAAGAAACATGTAGAAAATATGATCAGCATGCTATAAGATTTCATGATGCGAGGATACGCACACGCTTCTTAGAATGGAGTTGACATATTTTTGCTGGACTGGAGGGGACTAGTTTTTTGGCCACTGGAATCTGCTTATTATCAGTAGGAGTTGGGTTTCTCTGTGCTGGAGCAGTATCTATGAATATTGGAGTTGCTTTGCTATCTCCTGGTGTTTGGATATTTTGCAAAGACCTTGTTTAACCCTTCAGATTATAACATAGTCGTCTTCCCCTTGCATGCCTTATATAGAAGAATGGTGCTTCAAGTATAAAACATGATACAACAGAGAGATGGAATAGGTACTGAAGAATAGAAAGTCATGACATATTGACATGTATTCCCTCCATCCAGAAATAAATGGATGGGTCTAGGCGTATTTCAGTTCTAGATACATCAATTTTTATCCATTTCGGCAACATGTAATCCAGACGAAGGGAGTATGATGTAAGAGCTAGGGATACGACATGACAACAGAGTAAAAAAACACTAGTTGAATGTAAAACTGTATGCTAGCGGAATCAATACGGAAAAACACTAAGGCAACATATGTGTGTATGATTCGGACTAAGATGGTATTGCAACAGACCACTAGAATAACACTTCAATGTAAAAAACATGGTATGGTAAACAGATGAAGTACATACTGATGAATAACAATGCGTAAGATATTCAGAAGCGTGATGTCCAAACTAAGCAGATGACATTGAGATATAGTAGAATGACAATACTTGAATTTGAAAACATGTTATCATGAATGGAATAGGTACTAAAAAACATGAAGGCATGACATATTTACATGCTTGATCAGCAGGCTAAGCACATGGCATTGCAATAGAGTAGATGCACTCCAGGACATTATATGCATGTTGTACCCATATCACGGCCCAAGTTAGAGCAAGGATCTTGTGGGATGAAGAGGATTCATCATCTTCCTGCAAGTCTTCTGAAGAACTGCCTTTACATGTTCCACCATATTGGGTATCATTGACATCAAGTTTGTTGGCTGTTACATTGCTCCGTGAGGTTCTTGTGGATATATCAATTTGTGCAGTTATATCTGACATGCATGGAAGACAACTGGTAGTTGGATTTATGTAATGAGTTCCCGTAGGATATGACATAAATAGTAGGACTGGGGTTAACTAGCAGCAATAGGTCTCAAAAACTAAAGGGAGAACACAGATTAAAGCTGCAGAATATGTATCGTTTGTACTCGAGATTAAGTAGATGGCACACAAAAGTATTAAAGAACAACATAGGTAATACTAGAAGTGGTATAATACTATAATCACTATCCTGTGGGATAGAATTGGCTTATGGATGATAACTATGGAACATCGTTACCTAAAGAACAAGTCTCTTAGCTGAACTATGGAACAACGTTAACTACTGAAAAGACCCATAAGAGATCAACATGAATATACAGTGAAATGTGATAATCTATTTTCCATGCTTAGATGAATAACAAAGCCATAAATGTTGCACACAAGTAAGATGAGGGTACAATCTATCTGGCCGCCATCATAGGAGTGAGCATCATGTGCTGACTTGTTGATGGCCCTGCAGTTGTTGTGGCTGTCCATGTCGGGAACATGCATTCGATGCAGGGAACTGTTGAGTGGGGACTATAGCTCCCTTTTGGTGTATGCTTCCCTTGTTAGAGCAGCTCCAGTGAGAAGGAAGATGGTGTGGCTGAATATGCAGAAAACGCATAATGTTAAAATGACACATATCACTGATCTGAAGAAATACCCTAAGAGATCAATAGTAAGGTACGAGAGTGGTCAAACATCTGTTGACTAAAGACTAAATTGGGGTCAAACGATTTTATTTTATTTTGGTACTGTCTGGTCTACGCCAGATGGCTTGATGGCCGTCTTGTGCCTCCCGACTGAGACAATTCAGAATCTTCCCCAAAGAGCCAGCGACCATAGGCAGAGCAGCCTGCCTCCGTCATCCGTGGCTGCGAGAACTCCGACCGAAACCCCGCTCCCCGCCCCACCAAACTACAGTGGTTTCGCCGCCCCTGGCCAATCCACAAAGACTCGCTGTCATCAAGATCCAGCGGTGGTAGTACCTTCAACCCACACAAATCTAAGATAGCCATGTAAGCGCTGCTTCCGCGGTGAACTTGCGCCCCCGCATCCCTACGTTAGACACTAGCCAACCGGCAGCCTAGGAGCTCCGCCGCCTCGAGGGGTGCTGCTTCCCATTGGGAATCGATTGGCCCAGAATAAAAATTCAGACAACTGCACCTAAAAAAGTGATTTGAGATGAGTGTACGACCTATCTTGCGCCCTGGTGAAGTAGGCAGCTCCAGCTGCCGAGTCGGTGAGGCTTGCGCGGTTGCGGTGGCTATCGGCGGCAGGAACACAGAGGTGTCGTGACGGTCGGTGGCTACGAGGAAGCAGTGCTAGGGCCCTGCTGGACGCATCGGAAGTTGGAGCCGCTCCAGCGACGTGCACAATGGCGGGGGTGAATCGGCTCCGATACGGTTCACGTGGCCGTCGTCGTGGCAGCTCTGACAGCAAGGAGTAAGAGGCACATGACCCAGTGCACGACGGCAAAGGGACAGCGCCTCCAGCATTGGGGAGGAGGGCGGCGGTGAATTTGGTGAGGTGGGGGCACCATGGAGGAGGGGCTGAGGTTTCGTGGCTGGGGAGAAGGAAGCTTCTAGGGAGAAGGTGATTTGGCGTCCATGAGGTATGAATGGGGAATTGGGAGGGGGAGCCATGTCTTATAGGCGCATTTGTCTAATATGTGGAGGGAGTTACAGTTCTATCCCTTCCTTTAGGCTTCTGGGCTTGGGTCTGTGTATTGAGGGTCGGGGATAGTAGAGTAACTTTGCTTCTCCCAAATAGTGGGTGCGAGCGATTTCGGGCGAGGAGGGCGTGTTTTGAAATAATGGGCGCGAGCGAATTCGGGCGAGGAGAGCGTGTTTTGAAATAATGGGCGCAAGCGATTTTAGCCGAGGAGGGCATGTTTTGAAATAGTCGGCGCGAGCGATTTCAGGCGAGGAGAGGGTGTTTTTCCGCCCATGGTTTATGAATTATTCGGCACATGTCATTTCGGCTGAGGAGAAGGCGCGCTTGGATGAAGTTACGAACCTACCCTCGATGTACAATGAGCCAATTGATGTGTGTCCCACATAGGCAGGTAATTTCGCGTCTCCCATTTATTTGCTTGGGCGAATTCCACCGAGCAAAGGGTGTTTAGCGGCTCGTTCAAATTTTGGGAGAAAGAGCATCTACGTCTACCTTACCAAGTCAATTCCAATGAAATTTTGAAATATTAGCTTGCGACTTCTTTTTTAGATGGAGAGATGATGCTCAGGACTAATGTATTTTTACATGCTCGTTTCTAATGATTTACTATATGACAAATAGTTGACCCACCCAAAAACGGGAATCAAACCCAACATGAAATATCTTGATTCAATGAAATAGCTCGTTCACCAGGTCAAAATAGTGAACTAAATCCAAAATTGAACACCTCAACCGAGTAGCATGTTGTACAATATTATAGTACTCCATGAACATGTTGAAAGTCAAATTAATGAACTTGTTTGATACACATATCCCCGTTCATGTGTGGATTGCAGACAACATTTTCTCAAATTTAAATATTTGAGTGCAATTCTATATCAAAACATGGTTTATATCAGTCTTTGATGCATAAAACGCGACCTCCCCCTCTCCCGGACTCCTGCTCTCTCTCTCTCGCCGTCAATCTTCAATTCTATCGCACACATCCAAACACAAACCTTGTTGGTCCCTCTCTCTCTCCTTATATCTCTCTGTGTGTGTGGGGGGGGCTTTCTAGTTCGCATGCACACTCAATGTATAGGTCTCTCTCGCACACTATGTATGATTCTCTAGTCGAAGCTAAATATCTTGGGTGCACTCATCGCACGCACAACAATTCCCTGGCTCATTGCCCGTAACTCTCTCACGCACCACTCTACCGTCTCGGAGCTCTTCCCTCTCTCTCTCAAACTGTCCATCTCCCTGGGTCACACATACACATGCATATCACTCGCACTTGATTGACCCATCCAAAACTCTCTCTCTCCCTCATTCTCTCTCCATCTCACACGCACACACACACAATCTCACGCCTAGCCAAGTATGATGGTCTCTCACCTAATTGTAGGCACACACAGTCCCCCCTATATGTATATGACTAGCTAATTCTTAGTCTCCATCACAAACATGTGCATGGTCTATCTCGATTTATCTCGGGGCATCTTTCTATTGCACACGCACCTCGTCCCTCAATCTTCCACCCATATAGTCCCCTCATGATCTCGAGGGATCTCTCTATCACAAACACACCCTCTCTCCCTCCCCATGCGTCCATCTTCTCCATGCGTCCCTCTCGACCTTTGTCCCATGTTGGCCAGACCTCTATTGGGCATGTGTTATAGGGGTGTCTCTCGCCGTTGCAAACAACCACGCACTAGCTATCTTCGTGTATCTCCTCACCTCACTTTTCTATCTCAGAGATGCATGCATGATTTGTTCGCATAAGAAACAAACACACCCTCTCTCTCTAATTTATCGTTTTTTGTCCCTTTCTCTTTCACACACACTCTCTTTTTGCACACTCACTCATTCTCCTTCACACGCACTTGATCTCTCTTGACTTAGGCACTCTCTTCGATCCATAGCATATAGATTTATTGAAAAGTCAAACATCACAAAGTTTGACCATGTACGTGGAGAAAAACATTTACATCTAGAACGGCAAACATATATCATTAGATTCATCATGAGATGTAGTTTCGTATGATGTATCTTTTGTATTGTAGATATAAATAATATTTGTGTAAACCTGGTCAAAGTTTCCAAAATTCGACTTCTACAAAATTTATATGCACTGCAGTATCGAGCGGATGGAATATCTCTTTCCCCCTCTCAGCTGTCTGATGCACCACTCAGCCGTATCGAGGCTCCTCTATCTCTCTCAAACTTTATATCTCCCTGGTTGACACATACAAATGTCTCGCTCGCGCTACATAGACCCATCTAACAGTCTCCGCCCTTGTTCTCTCACTCTATGTGACACGCACCCCCCTAGGTACCATAATCCCCCACTCCATCATAGCCGCATGCACTCCCCACCTAGGTATGACTATCTCTCACTAGCCATCAGGAACACACGTATTGTCTCCTTCCATCCATACGTCTATCTCCGTATCTCTCGGGGTATCTTCTATCGCGCACACACCATGTCACTCGATCTCCCACCTGTGTAGTCCCAAAATGATCTCCAGGGGATCTTTCTGTCACAAACATACACTCTCCCCTCCCCATGTCTGCATTTTCTCCATACGTCTATCTCGACCTCTCTCGCTTGTTTGTCAGACCTATCTTGGCCACGTGCTAGGGGTATTTCTCTCTTGGTTGCAAACAACCACACACTATCCCCTCACCTCGCTTCCGCTGTCGAAGATGCATGCGTGATTTGTTTGCATAAGACACACACGCTTTTTCTCTACTTTATTGTGTGTTGTCCATGTCTCTTTCACACACGCACACACACTTTTTCACTCACTCTTTCTATTTCACACACACACTCTCTCTCTCTCTAGTTAGGGACTCTCTCACGTCCATAAGCATATCGATGTTTGAAAAGTCAAACCTCAGAAAAGTTTGACCAGGTATATGTGGAGAAAAACATTTACATCTGGAACGATCAGTAGATTCATCACAACATGTACTTACTTCATACTATCATTTATCTTTGGTATTGTAGATATAAGTAATTACCTTATAAACTTGGTCAAAGTTTCAAAAGTTTGACTTTAAGAAAAATATAGGCACTACATTATCGAACGGAGGGAGTAGCTCTTTCTCTCTCTCTCTACTATCTCTCACGGGCCTCCCCTCTCACTCGAACTCTCTATACCAAGGGATTATATGGTCACTATGTTAGCGTATAGCTCCGTATATTGTTTAGTTGACGGGTCAACCAGTCCACATGCTGCCTTCTCAGCTCATGTTCACTATCATCGTGTGCTGGCCCACGTGGCAGTGGGTAAAAATAAGTAAACTAGAGGCCCATCTGAGATGTGGTGAAGTAAAAAAAGTTGAAACCACTTGGGGTAGCATCCCATGTTGGGGAACGTTGCAGAAAATTAAAATTTTTCCTACGGTTTCACCAAGATCCATCTATGAGTTCATCTAAGCAACGAGTCGAGGGAGTGAGTTTGCATCTACATACCACTTGTAGATCGAGTGCGGAAGCTTGCAAGGTGATGATGGAGTCGTACTCGACGTGATTCGAATCACCGATGACCAAGTGCTGAACGGACAGCACCTCCGCGTTCAACACACGTACGGGACGGGAGACGTCTCCTCCTTGTTGATCCAGCAAGGGGAAAGGAGAGGTTGAGGAAGACAACTCCACCGGCAGCACGACGGCGTGGTGATGGTGGAGAAGCAGTACTCCGACAGGGCTTCGCCAAGCACACAACGGAGGAGGAGAGGTGTTGGGGAGGGGAGAGCTGCGCCTTGGAGGGTGGTGCAGCTGCCCTGCCCTCACCCCTCTATTTATAGGGAGAAGGGAGAAGGGGGCCGGCCCCTCTAGAACCCATCTAGAGGGGGGCGGCGGCCAAGGGGAGAGGGGGAGAGGGTGGCTTGCCCCCCAAGCCAAGGGGGCGCCCCCTCTAGGGTTCCCCCTCAACCCTAGGCGCAAGGGCCCAAGGGAGGGGGTGCGCCCAGCCCACCAGGGGTTGGCTCCTTGCCCCACGCAGCCCATGTGGTCCCCCGGGAGGGGTGGCCCCTCCCGGTGGACCCCCGGAACCCTTCCGGTGGCCCCGGTACAATACCGGTATGACCCCGAAACTTCCCGGTGCCCGTTTGACAACTTCCCATATATAAATCTTTACCTCCGGACCCTTCCGGAGCTCCTCGTGACGTCCGAGATCCCATCCGGGACTCCGAACAACATTCGGTAGTCACATACTAGTCTTCCTAATAACCCTAGCGTCACCGAACCTTAAGTGTGTAGACCCTACGGGTTCGGGAGACATGCAGACATGACCGAGGCGCTCTCAGGTCAATAACCAACAGCGGGATCTGGATACCCATGATGGCTCCCACATGCTCCTCGATGTTGTCATCGGATGAACCACGATGTCGAGGATTCGATCAAACCCTGTATACAATTCCCTTTGTCAATCGGTACGTTACTTGCCCGAGACTCGATCGTCGGTATCCCAATACCTTGTTCAGTCTCGTTACCGGCAAGTCACTTTACTCGTACCGTAATGCATGATCCCGTGTCCAACACCTTGGTCACATTGAGCTCATTATGATGATGCATTACCAAGTGGGCCCAGAGATACCTCTCCGTCATACGGAGTGACAAATCCCAGTCTCGATCCGTGTCAACCCAACAGATACTTTCGGAGATACCTGTAATGCACCTTTATAGTCACCCAGTTACGTTGTGACATTTGATACACCCAAGGCACTCTTACGGTATCCGGGAGTTACACGATCTCATGGTCGAAGGAAGAGATACTTGACATTGGCAAAGCTCTAGCAAAATGAACTACACGATCTTTTATGCTATGCTTAGGATTGGGTCTTGTCCATCACATCATTCTCCTAATGATGTGATCCCGTTATCAACGACATCCAATGTCCATAGTCAGGAAACCATGACTATCTGTTGATCACAACGAGCTAGTCAACTAGAGGCTCACCAGGGACATATTGTGGTCTAAGTATTCACACGTGTATTACGATTTCCGGATAATACAGTTATAGCATGAGTAAAAGACATTTATCATGAACATTGAAATATAATAATACTTTTATTATTGCCTCTAGGGCATATTTCCAACAGTCTCCCACTTGCACTAGAGTCACCAATCTAGTTACATTGTGATGAATCGAACACCCATAGAGTTCTGGTGTTGATCATGTTTTGCACGCGAGGGAGGTTTAGTCAGCGGATCTGCGACATTCAGATCCGTGTGTACTTTGCAAATCTCTATGTCTCCATCTTGAACATTTTCACGGATGGAGTTGAAACGACGCTTGATGTGCCTGGTCTTCTTGTGAAACCTGGGCTCCTTGGCGAGGGCAATAGCTCCAGTGTTGGCACAGAAGAGTTTGATCGGCCCCGACGCATTGGGTATGACTCCTAGGTCGGTGATGAACTCCTTCACCCAAATCGCTTCATGCGCTGCCTCCGAGGCTGCCATGTACTCCGCTTCACACGTAGATCCCGCCACGACGCTCTGCTTGCAGCTGCACCAGCTTACTGCTCCACCATTCAACATATACACGTAACCGGTTTGTGACTTAGAGTCATCCAGATCTGAGTCGAAGCTAGCGTCGATGTAACCCTTTACGACGAGCTCTTCGTCTCCTCCATAAACGAGAAACATGTCCTTCGTCCTTTTCAGGTACTTCAGGATATTCTTGACCGCTGTCCAGTGTTCCTTGCCGGGATTACTTTGGTATCTTGCTACCAAACTTACGACAAGGTTTACATCGGGTCTGGTACACAGCATGGCATACATAATAGATCCTATGGCTGAAGCATAGGGGATGACACTCATCTCTTCTTTATCTTTTGCCGTGGTCGGTGACTGAGCCGAGCTCAGTCTCACACCTTGTAACATAGGCAAGAACCCCTTCTTGGACTGATCCATTTTGAACCTCTTCAAAATCTTATCAAGGTATGTGCTTTGTGAAAGACCTATGAGGCGTCTCGATCTATCTCTATAGATCTTGATGCCTAATATATAAGCAGCTTCTCCAAGGTCCTTCATTGAAAAACATTTGTTCAAGTAGGCCTTAATGCTGTCCAGAAGTTCTATATTATTTCCCATCAGGAGTATGTCATCTACATATAATATGAGAAATGCTACAGAGCTCCCACTCACTTTCTTGTAAACGCAGGCTTCTCCATAAGTCTGCATAAACCCAAACGCTTTGATCATCTCATCAAAGCGAATGTTCCAACTCCGAGATGCTTGCACCAGTCCATAAATGGATCGCTGGAGCTTGCATACTTTGTTAGCGTTCCAAGGATCGACAAAACCTTCCGGCTGCATCATATACAGCTCTTCCTTAAGATGTCCGTTAAGGAATGCCGTTTTGACGTCCATCTGCCATATCTCATAATCATAGTATGCGGCAATTGCTAACATGATTCGGACGGACTTCAGCTTCGCTACGGGAGAGAAAGTCTCGTCGTAGTCAATCCCTTGAACTTGTCGATAACCCTTAGCAACAAGTCGAGCCTTATAGATGGTAACATTACCATCCGCGTCCGTCTTCTTCTTAAAAATCCATTTGTTTTCTATCGCTCGCCGATCATCGGGCAAGTCTGTCAAAGTCCATACTTTGTTTTCATACATGGATTCTATCTCGGATTTCATGGCTTCAAGCCATTTGTTGGAATCCGGGCCCGCCATCGCTTCTTCATAGTTCGAAGGTTCATTGTTGTCTAACAACATGATTTCCAGGACAGGGTTGCCGTACCACTCTGGTGCGGAACGTGTCCTTGTGGACCTACGAAGTTCAGTAGTAACTTGATCCGAAGTACCTTGATCATCATCATTGTTTTCCTCTTCAGTTGGTGTGGGCATCACAGGAACGGTTTCCTACGCTGTGCCACTTTCCCGTTCAAGAGGTAGTACTTCATCGAGTTCTACTTTCCTCCCACTTACTTCTTTCGAGAGAAACTCTTTTTCCAGAAAGCATCCGTTCTTGGCAACAAAGATCTTGCCTTCGGATCGTAAGTAGAAGGTATACCCGACAGTTTCCTTAGGGTATCCTATGAATACGCATTTTTCCGACTTGGGTTCGAGCTTTTCAGGTTGAAGTTTCTTGACACAAGCATCGCATCCCCAAACTTTTAGAAACGACAGCTTAGGTTTCTTTCCAAACCATAATTCATACGGTGTCGTCTCAACGGATTTAGACGGTGCCCTATTTAAAGTGAATGTAGCTGTCTCTAGAGCGTATCCCCAAAATGATAGCGGTAAATCGGTAAGAGACATCATAGACCGCACCATATCCAATAGAGTGCGATTACGACGTTCGGACACACCGTTTCGCTGAGGTGTTCCAGGCGGCGTGAGTTGTGAAACGATTCTACATTTCCTTAAGTGTGTACCAAATTCGTGACTTAAGTATTCTCCTCCATGATCTGATCGTAAGAATTTTATCTTTCGGTCACGTTGATTCTCTACCTCATTCTGAAATTCCTTGAACTTTTCAAAGGTCTCAGACTTGTGTTTCATTAAGTAGACATACCCATATCTACTCAAGTCATCAGTGAGAGTGAGAACATAACGATATCCTCCGCGAGCCTCAACGCTCATTGGACCGCACACATCGGTATGTATGATTTCCAACAAGTTGGTTGCTCGCTCCATTGTTCCGGAGAACGGAGTCTTGGTCATTTTGCCCAAGAGGCATGGTTCGCATGTGTCAAACGATTCATAATCAAGAGACTCCAAAAGTCCATCAGCATGGAGCTTCTTCATGCGCTTGACACCAATGTGACCAAGGCGGCAGTGCCACAAGTATGTGGGACTATCGTTATCAACTTTACATCTTTTGGCATCCACACTATGAACATGTGTAACATTACGCTCGAGATTCATTAAGAATAAACCATTGACCATCGGAGCATGACCATAAAACATATCTCTCATATAAATCGAACAACCATTATTCTCAGACTTAAATGAGTAGCCATCTCGTATTAAACGAGATCCAGATACAATGTTCATGCTCAAACATGGCACTAAATAACAATTATTAAGGTTCAAAACTAATCCCGTAGGTAAATGTAGAGGCAGCGTGCCGACGGCGATCACATCGACTCTGGAACCATTCCCAACGTGCATAGTCACCTCGTCCTTCGCCAGTCTCCGTTTATTCCGCAGCTCCTGCTGTGAGTTACAAATATGAGCAACGGCACCGGTATCAAATACCCAGGAGTTACTACGAGTACTGGTAAGGTACACATCAATCACATGTATATCAAATATACCTTTGGTGTTGCCGTCCTTCTTATCCGCTAAGTATTTGGGGCAGTTCCGCTTCCAGTGACCCTTCCCCTTGCAATAAAAGCACTCAGTCTCAGGCTTGGGTCCATTCTTTGACTTCTTCCCGGTAACTGGCTTACCAGGCGCGGCAACCTCCTTGCCGTCCTTCTTGAAGTTCTTCTTACCCTTGCCCTTCTTGAACTTAGTGGTCTTATTGACCATCAACACTTGATGTTCTTTCTTGATTTCAGCCTCTGCTGACTTCAGCATCGAGAACACTTCAGGAATGGTCTTTTCCATCCCCTGCATGTTGTAGTTCATCACAAAACTCTTGTAGCTTGGTGGGAGCGACTGGAGGATTCTATCAATGACCGCCTCATCTGGGAGGTTTATGTTCAGCTGGGTCATACGGTTGTGCAACCCAGACATCTTCAGGATGTGCTCACTGACAGAACTATTTTCCTCCATCTTACAACTGTAGAACTTGTCAGAGACATCATATCTCTCGACCCGGGCATGAGCTTGGAAAACTAGTTTCAGCTCTTCGAACATCTCATATGCTCCGTGGTGCTCAAAACGCTTTTGGAGCCCCGGTTCTAAGCTGTAAAGCATGCCGCACTGAACGAGGGAGTAATCATCAGCACGAGACTGCCAAGCATTCATAATGTCTTGGTTCTCTGGGACGGGAGCGTCACCTAGCGGTCCTTCTAGGACATATTGTTTCCTGGCAGCTATGAGGATGATCCTCAGGTTCCGGACCCAGTCCGTATAGTTGCTGCCATCATCTTTCAGCTTGGTTTTCTCTAGGAACGCGTTGAAGTTCATGTTGACATTAGCGTTGGCCATTGATCTACAAGACATATTTGCAAAGGTTTTAGACTAAGTTCATGATAATAAAGTTGTAATCAAATTATGAACTCCCACTCAGATTAGACATCCCTTTAGTCATCTAAGTGTTACACGATCCGAGTCGACTAGGCCGTGTCCAATCATCATGTGAGATAGACTAGTCATCGTCGGTGATAATTCTCATGTTGATCGTATCTTCCATACGACTCGTGTTCGACCTTTCGTTCTCTGTGTTCCGAGGCCATGTCTGCACATGCTAGGCTCGTCAAGTTAACCCTAAGTGTTTTCGCTGTGTAAAACTGTCTTACACCCGTTGTATGTGAACGTAAGAATCCATCACACCCGATCATCACGTGGTGCTTAGAAGCGACGAACTGTAGCAACGGTGCACAGTTAGGGGAGAACACTTCTTGAAATTTTTTGTAAGGGATAATCTTATTTACTACCGTCGTCCTAAGTAAACAAGATGCATAAACATAATAAACATCACATGCAATTATATAGTTTTGACATGATATGGCCAATATCATATAGCTCCATTGATCTTCATCTTTGGGGCTCCATAATCATCTTGTCACCGGCTTGACACCATGATCTCCATCATCATGATCTCCATCATCGTGTCTTCATGAAGTTGTCACGCCATCGACTACTTCTACTTCTATGGCTAACGCGTTTAGCAATAAAGTAAAGTGAGTTACATGGCGTTCTTCAATGACACGCAGGTCATACAAAAAATAAAGACAACTCCTATGGCTCCTGCCGGTTGTCATACTCATCGACATGCAAGTCGTGAATCCTATTACAAAGAACATGATCTCATACATCACAATTCATCATTCATCAGAACTTCTGGCCATATCACATCACATGATCAATCGCTGCAAAAACAAGTTAGACGTCCTCTAATTGTTGTTGCATCTTTTACGTGGCTGCAATTGGGTTCTAGCAAGAACATTTTCTTACCTACGAATAACCACAACGTGATTTTGTCAACTTCTATTTACCCTTCATAAGGGCCCTTTTCATCGAATCCGCTCCAACTAAAGTGGGAGAGACAGACACCCGCCAGCCACCTTATGCAACTAGTGCATGTCAGTCGGTGGAACCGGTCTCACGTAAGCGTACGTGTAAGGTTGGTCCGGGCCGCTTCATCCCACAATACCGCCGAAGCAAGAAAAGACTAGTAGAGGCAAGTAAGATGACAAAATCCACGCCCACAACAAAATTGTGTTCTACTCGTGCAAAGAGAACTACGCATAGACCTAGCTCTGATACCACTATTGGGGAACGTTGCAGAAAATTAAAATTTTTCCTACGGTTTCACCAAGATCCATCTATGAGTTCATCTAAGCAACGAGTCGAGGGAGTGAGTTTGCATCTACATACCACTTGTAGATCGCGTGCGGAAGCTTGCAAGGTGATGATGGAGTCGTACTCGACGTGATTCGAATCACCGATGACCAAGTGCTGAACGGACAACACCTCCGCGTTCAACACACGTACGGGACGGGAGACGTCTCCTCCTTCTTGATCCAGCAAGGGGAAAGGAGAGGTTGAGGAAGACAGCTCCACCGGCAGCACGACGGCGTGGTGATGGTGGAGAAGCAGTACTCCGACAGGGCTTCGCCAAGCACACAACGGAGGAGGAGAGGTGTTGGGGAGGGGAGGGCTGCGCCTTGGAGGGTGGTGCGGCTGCCCTCCCCTCACCCCTCTATTTATAGGGAGAAGGGAGAAGGGGGCCGGCCCCTCTAGAACCCATCTAGAGGGGGGCGGCGGCCAAGGGGAGAGGGGGAGAGGGTGGCTTGCCCCCCAAGCCAAGGGGGCGCCCCCTCTAGGGTTCCCCCTCAACCCTAGGCGCAAGGGCCCAAGGGAGGGGGTGCGCCCAGCCCACCAGGGGCTGGCTCCTTGCCCCACGCAGCCCATGTGCTCCCCCGGGAGGGGTGGCCCCTCCCGGTGGACCCTCGGAACCCTTCCGGTGGCCCCGGTACAATACCGGTATGACCCCGAAACTTCCCGGTGCCCGTTTGACAACTTCCCATATATAAATCTTTACCTCCGGTCCCTTCCGGAGCTCCTCGTGACGTCCGGGATCCCATCCGGGACTCCGAAAAACATTCGGTAGTCACATACTAGTCTTCCTAATAACCCTAGCGTCACCGAACCTTAAGTGTGTAGACCCTACGGGTTCGGGAGACATGCAGACATGACCGAGACGCTCTCAGGTCAATAACCAACAGCGGGATCTGGATACCCATGATGGCTCCCACATGCTCCTCGATGTTGTTATCGGATGAACCACGATGTCGAGGATTCGATCAAACCCTGTATACAATTCCCTTTGTCAATTGGTACGTTACTTGCCCGAGACTCGATCGTCGGTATCCCAATACCTTGTTCAGTCTCGTTACCGGCAAGTCACTTTACTCGTACCGTAATGCATGATCCCGTGTCCAACACCTTGGTCACATTGAGCTCATTATGATGATGCATTACCGAGTGGGCCCAGAGATACCTCTCCGTCATACGGAGTGACAAATCCCAGTCTCGATCCGTGTCAACCCAACAGATACTTTCGGAGATACCTGTAATGCACCTTTATAGTCACCCAGTTATCTTGTGACGTTTGATACACCCAAGGCACTCTTACGGTATCTGGGAGTTACACGATCTCATGGTCGAAGGAAGAGATACTTGACATTGGCAAAGCTCTAGCAAAACGAACTACACGATCTTTTATGCTATGCTTAGGATTGAGTCTTGTCCGTCACATCATTCTCCTAATGATGTGATCCCGTTATCAACGACATCCAATGTCCATAGTCAGGAAACCATGACTATCTGTTGATCACAACGAGCTAGTCAACTAGAGGCTCACCAGTGACATATTGTGGTCTAAGTATTCACACGTGTATTACGATTTCCGGATAATACAGTTATAGCATGAGTAAAAGACATTTATCATGAACATTGAAATATAATAATACTTTTATTATTGCCTCTAGGGCATATTTCCAACAGCCCACATGCTAGTAAATTGAGGGCAGACTTCTTTCATGTGAAGGATGCACTCGCGCACACTTCACCACTGTGCGGTGGCATGCACAGAAGGACGCAGTCACGCACACCCAGCACACAATACACACCAGCACACGTGTACACCGGCGTTGCCGCTGACTGAGATGGACGGCGAGGCAGCCAACAAGCGGAGGCGGCTCGAGCCAAAGCCGCATCCGGCGAGCCTGGACTTCATCAGTAGCCTCCCCGATGACATGCTGCTCGTTATCATCGGCCTCCTCCCCACCAAATCTGTCGTGCGGACCACCCTGTTCTCCTAGCGGTGGTGGCCCCTCTGGTGCCACGTCCCCCTCAACCTCACCATCGACAGCTACCTCTGCGATGGGGATTGCAAACACATGGCCGCAGTCTCCAAGATCCTTTCTTTGCACCATGGGCCAGCCAGACGCCTTGACATCCGCATGTTCAATACCAACTGCAAGGTCCAAGCCAAGTTCGACGAGTGGTTCTTATCCCTCGCCCTAGATAAGCTCGAGGAACTCAGGTTTGAAGCTAGACGATGTCGCTATCTACCACGCTCTACCTCACGCCAAGGCGCGATGGCTGAGTGTTATGTTGCATTTTCACTTACAAGTGGGACCACAGTTGAGCAAATCGACTATCGGAAAACCCCCACCCCGCCCACCACGTGATGGCTGATAAAACAGGAGGGAGAAGAGATGGCTATATCACAGACTCCAAGAAAATGTGTGTCTGATGGGACTCGTGTGGGTGGCGTGTGCCGTACTGCTAGACGTGAATGCTAGTTACGGCCCATGCCACCCCACTATATCGAGTTGCTAGTTACATAGAGCGAACACATTATCTCTCCAGGAGTACGGTACACCACTAGTACTACTCACATTGTCGCAAAATTTCCTAGAGTCCGTGCTCAGCCCTCCTCTCTCTCTCTTCTCAGCCAGCCAGCAGACGCGCGGAGCCCATCGTTTGTTTGCTCACATGAGGTTCCACATGTCAATGAAAATGCAAGATGACCCACTGAACCTGCACATCTTTCACCTTGATGTGCTGGTGATGAAAAACAAATCTAATAAAGATCTTTGGTTACTGCTTTTGGAGTTACTCAAGAGTAAGATTCTATTTACAGTTTAACCCAAGATGCACATCACGTGGCTTCAACTAGCACTCCATTTTCTTGCATGCCACGACCTGGATGCTGGATGTCCCACGTGTTGGCAAAAGGAGGAAGAACTTGACCAAATCTTCTCCACATTTAGACTAGAGGAGTAGGAAACACGGCAAGCCCTGTGCCTACATCGTACTACCTGCACGCCGACCTCGCGCAGTCATGCTATCACCATATTTCTCGGCCTCCGTGCGACATCTAGCTCTAGTTAATCTAACTAGAACTAACTATTGTGCTAGCATACTCCAATATTAGGTTGGCTCTATGTGATGTGGCAACTTCATATAACCGGATGTCGGTGTCAAAACCGGCGGATCTCGGGTAGGGGGTCCCGAACTGTGCGTCTAAGGCTAATGGTAATAGGAGACAGGGGACATGATGATATGAGTATACAAGAGTTGATCTACCACGAGATCGTAGAGGCTAGACCCTAGAAGCTAGCCTATGATTATGATTTTTGTTGTCCTACGGACTAAAGCCCTCCGATTTATATAGACACCTATCGGCGTTCTGGGAACGGGGGTCCCTAGACTTGCCTGCCTGCGGCCTACGGCGTGGCTCAAAGGGGGGCCCAACACGGCCCATCTTCATCAACACAAGCTCAAGACCCTCGCGAGGGGCCAAGCCTCGCAGGGCGGACGACAAGGAGCTTCCTCAGGCACGAACTCATCAGGCTGGCTCACGAGGAGGCGGAGAGATCAAGGCGGGGTACCTCACGAGGTGCCCATGACGCCAGCCATGACGACCAAGGGCGCTAGTCGGGCGCCAGCCCGCGCAGTGTCCTCCTTTCCTCTTTGGTGCAAAGGGAGCAAGCACAGGCGAGAGCATCAAGCAAAGGCATCCATTTCGGTGCAACAAGGCCAAGACCAGCCCAACGGCAGGAAGGAAGTCATTCTGGAGCCCAAGCAGGCGTCACCACCAGAGCCTTTGACAGACGAAGACCAACTTTAGTCATTATAAGTGTACCAGATGTTCCCCTTCAAAATGGCCAATTTTTGGCGCCCTTCTCGCTCAATATTTGGGAAGAGGCCTAGGGCCTTTGCCTATAAATAGGACTAGCCACCCCCATATTAGAGGCATCTAGCATCGAGCATCTAGAATCCAGGAGCCAGAATCAAGAACGGGATCCTCACCAGGAAACCAGTAGAGAGAGCGACTGAACTCCCCTAGCAGTTCATCGTCCCAGCCAAGAACAGGCCCTCGCGAGGCTGTTCTTCCTTGTATTGTTCATCATCAGCCCAAGAGGCAATCCACCACACCACACACTGGAGTAGGGTATTACACCGCAATGGTGGCCTGAACCAGTATAAACTCTGTGTCTCTTGTGTTGTTCCTTCCGTGGTTTAGATCCTAGCGAGTCGGTGGGGAGCAGGTAGGTAGAGGGCGAAATCTCCGCGCTCACCCCAGTGTTCGAACCTCAAGGGTCTGCCGGAACCCGAAATCCGACAACACCGGAGGGGCTAGGGTTACACAGAGTCGGTTACAGTGAAGGAAATCTACATATCTGAATCTCCGCGCCCATGGAGGCTGGAGTTGCGGTCATCGCGGCAAACGAGCTCCTGCGCTACCGTCCCGTCGACGATGTCTACGAAGAATGGCTCGACCGCGTCGCCGAGCTCGTCCATGCCGCAGGGGGCTCTCCTGCGCCGTCCGTCCCGCTGCACCGCACCCCGCCTTGCGTGGGCGACGAAGCTCTGGGGGCGCCTCAGCCGCCTCCCCCTCAAGAAGGCGCCCTGGCCCCAAGGCGCGTGGCCCATGGGCGGAACCCGCTCCGTCAGGCGCCAGCGCGGCAAGAGCAGAGCTGCCAAGAAGTCCCTCGCCCACGAGAAGCTGCCCGAGCGCTCCCTGCTCCAGCTCGTCGCGAGCACGCTCCCGCTCTAGCACGTCAAGACCCCGCGTTGCTCCCGGCTGCAGCGCATGGGGACCCGCAAGACCAAGCTCTTCATCACCCAAGGCCTCCTGTGGCCACGGCGGGCTGCCGCGCCTTCACCACCGAGCTGCACAACGTCGCGTGGCCCGGCAAGTTCAAGCCAGACCTGCCTCCTCGCTACGATGGTACGGCTGACCCCGCAGAGTTCCTCCAGCTCTACGAGCTGGGCATCGAAGCTGCCAACAGAGATGAGAAGGTCATGGCAAACTGGTTTCCCATGGCGCTCAAGGACGGGGCCCGCACCTGGCTCCTGAACCTGGCTCCAGGCACGATCTCCTCCTGGGACGAGATGCGCACCCGCTTCATCGCCAACTTCCAGGGTACTCGCGACCGGCCACCCGCCGTGAGCAACATGCGCCGTATCAAGCAGCAACCAGAGGAAACCCTGCAGAAGTACATCCAGCGCTTCGACAACACACGCCTCAAGATTCCCAAGGTGACCGAGGAGGCCATCATCTCAGCCTTCTCCGACGGCGTGCGCGACGTCAAGATGAAGGAGGATGTCAGGACCCCGACTCGATGTCACATCGATCTAGCTTGTAACACCTCATATCACTTTGCGGCCTCACGCACGGTATCCCCACGGGTGTCGCCTTACCTTTGCCTAGGACCGTTTGCGCCTTTTAGCTCACGTATTTGATAGTGTCGCTAGCATCCATATGATAAAGACCCCGGGCTGACATGACTAGTCGTAAACCCAAAGTGGCACAGGCTTACAGGGACAGGCATCCATGACCCAGCAACTAACGTGTCGGTCATCAGCAAGTGGGTCCGGGCTGTAGCACTGGGCTAGCAGGACTCCGGTAAACCGGGCTGTAGCGGGCTAACAGGACTCCGGTACTCAATGCGTGACATTTCCCCAAGGGACAGACACAGGAACGAAGAAGGACACATGCCGGCCAGCCTGAGTGTTCCAGAGCAGTAGCAAGCTACCATGGCTCAATGGTAACACTAGGAGACATTTCCCGGTAAGAGAGGCTACTAAGGATAAACAACTAGATAGTCAGATCCCACACATACCAAGCATTTCAATCATACACACAATATGCTCGATATGTGCAAGTACAACAAGGCATCACAACATGACTCTACGACACACGCACTTTATTTAAGGCTCAGAGAGCCATACATAACATACACAAAGGTACGGGTCACACGACCCAGCATTCAAGTCATACAGTCATACAAACCAGCAGCGGAAGTAACTTGTCTGAGTACAGACAACTAGTAAAATAAAAGAGGCTTGGAAAGCCTAGCTATACTACGTGGTCCTTCACAAGCTCAGGATCACCACCTGGGCCTTAGCCTACTCATTGATGTCAACGTCTACGTAGAACCCATCAGAAGGGGTTGCAACGTCTTCTGTAAAAATGTAAATTATAGCAACATGAGTACAAAGGTACTCAGCAAGACTTACATCAGATCCTACATACATGCATATTATCAAGAAGGGTTGGTGGAGTTATTGCAGCAAGCCAGCTTTTACTCTTGGCTAGGCTAACCTACGAGACTCCAACTTGAAATGGTTTTGCGCACACGAGTCCACTACTCACCACTTCAATACACTACCGAGGATCCACCTTCATCTTCCCACGGAAGAGCCATCCTCGGCACTCACACTTATCTTGAGGCTTTTAGTAGTTTCCATTTACTTGTCTATGAACTGTATAGGCAACCAAGTAGTCCTTTACCGCGGACGCGGCTATTCGAATAGATCATGATAACCCTGCAGGGGTGTACTTCTTCATACATGTTTCCACCACTTAGCGTCTGCACACGACATGTGCTCGGCAGACTTCAAGCGAAAGCCGACGTGGGTGTAGACCACGACCTACCTAAACACCTAAGCCTCTAGTCCAGGTTTATCGCCTATCCAGGTTCCATCCACAGGGAGTCCGGCCGAGGTTTCCCATACGGCACCGAACGATGTGAACAGGGTTCCCGAGATACCTAACGGGTATTCGGTACACCCGGCCACGTACCTACCGCATCACAGCCCACCCCTACGGTCAGCGCTGTCCACGGCCTCCAGTAGGCTACAAACACCAGAAACTACTTGCAACTCCTGGACAGAGAGCTAGGGTGAATAAGAAGTCGAGCGGGGTCATATTTCAGGGCCCAATGCATGGTAGTAGCTGTATCTTAAATCACACATACAGATCTCAGTGCTTAAGGTCGGCTTCAATGAAACAACCCACCATGTACTCCTACATGGCCTCTCATCGATACCTTTACCAAATCGTGTTCACCACACCACTCTCATTACCGACATAATCATTTCACTCTAGCCCATCACCCAGATGAACCAGACCTGACACGACTCTAAGCATAGCAGGCATAGCAAGGTAGGAACAACACATACATATGGCTCAATCAACTCCTACACATGCTAGTGGGTTTCATCTAGTTACTGTGGCAATGACAGGTCATGCAGAGGAAATGGGTTCAACTACCGTGGCACACAGCAGTTTGAAACGCGTTGTCTTAATGCAGTAAAAGAGAGCAGGAGCGAGAACATGGGATTGTATCGATATGATCAAATGGTTGGTTGCTTGCCTGATGGTTCAATGCACTGATACGGTTCTTCGTTAGGGTAATCACGGTACTCCTCGGGGGCAGAACCTGCCGCAAGAACACCGATACACAACCATCACCAAAGAATGTGCAACAATATGATGCATGCATGAAACATAGCAATATGAGTGTGTTGGGCATGCAACTAAGACCAGAAGGGTTTGAACCAATTTGAATCAAAGATTCAAATTTCAAACTCAAACATGGCCTTTTAAAGTGTTTTTCCTTGTTCTGCATTAAACATCGGGTTAACTTGTTTAATCATGCATGAAAATAGTACAGATGGATAGATTGGATTTTTCTGATCATTTTTCATATATTATTTGTCTGATTTGGAGTTACAGAATAAAAGTTATGAATTTTTAAAGTTTAAACTATATTCTGGAATTTCCTATATTAGATTAATTCCAGAAAATCAATTATTGCGTCAGCCTGACGTCAGTGTGACGTCAGCAGGTCAACGGAACACGTCCGGGTCAAACCTGACAGTGGGTCCCGCGTGTCAGGGTGATTAATTTAATTAAAGTTTAAATAAAACTAAAAGTATTTAGTTAACAGGGCTGGGCCCCACATGTCATTGACTCAGGGGAGTCAACCAGGGCCCACCCATGGTCAAACCCGGGTCGGCTGCACCGGCGTTTAGCCGCCAGCGAGCCCAACGCGGCGGCGTTAGTGGTTTTGGCTGTTTCGGCCACCAAATGGGTCGCGGAGACCATCGGAGTGGAGCTGAGGACAACCCGCAGCTCTTGGTGGAGTCCGTTGGGGTCGGGGTGGCCGGAGTTGGCGCCGGCGATGACTTTGGCGGCCACCGAGGTTCGGCCGAAGACGAACTTGACGCAAGAGGGGTCGGTGAGGTGCGGGGAGTGTCTAGCTAGGTGCTAAGTGACACGGTGAGCATGATGGACACCGTGGAGTGGTCGGAGGGTGACCTGGAGCACGTCGGCGACGAGCTCCACGGCGGTGGGTGCGGTTGAGCTCCGGGAGGTCGCTACACGGCTCGGGAGCAAGAAAAGGAGGGGGGAAAAGATGGCTAAGCTCACAGTGAGTGCGACGAAGCCCTTGGTGTGGCCGGAGATGGACCGGAGCGACGACGGCGTTGAAGGGGATCTCCGGCGACGGCGGTTCGGGCGAGGTCGTTGCGGTGGACTCGGGCGTTGTGAGCGCTCGGGGCTCGGCTTGCTCGATGGAGTGGACAGCGGCGGAGCACCTGGACACAATGAGAGGACGCACGGGTGGCGGGGAGCACGGCTACGATGAAGGCACGGCGATGGTGGCGTCGGCCATGGCGGGGGAGCGCGAGGGGGAGGA